>NC_069388.1:137036727-137370477 GCF_027475565.1 Acinonyx jubatus | reverse complement strand
AGACCCTGCCCTCTGAAGCTTTGGAGGCACCCATGTGCCTTCTGGCTGCCTCAGACCCTTTGCTCATGCTGCATCCCAACCCTCACCTCAGTCCCAGCCTCCCGTTAGCTCTGCTAATTCCCAGTGGCTGCGGCAGCCCTGCTCCTCCCTGATGGCCGCTCCCTCCTCTTCTGCGGCCAAAGCCCTGGCTCCGTCCAGGCGTTCGATGCTCCCAGGCCTTGTGGGCCTCGTTCCCATCCACACGGTCGGTGCTTCTAGGCCGCATGGGCCTTGTTACAATGGCCAGGTTACGATTTGAACCAACCTAAGTCATGATTGCCTTTAGAAAGGCATGTCTGCAGCTTGGCCAGTGATGCTGTTTAGGAGCGAATGCGAGTATTTCCCTTTCTCTTAGAAAGAGCCAGAAGACTTGGCTACTCATACACGCGGAGTGTAGCCGCTGACAAGCACACGCCCTCCTGATCATGTACATACCTGCGTCCGGGTGTGATTCTGTGAGTGGGAGGGAAAAGTTCTGATTCTGGCCTTTATGCTGAGAATTTATTTTACATTTATCATTAGCTGTTTTGGGTTTGAATAAAATCGCACCTTTTATTTTTGTGTTAGCAACATTCTAACATCGCTTTGACAAATGAGTAGAACTCTTAATGGTAAAATATAGTTTATTCTGTTCCTCGTTTCTATCCTGCTGAATATTACCCTTAATGATTTCTCTTCAGATGGGTGTACTTTACCAAATGGCTCATTGTAATTATCTTTTCAAATGTTTATTTGTTTATTTTTGATAACTTATTGTCAAGTTGGCCAACATACTGTATGCAGTGTGCTCTTGGCTTTGAGAGTACGTTCCCGTGGTTCATCGCTTACCCACGACACCCGGTGCTCATCCCAACAAGTGCCCTCCTCAGTGCCCATCACCCATTTTCCCTAAGTGTCACGGACTGAGAAATATAAAATTACCTCTCGTGCCGTAAACCCCAGGACATTCAGAACCCGATGAGTTAGAAGCAGTCCTTCTAGAAAGGCGTGCGGTGTCGATGCATCATCACGGGCCCATGTTATCTTGATGAAAGAAATCCACGTCTGGTCTTATTCCTAAAAGTTTCATGGTTTGCGTAGCAAGGTAGAGAAATACCCACTTCTCCCCGTGTGGCACGAGAAATGCCAGAGACGCCAGGCTTCCTGCAGAGGAGGGAGCAGACGGAGGGAGGGTGGCCCGGGAAGCTGGCACCACGTGGGTTCTCCCAGGCTCAAGGATTTCCTGGGGAATGGGCACCTGGCGGCAGAATTGCGTGTCGTGTGGAGAAGGGCTCTGTGGGTGTAAATGTTACACCCGTGCACACACACACACCACTTACAGGACAGTGTCTGTGCTGGAATCGGAGGCAGAAACAGAGGGGTCCAGGCAGAGGTGCTGGGTCGAGCCAGCACCACAGCGGAAGGGAGTCCCCGCATCCTCCTGGGGCTCCTCCCTGGGCTGCGGGGGGCAGTGTGCTCAGGGGCCTTCTGGAGAGGTGGAGGTCAGGGTTTGCGGAGTGAACACGTGACACGTGGTGGCCAGTCTTCGTGGGCACTGTAAGGGGAAGAGGCATGTGCCGGCACAGAGGAACCCCTGTGTTACCCGGTGTGGTCGTTACGCGTGCAGGACAGTCCCAGAGCTGTGGCCCAGACACTTGAGACGGATGCACAGAAGCCCTGGGGGGACGGTACGTGGGAGCTGCGGGGACGGTCAGCACAGGTGCAGCCGGGAGTGGCTCGGGTTCGGGGCAGGCGCGCCGGACGTGGTGCCTGTGGGGACTCTGGGGGAGGGGCAGGAGTGCGGGTGCCGCGTGTAGGTGCACACACATGTGACACACGTGTGCACACCACAGTGTGCATATGCATCACACATGCACAGAGTACACACACCACAGATGTGCGTGCACACATCACATACTTGTGCACACGCACCACACATACTGCACACGTCACATGTGCACACATCACACGTGCACATCACACGTGCATATGCATCACACACCCACGTGCACACAGATGTCACACACCACAGAAAATGCACACATGTGCACACACACAGCAAACACTGCACACACACACACGTACAGACACCAGACACATACACCTTGCACGTGCAATGCACACCCCCCATGCACATACACACACGTTCACATGCATTCTTCCCACATACCCCAGGTTTCAGAGCTCTTTAGGGGGAGTCTCTTAGAGCCCACATTTCTGTTTTACTCCCCAGCCGGCATGGAGGGAAAAGTCCAGACCCAGGGTCTGAAGGTTTTCACACACAGAGCAGGCTTCCTCCCCAGATCCAGTGTTTTCGGGTCACGGAGCAGAGGCGTTACCCGCTGGGGCAGTAGGTTCTCAGGGGTTAAGCAGAATCCCTCCACATCGAGGTGGAAAAGGCAGAGCTGTGAGTGGAGGCCCGTGAGGGGCTCTGTTGTCTCAGCAAACGCCTGCTTCTTTCTAGTGAGCAGAGTGAGACCCAAGGTCCAAGTGGTCTGAACTTAAGTAAGAACTTTTCCCTTAATGTGCAATCTCTGCTCTCTGTGGAGTGTGAGCTGTGCATCATTCACAGGCTTGCACGTCAGAGTCCTTGACCCTGGGGCCACAGTTTGTTTTGTGTTAACCTAGTCTAGCTCAAGTTGTTTTAGTTTGCTACCTATTCTTTGTATGCTTGTCCTTTGGGCACCTCTCCTGGTCCACTATTCTGGCTGTTTCTGCGTTCTAGGCTAGCATACCAGAAGGACTGAGAGCGCAAAGCTCAGGGGCCGATTTCTGTGTGACTGGGGTGGGTTACTGAACTTCTCTGTGGCTCACCAGTAAGGTAGGGAGAGTCACAGCGCCCACATTACAGGGTTCTACGATGGCCCCGTTCATAAACGACTGTGTTGGGAAGTGTGTAATGGGGGTACTAGTAACAACTTCACACGTTTTTACTATTATTATTAGGCAGGCTTCATTAAAGGTGAGTCATTATCATAGTACGATTATGATGTCTTAGGCGATTTGTATTCCTAATTTTTACTGTGTCACTATCCTGAGAACATAGGGCCCAAACTTTGATCTTGTGTGGTTTGCAGGTTTTGTCTTAATGAGACCACATAACCGTGTAATATGTTGTAACGTGGAATTTACACACAGCATCATCTACCGTCAGAGGCACAACACAATCCTTCTTTCCTCACTAGAAAAAACAACGCAGTGCCAGATGGCTCTGTAACTACACACTCCCGACAGTCGCTGTTTCCACTGGAATGCTGCCCCAGGAGTTTGTGTGTTAGGACTAGTCGTAATGGGCTTTTCTCGGTCAGAAGGTTTGTTTAGGACGTTACTCAGCATATTTAGGGTTTTGCCTGTGATTTTCCAATCGCCCAATGTGTCTTCTGTAGTGGATTGGGTGGTGGTTCCCAAGAAGATACACCTATGCCCTAAGAATCCCTGGAAAGTCATATGGCCAAAGGTGGGATTCAGAGAGGGGTCTTGAAAGGAGACGCTTGTCCTGAATTATTTGAGCGGACACTTAAGTGTGAGTACCTGTGTTCGGGGTGGGGGGCAGGGGGACAGATGCACGGAGCAGAGGGGAGGTGAATGGGGAGACAGAGACCCGGATGCGGCCACGAGCCTGGAAGCTGGGAGAGAGGCAAGCCTCTGATTTCATTTTGTACTGAGGCCCTCAAAGACTGGGAAGATGGCCTTCTTGTTTTGCACCACCAAGTTTGTGACAATTTTGTTACAGCAAGCTGGGACACTGACACACCTTCAATAAAGAATAGTTTGTGGGGCGCCTGGGTGGCTCGGTTGGGCTTCCAGCTTCGGCTCAGGTTATGATCTCGTGGTTTGTGAGTTCGAGCCCCGTGTCAGGCTCTGTGCTGACAGCTCGGAGCCTGGAGCCTGCTTCAGATTCTGTGTCTCCCTCTCTCTCTCTCTGCCCCTCCCCTGCTCATGTTCTGTCTCTCTCTGTCTCAAAAATAAGTAAAAAAAATAAATAAATAAAAAAATAAAGAATACAGTTTGCAAGGGAATCTGAGCACAGACCTGCAGCTTCAGAAGTAGGTCCGTAGTTGTTACATTTGCTGATGCTCTGGGGGAGCTCCTCCAGGGCCCCCAACCCTGGGGAGGTCGTGTCCACACCACCCAGCTGCTGGCTGCAGCCCTGGGCATCTTTGTGGCCTCCCTCCTGTGTGCACCCTGCAGAAATGGACCTTTGGTCATGTCGTGTGAAAGGAAAACAAAACAACAGGAATTGGAACATCAGAAATTGGGAGGGGATATGTGGATATCTCCTTAAATCACCCGATTTATTTTATTTTATTTTATTTTATTTTATTTTATTTTATTTTATTTTATTTTATTTTTTATTTTTTATTTTATTTTTAATTTTTAAAAATTTACATCCAAATTAGTTAGCATATCGTGCAACAATGATTTCAGGAGTAGATTGTTTAGTGCCCCTCTCCCATTTAGCCCATCCCCCCTCCCACAACCCCTCCAGCAACCCTCAGTTTGTTTCCTTATTTATGAGTCTCTTCTGTTTTGTCCCCCTCCCTGTTTTTATATTCTTTTTGTTTCCCTTCCCTTGTGTTCATCTGTTCTGTGTCTTAAAGTCCTCGTATGAGTGAAGTCATATGATTTTTGTCTCTCTCTGACTAATTTCACTTAGCATAATACCCTCCAGGTCCATCCACGTAGTTGCAGATGGCAAGATTCCATTCTTTTTGACTGCCGAGTAATACTCTATTGTATCTATAGACCACATCTTCTTTATCTGTTCATCCATCAGTGGACATTTGGGCTCTTTCCATACTTTGGCTATTGTTGATAGTGCTGCTATAAACATGGGGGGGGGTGCATGTGCCCCTTCAAAACAGCACACTTGTATCCCATG
Source organism: Acinonyx jubatus (assembly GCF_027475565.1). Taxonomy (NCBI): domain Eukaryota; kingdom Metazoa; phylum Chordata; class Mammalia; order Carnivora; family Felidae; genus Acinonyx; species Acinonyx jubatus. The sequence continues at coordinate 137,365,577 of NC_069388.1, read as the reverse complement.
GATAAATGCCTAGTAGTGCAATTGCTGGGTCGTAGGGTAGTTCTATTTTTAGTTGTTTTTTTTTTTAATTTTTTTTTTAACGTTTATTTATTTTTGAGACAGAGAGAGACAGAGCATGAATGGGGGAGGGTCAGAGAGAGAGGGAGACACAGAATCTGAAACAGGCTCCAGGCTCTGAGCTGTCCGCACAGAGCCCGACGCGGGGCTCAAACTCATGGACCGTGAGATCGTGACCTGAGCTGAAGCCGGTGCTCAACCAACTGAGCCACCCAGGCACCCCTATTTTTAGTTTTTTGAGTGGCTGCACCAGCCTGCGTTCCCGCCAACACTGCAAAAGACATCCTCTTTCTCCGCATCCTCGCCAACATTTGTTGTTGCCTGAGTTGTTAACGTTAGCCATTCTGACAGGTGTAAGGTGGTATCTCATTGTGGTTTTGATTTGTATTTCCCTGATGATGAGTGATAGTGAGCATTTTTTCATGTGTCGGTTGGCCATCTGGATGTCTTCCTTGGAGAAGTGTCTATCCATGTCTTTTGCCCATTTCTTCACTGGATTCTTTGTTTTTTGGGTGTTGAGTTTGATAAGTTCTTTATGCATTTTGGATACTAACCCTTTATCTGATATGTCACTGGCAAATATCTTCTCCCATTCTGTCGGTTGCCTTTTAGTTTTGCTGATTGTTTCCTTCGCTGTGCAGAAGCTTTTTATTTTGATGAGGTCCCAGTAGTTCATTTTTGCTTTTGTTTCTCTTGCCTTTGGAGACGATTTGAATAAGAAGTTGCTGAGGCCAAGATCAAAGAGGTTTTTGCCTGCTTTCTCCTTGAGGATTTTGATGGTTTCTTGTCTTACATGGAGGTCTTTCATCCATTTTGAGTTTATTTTTGTGGATGGTGTAAGAAAGCGGTCCAGGTTCATTCTTCTGCATGTCGCTGTCCAGTTTTCCCAGCACCACTTGCTGAAGAGACTGTCTTTATTCCATGGGACATTCTTTCCTGCTTTGTCAAAGATGAGTTGGCCATACGTTTGTGGGTCCATTTCTGGGTTCTCTATTCTGTTCCATTGATCTGAGTGTCTGTTCTGGTGCCAGTACCATACTGTCTTGATGATGACAGCTTTGTAGTATAGCTTGAGGTCTGGGATTCTGATGCCTCCTGCTTTGGTTTTCTTTTTCAAGATCGCTTTGGCTATTCGGGGTCTTTTCTGGTTCCACACAAATTTTAGGATCATTTGTTCTAGCTCTGTGAAGAATGCTGGTGTTATTTTGATAGGGATTGCATGGAATATGTAGATTGCGTTGGGTAGTATCGGCATTTTAACAATATTTGTTCTTCCTATCCAGGAGCATGGAATCTTTTTCCATTTTTCTGTGTCTTCTTCAATTTCTTTCATAAGCTTTCTGTGGTTTTCAGTGTATGGATTTTTCACCTCTTTGGTTAGTTTTATTCCTAGGTATTTTATGTTTTTTGGCACAACTGTAAATGGGATCAATTCCTTGATTTCTCTGTCGCTTCATTGTTGGTGTATAGGAATGCACCTGATTTCTGTGTGTTGATTTTATATCCTGCGACTTTGCTGAATTCATGAATCAATTCTAGCAGTTTTTTGGTGGAATCTTTTGGGTTTTCCATATAGAGTACCATGTCATCTGAGAAGAGTGAAAGTTTGACCTCCTCCTGGCTGATTTGGATGCCTTTTGTTTCTTTGTGTTGTCTGATTGCAGAGGCTAAGGCTTCCAATACTAGGTTGAATAACAGTGGTGAGAGTGGACATCCCTGTGTTGTTCGTGACCTTAGGGGGAAAGCTGTCAGTTTTTCCCCATTGAGGATGATGTTAGTGTTGGGTCGTTCATATATGGCTTTTATGATCTCGAGGTATGCTCGATCTATCCCTACTTTCTTGAGGGTTTTTTATCAAGAAAGGATGCTGTATTTTGTCAAATGCTTTCTCTGCATCTATTGAGAGGATCATATGGTTCTTGTCCTTTCTTTTATTGATGTGATGAATCACGTTAATTGTTTTGCAGATATTGAACCAGCCCTGCATCCCACGTATAAATCCCACTTGGTCATGGTGAATAATTTTTTTAATGTATTGTTGGATCTGGTTGGCTAATATCTTGTTGAGGATTTTTGCATCCATGTTCATCAGGGAAATTGGTCTGTGGTTCTCCTTTTTAGTGGGGTCTCTGTCTGGTTTTGGAATCAAGGTAATGCTGGCTTCATAGAAAGAGTTTGGAAGTTTTCCTTCCATTTCTATTTTTGGAACAGCTTCAAGAGAATAGGTGTTAACTCTTCCTTAAATGTTTGGTAGAATTCCCCTGGAAAGCCATCTGGCCCTGGACTCTTGTTTTTTGGCAGATTTTTGATTACTGATTTGATTTCCTTACTGGTTATGGGTCTGTTCAAATTTTCTATTTCTTCCTGTTTCAGGTTTGGTAGTGTGTATGTTTCTAGGAATTTGTCCATTTCTTCCATACTGCCCATTTTATTGGCATATAATTGCTCATAATATTCTCTTATTATTGTTTTTATTTTTGCTGTGTTGGTTGTGATCTCTCTTCTTTCATTCTTGATTTTATTTATTTGGGTCCTTTCCTTTTTCTTTTTGATCGGACTGGCTAGTGGTTTATCAATTTTAATTCTTTCAAAGAACCAGCTTCTGGTTTCATTGATCTGTTCTACTGTTTTTTGGTTTCGATAGCAATAATATCTGTTCTTGTCTTTGTTATTTCCTGTCTTCTGCTGGTTTGGGGTTTTATTTGCTGTTCTTTTCCCAGCTCCTTAAGGCGTAAGGTTAAGTTGTGTACCTGAGATCTTTCTTCTTTAGGAAGGCCTGGATTGCTATATACTTTCCTCTTATGACCGCCTTTGCTGTGTCTCAGAGGTTTTGGGTTGTGGTGTTATCATTTTCATTGGCTTCCATATACTTTTTAATTTCCTCTTTAACTGCTTGGTTAGCCCATTCATTCTTTAGTGGGATGTCCTTTAGTCTCCAAGTATTTGTTACCTTTAAATCACCTGTTTTAAACTTGGGTCTTGGGGCACCAGGGTGGCTTCATCAGTTAAGCGTCCGACTCTTGATTGGCTCAGGGTGTGACCTCACGGTTGGTGAGATCAAGCCCGAGTTGGGCTCTGTGCTGACAGCGCAGAGCCTGCTTGGGATTCTCTCTCTCTGCCCCTCCCCCCTCACATGCGCTCGCTCTTGTGCTCGCTCTCTCTCTCAAAATAAATGAAGAAACTTAAAAATAAACCTGAAGCTCCACTACAAACCGAGACTAGTTCACAGGTCAGACAGAAGGCAGCAGTATCTGGGTGCCTGCGCACACACGCACGCTCACGATGCCGAGAGGATGCAACCAAGTATTCAGTTTCCAAAGTTTGCACCTGAAGCTGGGCTTTGCTTAAAAAAAAATTAAATGTGTAAGTTGAGTTTAAAATTGGGGAAGATACCCATATCTTTAAAAAATGATTTTCAATTAATTCTTGAGGACTAAAGCTTTTAAAGAATATTTTCCCTTTTGAGTTTGCTTGGAACTATATTCTAAGGACCTATTTTCAGTATTAAATATTTAAACATTTTCAATTTTCAGTTTAAAATGATAAAATATGTGGTTTAACAAATTTGGAAAAATATAATCTTTCATTTCTTAGAGAGGTTCCTTCATTTTCCTTGTAAATATCTATTTGTCAATCAAGTATGTTAACTTTTATCCTGTATTCTGTCATAGTGGTGACTGGTAAATATGGAATACAGGATTTGGAGATGAACGTGGCATATTTATTAATTCAGCAAAGATATGACATTTCAGTGAGGTTGAACAACTGAAGTTTTGTGAACATCTTAACAGTTTTTCTAGAAAAATCTCCAAAGTCACCATTATCTACATTGATTGTTAGGATTTGAAATGCAATGGAAACCAGGGTTTACAGCTAAAATCTGTTGAAATCAAAATAAATGGCATTTTAGGGGCGCCTGGGTGGCTCAGTCTGTTGAGCATCGGACTTCAACTCAGGTCATGATCTTGAGGTCCATGAGTTCGAGCCCCATGTTGGGCTCTGTGCTGACAGCTGGAGCCTGGAGCCTGCTTCAGATTCTGTGTCTCCCTCTCTCTCTCTGCCCCTCACCTGTTCTCATGCTCTCTACCTCCCCCCCCAAAATAAATAAACATTAAGAAAAATAAATAAATGGCATTTTAAAAAGAAATTTGTTCATTTAAAATCCAGAGAGTTATTTAAAAAATTCTTTTCCTATTTTAACTCTCTGGATATAATACAAGTAATAGATACGTATTTTATATTCTGATGTTAATATGGTGACAATGTCAAACATCCTTAATTGACGTTTAGGATATTGGAATAATATTCACCTAAAACCGTTGTGTTTCTCTAAGATTTAAGAAATTGGAGTCCAGCTCTGAAGTGCTAATAACAAACGATAACAGAGAAACAACACACGTGTAAAGTCACCTCTTTGTATAGGCAATACCTTCATTCTGGCATCTGAAACGAAATGGGGCAAAGTGGGACGTACAAAGCTTAATGGATCAGATGTAATTATATTAAAAAATTTAATCTTTGTTTGTTTTTGACAGAGAGAGAGAGAGAGAGAGAGACAGGGCATGAATGGGGGAGGGGGGCAGAGAGAGGAGACACAGAATCCGAAGCAGGCTCCAGGCTCTGAGCTGTCAGCACAGAGCCCGATGCGGGGCTCGAACCCACATCCCACGAGATCCTGACCTGATCCGAAGTCGGACAGTTAACTGACAGCCATCCAGACACCCCTGATTTAATTATACTTTTAAAAATTAATTTCTAAGTTGGATAATATTGGAATTTAAAACTGGCTTGACGTGAAAACATCGAACACAGTCTGCTGGGTTAACAGAACCCGGAGCAGAACCAAGGGGACAAAGTTAGGAGCTAGGGAAGAGCAGGTGAGCTGAGGAGCTTCCCACCCGGGCAGGACACAAACCCCAGAAAAGTGAGGGTTGCCTGGGCCGCAGGAGTCACCCACCTTGTAAGCGCAGGGTGCACAGGTCTCTTTACTCTTCCTCCTCTGACTCAGGTGAGGACCAGCCCACGTCCTTGCAAATTGAGTGCTTCAGGCATCGGATTTATTTCCTGATCTTCACTTGATCAGATTCCATTGCAGCCCACAGATTCGTTTTCATCAGGGTGGAATCAAATGCTCTTAGCTTTGTGATTTCCGTTTTCGTAGGTGGGATGGGGGGGGGGGGGGCAGGAGGAGTCTGATAGCCTGTCTTGTGTCCCAGAGGTGGGTACTGGGATGTGCCGGGCGCACCAGGAGCGTGGCTCGGTGGGTGGGCGGTGTGGCCCGTGGGGCCCTACGAGTTTCACGCTGTTCCTGCTGAGCCGGCGTGGGGTTCAAGGAGGCACAGAGCACCCGAGAGACACGGGACAGCCCTGGACCACAGGAGCAGGGCCACTGGGCCCCACCGGAGCCCATCCCCAGCCCTTCCCCAGCATAGTCAGTGTGCGCAGCCCTGACAAGGGTCCCTGTGGCCTGCTGGTGGACAGGCTAACGTTCCCTGCCTCCCTGTGGCCTGCTGGTGGACAGGCTAACGTCCCCTGTCTCCTTGTGCCTTGTCTGCACTGGCCAGGATTCCCGGTCCTGAACTCCTCTTACCTATGACGTTTATCTTGCTTTTTAAAATTCTTCGTCAGAAAGTAGTAGTTTTCAGTTTATTAAAGACTACCGCTCGGTGGTCAAATCTCAGCCACGTGCGTCGTATCAGATGTGGCTTTGCACGGTTACTCCCGTGAGAGGGGGTTGTAAGGGTGACGCGGTTTGTCCGTGTGGGGACCGGTACCGGCCGGTCCACGCCCCTCCCCTGGGAACTCTTGGTAGCAGTCACTTGTCCATGGGTCAGAAGTGCACCCACAAGTTACGATCCTTCAGGCGGGTTTGCGGTGGGTTGTTCCGATCCTGGTGCCGCATCCTTGACAGCGGGGTGAAGGAGGGGGTGCGGGGACATCCTTGTCATCCCCCGAGTCTGTATCTACGGAAGTTCATCGGGGCCACAGGAACAAGAGAAACATCTCCAGGTGGATTTGTGGCCCCATCTGCCCTCAGACAGGACCTGCCTGGCACCTGCTGGGGTGTGAACCTCAAGCTGTATAGGTGGGATTTCAACGCCGTCTGGAGAATTTAACTTCCAAGTGAGAAGTGAGGCGTCCTGGGGTCAGTCGTGGCTCCCCTTGCCCCTCACCCATCCCTCCCCTCGCTCCTCCCCCACACCCTCTCTCCCTCCCCCAGCCCTCCCCACACCTTCCCTGCTTCTCTATCTGCACCTCCTCCTGGGCTCACTCTTCCTCTAGACCATCCTCAGGGGTTCCTGTGATAAAGGTGTCTTTAGTACGAAACCTCTTATTTCCCTGCCCCCTTTTTCTGTAAAGAGTGGTGGGATTCTAGTTTGACTTTTCATCGCTTTTCGAGGTTTTATTCGATTCCTCCTCCTCCCCTTGTTGCTGGTGGGAAGTCTGCGTCCTCCCAGCTGCACAGAATGAGCCAGCAAGCCTCCTTCCAGACACAGGCAGAACCGCACGCGCAGTCTGCGGGCCGGAGCTGAAGGTCCTTGGAAAACAGCTTTGAACCTTAGATATTCTTATCGTGCAGTGCCAGTAACACATACCAGTGAAATTAGCCCGAAATTCTGAACACACGAGGTGTCACAGTGCTGTTACTGTGGGGCTGGGTGAGAACCCTAGGTCTTTCTGGCTCGCTCTCACCAGTGAGCCGTGCAGGCGCGGGTCGGCCCCTTATCTCGTTCAGGGTGGAGTTTTCCTCGTCTACAAAATCATTTATAAGGAGACGCTTGATGACGTGGTTTGATCCTTCAGCGTTCTGTACTCATTTTTGAAAACTGAGCTCTTGGTGTGTTGCAGGCTCAGGACTAGGCATCGAGGACTTAAAAATGAGTAAGGCAGGGGCCCCTCTCTCCTTAACTCAGTTTCACGGGAAGAACTGAAATGGAGTTAAAATGTTACCATAAACTGGACGGTCGGCCGCACACGGTCTCTCTGGGGGAGGCCGGGGGGAGAAGAGGCCTGACTTTGCGCGTGAGGGGACTGCCCTGGTGTAAATACCGTCGCGGCTCATTTCAGGCTGCCAGTGGTTTCATTACAGCTTGTGACATCCGACTATTCAGCAGTCCACTGTCCTGTGCTGGCACAGGGACGGCTTCCGTGAGAGAATCTAGCGGAGCAGGTGCAAACTCCCGGTGGCTCAGTGCGGATGCCGGTGGCCCCTGGGGAAGCAGGGCTGCCGTGCGTCTGCCTGGCCCGGAAGGACGGACAGGAACCCACCCGCCCCATCTCGCGGAGTGCCTGGATTCCGTTAGCCTCTTTGTGACCGTTGCCTCTTTGGGATCGTGGGTTAAGTGTCACATCTCCATGACCTGCCAAGATGCCTTTTGGGAAACCGGAGGGCGTCTTTAAACACACCCAGCACCTTTGCTGCTAAGAAATTACCTTCTTCAGAAAATGGTTTTAGGGAAACCTCGCGTTGTCTGTCGTCTTTTTCTGTTCTCCTTTTTGAAGATACCTGCCTTTCTCAAAGCTGCAGGACCAGGAACAGATCATTCCCACCAGTAAGGCAGACGTGTGGGTTTCTTTCAACAGGCGACGGGGCGATTTTCCACTCTTAACGCGATGTTTACCTTGCAGAGTTTCTTCTTTGAACAAAGTTAGTGCTGAAATTTACAGAAAGACAAGGTAATTTGATTTCAGTTGTATTAGATAAATAACATGAGAGAGAATCATGCCACTTTTTTGTTACGAAGTGGCTATTAATCACCATTCAACATTTCTAACGGAATAAATTTTCACAGGTTAGGTTATTTTATAATTTTATGCTTTCTGTTGAGCATCTGTGGCTTCTGCTGACTGGTATGTTTGAAATAAAACCTACCTCAAATCCAGAATCATCAGATCAATAGTTAATTCTTAACCATGCACACACACCAGGCTGACCAAGTGTTCCTGTGTTAAATGCGTCAGATCAAGTTTTCAAGTTGCAGCTCAGCCTTGTGATTCTTCTTTATAGGTGAACAAGTGAGAGGTGATTTTCATAGTAGACCTAGAAACATCCCGTGATTAATAATTCATGGAAAAATTTTTGTTTCCAGTAGATTTAGTACCATTAGGATATGTGGTAATCCTGAGTCACGGGGTCGCTGCCAGAAGAGAGAAAAGAATTCTGGATAATAATATCGACATTCCCATCCTGTTTTATATTTAAAGCAAATGTCAGAAAGTGGAATGTCAGTTTATCATCTATTTTGTCAAGAATACAGTGGTTTCTGCAAAGCTTGTATATTCTAGATGTTTACCTGAAATATTTTAGCTCCATGAGCTACTCAATAAAAGTGTAATTAAATACACAGATCTAGTGTTATTTACATTTTAATGAAAAAAAAATAAATGGTGTAGTAAACCTTGTTTTAATATTTGACATCACCAAAGGAAAATACTCTTAGTTTTCCTTGAAAGGAACACACATGCACACACATGCAGGTACACAGGCATACACACGTGCACACACACCTGTGCACACACATACACATATATCTGCACATATGCACATATATCTGCACATACACACACCTGCACACATATACGCATGTGCACATATATGCCTGCACATACACACAGATATGCACACGTGCACATATACACATCTGCACACACCCGCACACGTGTATACATTCACACGTGCATATACATGTGCACTTGTACGCCTACATGAGCGCACCTGCACACACTTGTGCACGTTTGCACATGGGTGTACATATACACTTGTGCACATACACACATGCACACACACATGTACACTTGTGTGCTTATGTACACGCATCAAACGATATGCTTGTCTACGTGCACATGTACATTTGTGCATGTACACCCATGCGTACACATACACACATGCACCGACACACATTCCTGTGCACATACACACCTGCACACACATACTTGTACGTGTACACACATACACACTTGTGCCTGCACACACGTGCAGGTGTCCACATACACACATACATGTACACACACTTGTGCATACACACACATGTCATCCTCTTGGAACTGTCTCTTCCTTGTGGGCGTCCAGCAGTAGTGTGCAGTGTGGGACGGCATTGCCTTATCCCTGGGACAAGAGACAGTGCTGAACATGTAAATGTATTCTGAGCAAGGCAAGGAGGGGGCAGCAGACAGACCCCATTGCCAAAGTTCAGGTTATGGTGACGTCACCCAGAGACACTACTTGCTTGACCGCAGAGGAACGTCCAGTTTGTAGCTCTTACAGCTGCACCTGACGTCTGCACTCCGGTGCTGATTGTATTATGGCAGAGCGGAGGTTTTGTTATCAGAATGTAACAAGGGTTGATGTGAATCTACCTGCTCCTTGTAAGGAGTTTTCTTCAGTCACACTAGAAAAGAGACAGCACAGGCTGCACAGTTTGCCGGCACAGATTTCTGGGCAGGAGCACGTTATATGTCATTTTTCTTCCCGGGAAACTTTTCATTTTTTTTTTTGGAAAGCAGTCACCTCAATTTGTGAAGATACAAAATCCAATCTTCAAGAGTTGCCAGAAAACCAAATGTATATAAATCACATTCATTCTTAGACACAATCTGGTTTCTGAAGGGGAAAATGTATCCCCTGACGAAAATGAGTCGGGCTCCCCTTGAGTAACTGCCTTTTCCTCAGTTAATGTGCACAGGGTTCCAGAAAAATCTACCAAGACATATGTGCCTGCTTCCATTAAATGTAAAGACTAGGTGGTATTTTTTTCTGTTTGGCAAATGTAGAAACTGGTTAGAATGCCTTTTATGCCAGAACAACTTCTGTAATTAAGATATTTCCTTTCTCCAGAATAGAATGGTTTGTTGGGTGACAAATCCCGCTTTCCTTCTCTCCCAGTTGGCCTTTTCTTTTCTAAGAAGTGGAAAACCCAGCTTCCTGGCTTGAATTTGGGGCCAGTACTGGTGATGATAACATTATGCACCTGTGTTGGGAGGCTCCCCCCACCCCCACCCCGCCCTGGCACAGTGCTGGTCCACGGAGAGACAGCTGAAAGGATTCAAATGTACCAACCAAGGACACGTTGGTTTTTAATGTCAGAGGATTTCTATAGAATAATTTTATTTTGAGAGAGAAACTGACTTGTGATAAATTGGTCTCTTGGAACTGTGGTCACAAATTCGGCTTTTTCTCCGGCTGACTTTGTGGGAACACTTGCTCCCTGCAGGTGGGGTGGCCCCCTGTGTGCTCCCCGCAGGTGGGGTGACCCCTGTGTACTCCCTGCAAATTGGGTGACCCCTGTGTGCTCCTTGTAGGTGGGGTGACCCCCTGTGTGCTCCCTGCAAATTGGGTGACCCCCTGTGTGCTCCCCACAGGTGGGGTGACCCCCGTGTGCTCACCACAGGTGGGGTGACCCCCTGTGTGCTCCCTGTAGGTGGGGTGACCCCCTGTGTGCTCCCTGCAAATTGGGTGACCCCCTGTGTGCTCCCTGCAAATTGGGTGACCCCCCCCATGTGCTCCCTGTAGGTGGGGTGACCCCATGTGTGCAGGGCTGCCGGGAGCACCCAGGCGGTCCTTGAATCGTCCTAAGTGTTGCTGCCCTATCATGAATCATCGGAATTACCCGTCCGAATCCTCTCGCAGGAGTTGTCAGTGCTAAGGTAGGCGAGCATCGTCAGTGTCATAGATAAGGAAGGAAGCAGAGGACGTTGTTGTGTTCAGAGAGCCAATGTGTTTGTTCTTTTTCTGGAAATCAAAGCTCAGAAGGGAGAAGAGGAGAAGTCCTTTTGTTTGTTCTTATTATTTCTGGGGTGTGTGTGCATCACCGGGTCACATGTATTCCCTGCGAGTAACAATAAAACATACACACCATCCCCCTGTGTGTGTGTGTGGAGAGACTGAGGTGAGACAGGCTGTATTTACCAGATGTCCCTTTTCCTCTGGCTTTGGGTGGAGGAGAGGGGACGGGGGGGGGGGGGGGGAACGGCAGCCGGTACAGGGGCTCGTGGGCGCTTCTGGGCGTCCCCTCCCCCGCCTCTGCCGGGGCCATTTCGGACGGAGCGGGAAGTAACTGCACCCTTTCTGTTCTCATGTTGAACGTTGGTAAAGACGCTCCTTCACGTAAGGTGACCCTACGCTCAACGAGACGCAGCGTAAACTTAATGAAATCGTGCTCTCTCTGGAGAAGCTGCGTTTAGCAAATGCTGTGACTCAGATGGCCATGCTTAGCGAAAAGGTAGGACACGAGATGAAATGCAGAGAGGAATCTGGACGGCTCCGGGCGAGGCAGGAAGGAGGCGCCCTGCAGGGATGCACCGGCTCGCTGACCTCTTTTCCAAAGGCCCACCGTGCAGTCTCCGGGGTTCTGTGCAAGAATTGCTCTGTCAGCGTGCGGGACGCTGTCTCCTTCCTTACATAGAGGACTTGTTCCTTTAGTGCAGAAGACAAAATGTAGTCCTGTTCTCATTAAAGCACAGATCGTGTTAAGGAGAATGTCCCCCACATTCTGGAAAGATAAAACATGTTAGAAAAACCAATAAACTCCTAGCATTTTTAGGATGCCTGTCTCAGGGGCTAATTTTACAGAATGTGCTTAAAATGTAATAGTTTTGCTCTCATTAATAGCTTTAAATTAAATTGAAACTGTCTCCTCTGGAGGCAACCCCGTTATCAGACCTAACACACATATTTTGCACAATTTTTTTCCAGACTGTTTTGTTTTTTTATTTCTTTAACTGTGCATTTCATAAAGCACACATTTTTAATTTCAGTGAACTCTGGTTACCCAGTTTGCTTCCTTTCACTTTAGTTTTTTTGTTTGCTTTTACTGATCTCGCTCCTCTTTCTTGTGCTAAACCTGCTGCCGTAACTTTCTGCTTCGTTCTTGAAGTTTTATAGATTTTTATTCTTACACGTAAGTCTGGGATCCATCGTGAGTACTTTCTGTGTAAGTAGTGAAGTACAGACTGGGGTTCATTTATTCATAGATGGCGCTCTGACTGTTCAAGTGGCATTTTGTAAAAAAGACTACTCTTTCCTTATTAAACCTTGTTAGCCTTTTTTAAAATTTATTTATTTATTTTGAGAGAGAAGGAGAGCATCCCAAGCAGGCTCCATGCTGTCAGCACAGAGCCCAATGTAGGACTTGATCCCACGAACTAGAAGATCATGACCTGAGCCAAAACCAAGAGTCAGACACTTAACTGACTGAGCCACCCAGGCACCCCTTTTCTTTGGCCCTTTTAATTAAAAATCTATCAGCTACATCTCTGTGGATGTATTTCTGGACTCTCATACGTACACACACACACACACACACACACACACATACACACACACCTCTTCTTATGCCTGCTGATTGTTGTAGCTTTACAGAAAGCCTAGAAATCACCTGTGTCTCTCACCACCCTACAGTCGATCCCTGAACAACACGGGTTTGAACTGCACCGGTCCCCTCATACATACGTGAATTGTTTTTTCAATAAATACAGCACAGTGCTGTAATGTATTTTGTCTTTCCTGTGATTGTCCTAGTAACATTTTTTTTCTCTAGCTTACTTTATTGTAAGAGCACAATGTATAATACATATATAAAATATGTGTTAATCTACTGTTTATGTTGTTGATATGGCTTTGGTCAACAGTAGGTTGATAGTAGTTAAGTTTTGGGGGAGTCAAAAGTTATGTGTGGATTTTTGACTGTGTGGAGATCAGTGCCCCAGCCCTATGTTGTTCAAAAGTATATAGAAAACTTGTTATTAATCTGCATGTTTCTGCTGGTAATCAGATAATGTAATACTGAAGACAGAGAAAACCAGATGGCAACTTTATTGTTCTGTACCTTTAGGGATTATAGCTGAGTCTCCTGAAAGTCTGTTGCAAGTATTAATATCTAATGAATTTCAAGGATGAATGCCAATCCCTCAAACAAATGGTTTAATTTTCTAAGTCGTGTGACTATTAAATACAGTCAGTATGTGAATTGAAGTTCTGAGGGCAGTGGGTATGGAGGGGAAGATATAAGTTCTATAGTATTTGAAAGAACAAAACCATGACTTTAATTCCAAAATTAATTTTTTTAATGTTTATTTATTTTTGAGACAGAGATAGAATGCGAATGGGCTGGGGCAGAGGGAGGCACAGAGTCTGAAGCAGGCTCCAGGCTCCCAGCTGTCAGCACAGAGCCTGACGCGGGGCTCGAACTCACAGGCTGTGAGATCATGACCTGAGCCAAAGTCGGATGCTCAACCGACTGAGCCACCCACGCGCCCCATTTCCAAAATTAACAATGCACACTGTAATTTTGCTTCCCAAAAATAAGTGCCTTCTTGTATTAGGATGCTTATATTCAGTAACTCACTGGAGTTCTTTACGTTTATTTTATTTTCCATACTCCTCTTAAAGCTTTTGACTTCATAATCACGTGTTGAGACATGTGGCAATTTTTTGCCCCAAAATAATGCCCAGTAGTAACGTGAACTGACCGTAGGAGGTATTTGGGTAGCTGAGAAAAAGCATCCGCTGTATGTAATTCAAAACCAGCCAACTCCACTGGGTGGGGCCCCAGGGCCGCTCGTAGGACGCGCACGCCTTCAGCAGAGAGGACACAGCTGCTCTTCCAGGAGCGGATATGAGACGTGGCGGCAGTGGTAGGATGAATCCCCCACAGTTCACTGTAAGCATTAATAAATAAATGATGAGAAGCTTCCTGGAAGACTGTACCCGTCACGTTGCCCTGGAGCTTAAATCCGGGAAGGGGATGAACTGGGCGCTGAGAGAGACCACGGAGAGGTCACCTGCTGCTCAAGGCGGGAATCGAAACGGGAGTATCTTTCCTCAGGGGCTGAGCGTCTGTGTTGTGAGGCGCACCACACGGATGAAGGAAAGAATGTTCGTTAGGACTTCCTGTAGAATACAACATATTTTTGTATAAATTACCAGCACCATGTGCCACACTGAAAAGCAAACATTTGACTGTTTTATAGAACAAAAAAAATGGAAAAACGCTTTAGCAGAAATAAGCAGAAAACAGATGTAGAAATTGAATTCGTGATATTGAGAAAATTAGGATTTCTAAGAATACAGAGCAAAGAAAGACAAAAATATGATAAAGAAGATAAAAGGTATGGAAGACAGAGCAAATTACAGAAATTCCAAAGAAGAAATGGAAGAGACACAGTAATCAAAGTACAATTACAAAACTTTCTCTCTTTTTTTTAAACATTTATTCATTTTTGAGAGAGATAGTGGTGGAGGAGGAGAGAGACGGGGAGTCGGAGACTCCCAGGCAGGCTCTGTGCTGGCCGCAGCGAGCTTGACAACAGGGCTTGAACTCGTGAGCTGTGAGATCACGACCTGAGCTGAAGTCGGAAGTCAGAGGTTCAACTGACTGAGCCACCCAGGCGCCCTTCGAAACTTTTTTGGTACAGAATTTATTTCTGGCGTCCTCAGAAATACACTGTTGACCTTAGGAAATTCACAAGTGAAGGAGAATGAAGACTGAGGGATTCCTGCAGGGCAAAGTAAGTAAATCCACAAAATGATGATGGTCATTAACTGAACGTAATTCCCCTTCTCTTACAATTCACCTAGGGGGCACTGATCGACGCTTTGGAACGGCTTCCCAGTGGCCGGGAAAGAATTCTCCAGCAGGCACACCGTGTTTCACGTGTCGGGGCTTGGAGACGCGGCCAGGCGCTCAGTGTGGCTCCCTGGGCACAGCCGGGCCAGGTCTTGGTTCCTGCTGCTCTGTATTTTCTTTACGGCAGATACGTAATTCACACACCTCCCTCTTCACCCATAGTGAGCGGTTTAGCGGTCTGTCGTGTCCTCGAGCTGTGCTGTCATCGCCACAATCCACTTCAAGGACGTTTCACACCCAGCGAAAGAACTTCGTACCCGCCGAGCACTCCGTCCCCGTTGTCCCTCCCGCCAGGGTGCCCGTCTGCTTTCCGTATGGATCTGCCCGTTGCAGACACTTTACAGTAAGAGGGTCTCACAGTGGTCTTGGTGACTCGCGTCTTTCCCTTGTCATGACTTCAAGGTTCGCCAACATTCTAGCAAGTTTCAGACTGTATTTTTTGTTGCTGCAAAATACGTTCTGTGTATCACATCTCTTTACGGACGATAGGGTGGCTCCGGGGCTACCTGAACGGTGCTGCGGCAAACACGCGTGTGTAGGTTTGGGGTGGGACCTGCAGGCTCAGTCCCGTTGGTGGTCTGTGCCTCCGAGTGGAGTGTCATGGAGACTCTGCTTTGGCCAGTGGGACGGACGGCTTGGCTGTTCGCCACAGATTTCCAGCTCGGGTTCACTGCTTTAGAAACCCCAGATGTCAGGACGGTATCTCTGAGTGACAGCGAGTGTGTCGTGAAGGTTGTGCCTTTTTCTGCCCCCACCAGCAGCACGAGAGCGCGCCAGCCTCTGGGCATCCTTGCGGAAACTCGGCTGGTGTTCCTGCTGGAGAGTTACGGTCACAGCAGTGGATGGGACGGAGTATCTAAGTGGTTTTGATGTGCATTTCCTCAGTTCTTAAAGGTGTTAAATATCTTCCCATGTATTTAATGGCCATTTGTGTGTCTTCTTAGGACAGTTGTGTATTCAAATTGTTCACCCATATTTTAATTGGATTCTTTGCTTTTATTCACCTATAGGGTTTTTAAAAAGTATTTTGCATACAAATCCCTTATAAAAACAGATATACGATTTGCAACTATTTTCTGCCATTCTGTGAGTTGTCTTTTTATTTTCTTCATGGTATCACAGAGTTTTTATTTTGGTCTGCTTTTTCTTTTGTCATATATTTTTGGTGTTTTATCTGACAAAATAGTGCCTTACCAAGTTCCTTTAGATTTACTCCTGTTTTCTTCCAGGACTTCCATAATTTCAGTTTGTTTTTAGGAAAGGATCCATTTTGAGTTAACTTTTGTGTATGGTGTGAGGAAGGAATACAAATTCATTTTTAAATTTTTATTTATTTTTATTTTTAATGTTTTTATTTTTGAGAGAGAGACAGAATGCAAGCAGGGGAGGGGCAGAGAGAGAGGGAGACACGGAATCCAAAGCAGGCTCCAGGCTCCGAGTTGTCAAGCACAGAGCCCAGCACAGGACTTGCACTCACGAATGGTGAGATCATGACCTGAGCTGAAGTCAGATGCTTAAACGACTGAGTCACCCAGGCGCCCCAAAATTCATTTTTTAAAATGTGAATATCCAGGTGTCCCAGCGTTGGTCAAAAAGTGTATTCTTTCCCCCATTGACTTGCCCTGTCAGTGTTGCTGAAAATTAATTGATCATATAAGTGAGGGTTTATTTCTGGATTCTCGGTTTGATTCCATTGATCTATGTGTCTGCCCTTGCAGACTTTTATATATATCCTCACCCTCCTTGCTAGCACCACACTGTCTTGATTCCTGTACCTTGTAAGTTTTGAAACTGGGAAATGTGAGTTCTCCAGTTTTGTTCTTTGTCAGGACTGTTTTGACCGTGTTGGATCCCTTGAATTTCCATATACTTGTAGGATCAGGTTGTCGATTTTTGCAAGGAAGCCACCTGGCCTCTTGACCGAGATTGCACTGAGTCTGTGGATCAGGGAGTGGATCACTGGCATCGTCGTTCAGAGTCTTCTGGAGTCTTCTGACCCGCGAACGCGGGGTCTTCCCATTGAGTTAGCGCCTCAGCTTCCTTCCGCGAGGATACACAGCTTCCGAGTTTCCATCTGTTTTCGTAAAGTTGTTCCCAGATATTTCATTCTTTTTTTGCCCTTATAAATGGAGTTTTCTTATTTTCATTTTTAGATTATTCACTGCAAGTGTAGAGATACAGCTGCCTATGTGTTGATCTTGTATCCTGCCACCTTTCTAAACTCAGTTATCGGTTCAACTGATCTTTGGGCGGATTCCTTAAGATTTTCTGTACATAAGATAATGTATTTTGCAAATAGAGTCTTCTTAATTTTTAGTATAGTTGAGTATTAGTTATTTTTTGATTAGTAAGACTTTTTTTTTGTTTTTACGGAAGTTTAAGACTCAGCAAAGTTGAGGGGAAGGCACAGATGTCCCATATGCCCTCCGCCCCTCACACATGCACGGCCTCCCTGGTTATCAGCACCCCCAGCAGAGGGGACATTTGGTATAACTGATGCCCGTGGACGCGGCATCATGGCCCACAGTCTGTAGTTCACCTGAGGGTCCACTTGTGCTGATGCCAACTCTGAGTTTGGGCAGATGGGTGAGGAAATGTGCTCATGGTTGCGTCACACGGAGTCGTCTCACTGCCCTGAAAACCCTCTGTGCGCTGCCTGTTCTCCCTCCCCTGCTCTCCGGAGAGGGACGTGAACGTGAACGGAGGCTCAGGGAGGAGAGGCAGGGGCGCATGAGGGACGGCAGGGCGCTGGGACAGGCGGTGGAGAAAGCAGGTGAGCCGCGGCAGTGGGGGCTGTGTGTGGCCACGAGGCCTGGTGCCCGGGAAGAGGTGAGAGGCGTGCGGGGCAGGGCGAGCCGGGACAGGATCCTGCTTGTGCTCTGGAATCGGGGCGCCTGTGGAGGAGATGGAAGAGGAGTTGGCTGGCTGCAGGGCCCAGGGGTGGGGGTGGGGGTAGGGAGGGTGGGGCAGCGTGAGCACCCGGAACGGGGTGGGGGGGGTGCAGCGTGGGCACTGGGAACGGGGCAGGGGTGGTTGCGGGCACCAGGAACCGGGGGGGGGGGGGCGGGGGTGCATTACAGGCACCAGGAACGGGGTGGATGTTGTGGGCACCGGGAATGGGGGGGCGTGGGCACTGGGAATGGGGGTGGGGGGGCAGTGTGGGCACCAAGAATGGGGGTGGGGGGGTTGTGGGCACTTGGAACGGGGTGGGGCCGTTGTGGGCACCAGGAACGGGGGGGGGGCGGCGGGGGTGCATTGCGGGCACCAGGAACGGGGGGGGTATTGTAGGCACCGGGAATGGGGGGTGCGTGGGGACTGGGAACGGGGGGGGGGCGGTTGCGGGCACCGGGAATGGGGGGCGTGGGGACTGGGAACAGGGTGAGGGGGGCACGGCGTGGGCACTGGGGATGGGGTGGGGCATTGCTGGCACCGGGAACGGGGGTAGGGGTGCAGTGTGGGCACCGGGAACGGGGGTGGGGGGGCAGTGTGGGCACCGGGAACGGGGGTGGGGTGTTGTGGGCACTTGGAACGGGGGAGGGGTGTTGTGGGCACTGGGAATGGGAGGACATGGGCACTGGGAACGGGGGTGGGGGGGCAGTGTGGGCACCGAGAACGGGGATGGGGGGGTTGTGGGCACTTGGAATGGGGGGGCAGGGGGGCATTGCAGGCACCAGGAATGGGGGTGGGGGGGTTGTGGGCACTTGGAACGGGGGGGCGGTTGTGGGCACCAGGAGCGGGGGGGGGTGGCGGGGGTGCATTGTGGGCACCAGGAATGGGGGGGGTGTTGTGGGCACCGGGAATGGGGGCGTTGTGGGCACCCGGAACGGGGGGGTGTTGTGGACACCGGGAATGGGGGGGCGGTTGCGGGCACCGGGAATGGGGGGGCGTGGGCACTGGGAGCGGGGTGTGGGGCAGCGTGGGCACCGGGAACAGAGGGCCCACTCTGGAGCTGCTGGGAGGGAAGGGCCCCCCCAGGCTTTGGGAGATCTGTTTGCAGGCACAGGTGCTGGCCGGGCTGTGGTGGTGATGGGGGGATGGGGGACAGAGGGGAAACACTCAGAACAGCACGTGGCCTCCGTGGGCCTTGGCCGTGCACACGGGTGGCGGGCCATCCCCCGTGTGACTTCTGTGCACACTTGGAGACATGACATCTGGCCTGCACACAAACTTTCAAAAAATGTTCAGGACAAAACTTAGAAGCATTACATAAAGGGTCAGTAGAACAGACTTTTAGAGCAGATCACAAAACAGACTGTAACGAGTCAGATTGAAAAGTTGCCTGCATTACAGTGAAGACATGTACATGTATGTGGACGTGGTTTTGTCCCCCCCACCCCCCCGCCCCAAAGACAGCATAACTCAGATTAACTGACAGAGCATAGGCTGCAAAAGCACGTTTTCCATTTTTATACCGAGGATTGATTTCCATATTGTGTAAATAATTAAAAATTAACGAAGAAATACCGAAACGCCCCTGTAGTATAAACAGGAAGTCCAACACATGGAAATCTCTAAGGGCAGTAAACATAAATGAGGCTCGGGCGGCTCACCAGTGATCAGGGAAATGGAAGTTATCGTTCAGGATGAATGACTTCACAGCTACGAGGTCGAAGAATAAAAAACACGTCAATCCCAAGTGACGCCTCCTTAGTGGATTGTGAGAAACTCACATGCGACTTTGTAAGTCTCCACAACCGCCGTGAGGAGCGGTTCGGCTGGAGAGTTTAAAACCCTCCTGCTGCTTTTACCATGATGGTGGCGTGCAGGGGTGAGTGGGGAGGAGGCAGTCCAGAGCTGTTAAGAAGCGTACCCCACTTGTGAACCGAAGGGGTTGTTGTGGGAAGAGGCACGGGTTGTCAAGTTATAGAAGGTGTCGGAGGCATGGTCCCCGGGGGACTGACAGGCCGGGAGGGCTGGGGTGAGGCGCCCGCCACACTCTGGAGCTTGCATAGCGGCCTGGAGAAGGGAGTGGAGGGGAGGGACCCCTGGCTTGGCGGCAGGTGGTCCAGACTGCCCCAGCTTTACCTCTGTTAACGGGGTGTCTGCTCACGGCCATGCTGCAGGGGAGCCCGTGGTCTCCGAGTCAGAAGGCCTGAGGACCAGGAGGCTCAGTGATGTGGTTCAAGTCTAAAGGCAGAAAGAACTGATGTTTCATTCTGAAGACCGTCTGGCAGGGGAATTCTCTCGTTTTAGAGAGCATCCACTTTTTTGTTCTAGCAGGCCTTCCTTCAGCTGACGAGGTGAGGCCCACCCACATCACGGAGAGCAGTCAGCTTTTCTCACAGTCCGCTGATTTAAATGTCGTTCTCATTCAAAAATGCTTTCACGGAAACATCCCAAATAACATTTGACCGAATATCTGGGTGCCGTGGCCCAGTCAAGTTGACGCACAGAATTAACCCCCACAGGGGGGCGAATGAAGTACGTGAGTTGGTCTCTGGGAACAGAGATGCGATCCAAGTTCACTCAATGATCTGCACTCTCACAGGAGGGTACGGTGTCCCAGAGCGCCTAGGAGGTCAGTGAAGGCTCCCTGCAGGTGGGGACACGAGAGCTGAGACAGAATCGGAAAGGTGAGGAGGGAAGGCTTTCTCAAGGAGACGGAACCATGTGTGCACGAGCTCGGCAGCACGTGGAGGAACTGGTGGTGGTTGAGTGTGTGGGTTTGTACAGCCGCCACGAGGTGACCTGTGACCGGGGGCCAGAGATGCAGCTTTTGTAGGGGCTGCTAAGAAATTGAGACTCTGCTCAGTGCAGGGGAACTGTTTATGCAACGTGGGATGATTGATTGTTTTTTAAAAAATTTTTTAACGTTTATTTATTAGAGAGAGAGAGATACAGAGCATTAGCAGGGGAGGGGCAGGGGGAGGGGGAGACACAGAATCAGAAGCAGCTCCAGGCTCCGAGCTGTCAGCACAGAGCCCGACGCGGGGCTCGAACTCACAAACTGCGAGATCACGACCTGAGCTGAAGTCGGACGCCCAACCGACTGAGCCACCCAGGCGCCCCTATTGGTTGTTGTAATGTCTGTTAAGTGCATTTTTCAAGTACCTGGTTTGATCATGTGACAGACAGTGTTTTAGCTACTCCGGCACTGGAGCCCGAGAGGTGGATTAAATCTTCCCAGAGCAATTCAGGTGAGAGGGGCTGCTTTGAATTAGGAAGGTGGCCGTGAGATGCAGAGAGTGGGAGGGTGGGGAGCCAGGGGGAGACGTGTGGTGAGGGGGCCGCAGGGTGACGCCCCGCTGTCTCACGGGGCCCTGATCGGCGATGGCAGGGCCAGCATCTGAGGCACAGTCAGCAACCGGTAGAGATCTGAGCTTTGGGGCTGGCTGTCCCCGGCTCTGGCGTCTGTGCCTCTCCTCTGCCCCTGGAGCCTCATCGCCAGATGGTGACTAAGAGGAAACTGAAGCCAGCAGACGGTAGCAGAACCTCAGGTCACGTCTCGGGGGGCGAGCTGCCAGCGTGGCTCATCTTTACGAGAAGAGTGCTCTCCACAAAGTTCATCCCCCCTCCGTCCACGTGGGGTCTGAGTGTGCTGAGTTTGTGTAGTGATTACTGCGGGTTTTCTCCAAAGTTGTGTTAGTGAATATCTTCTAAAACATGGAAGATTTGGAAAACTACCCCAGTAGATTATCTTATATACCCATCACCCAGATTCTATAACAATGTTTTTTGGGCTTTTTTGTTTTTGCTTATTTTTTTAGAGAGAGCACAAGAAGGGGAGGAGGGCAGCGGGGGGGGGGGGTGGTGGAGAGACCTCAGCAGGCTCCACACCTAGCACAGAGCCCGACACGGGGCTGGGTCCCACGACCTTGGGATCATGACCTGGGCTGAAATCAGCAGTCAGACACTCAACTGCCTGAGCTGCCCCCGCGCCCCGTGACTGATGTTTTACACTCTCCTCGTCTATGTGCATGTGCATTGCAGGTCAGGATTTCAGCCCCAGACATGTCAGTCTATCTGTTATCATGATCTGAGTTTCTCACTTGGTCGAGGGAGTAACTCAGATCTCTCTCTCTCTCTTTTACTAATGGTAAGCGGCTGGCACCGTAAATATGCTGTTTAGCAGCAGCTTTTTAGCCCGATGGCATTAGCACTCGGTGGTGACCCTTCTGAGTCCGTCAACCTAGAAGTCTGGCCAAGTGGCGACTCGCTGATGCATTTCTTAGTGGCCTTGTGTGAAGACAGCCTTCCCTCGTCCGCTGAGACGTGCTGCAGTGCTCTCAGAAACACAAGGTCAGTGCCTCCCAGTGTCCAGCGCCCTGGGCCTTCCGCGCTGGAGCCGGGGCCCCGTCAGGACGGCTTTGCCTGCTGCCTTTCAGAGTCTTTCTCCTTACTTGGCCGAGCGGCATTATATTCCCAGGCCGCATATTTACCCAGCGTGTGCCATCGGTTATGGTCACCCCGGCCTTGGGTATGAGATGCCATGTGCCCGGAGCGGGCCGCCTGCCTGTGTCCTTGGTGTCTGTCCCGTCTTTGCGTCCAGTTCTGACGTTAAATGATCACCCTGTAGTCACCCTGTAACCGCTGCTGAACCCAGTAATGTGGTCTCCTGCCTCGCAAGCAGTGGGGGCCGCTCTTTTTGTTGAGTTTAATTGAATATTTAGAAACCAAAGCTTCCAGGACTGTTTGCTGGACAGAGCAAGAAAAAGTATTTTTAAATTGTCGAGACTTTCAAATTTCACAGTATAAGATTTTCACCTAGATTTGATTTTTCTTTTCTTACTTCTTCAATGAAAATCTCGGCTCCTACTAATCTTATCATCCTTGCTTGTTTACTAGTCCTGTGTGTACATTGAACACTCTCCAAGTGGTAATATCAAACTCTCAGCACCAGAATGATTGACTGAAGGTTTATTTATTACTCCTCTTTAGGACGTCGTCTAGGACGTCGTCAGTGAGGAATGAACACACCGTGCCATGTGCACAGTCCTTTTGAAATGGTGATTTTCTGTTTGTGGGCATGTTATCAATTTAACATACAATTAGCTTGAATATTTACATTAGTTTCTAATTTTTGGGCTTTCATCTTTTTCTTTTGACTTAATTCAGTTTTTGAATATGTAAAAACTTACAATGTGTGCCATTAAACGCAGATAAAAAGAACTCACAGAATCCTTGCTTCGCCCCTATTATCTACCTGGGTCCTGATGCTTCCTGCCTCCTGTGGTCACTTCAGTTACTTTCTCATTTATATTTAGACTTTTATTTGGGGGGAAAAAGCTAAACGTATATTTTTTCTCTTCTGTGCTTCTGTCTCGTAATATGTTCTTCTGATGCGGGATTATCATACTGTACACAACGTCCCCTGTATCTTGAAATTGACTCTGTCTTAAGATGTTACTAGTTGGCGTCTCCCTCACTATTCTTGGGGCTGCCATGTGAATGTCCCACCTTGCATGTTCATCCAGTCCCCGTTCAGAGATACTCTATGCTTCTAGGGCTTTTGCAAATACAGTGTTGCAACTAATATCCCCTCGCATGTCTGTGAGGGTACCTTGCAGTTGGAATCCAGAGGAGGACTTACAGGCCACGCGGTAGATGCATGACTTAACTAAGTGGCTCACATTTCTGCCCCTGGGGTAGGGCTGTTTTGCACTTAGCCGGGCAGCTGTTTAGACTCTAGTTTCCTTCAGATGCAAACAGTGGGGTGTTGTCACGTGTTTATTTGTGCCTGAGGTCACTGATGAGGACTGAGGGCCTGTGCTTCTGTTTAAAAATGTGTATTTTCACATTTCCATGCAAATACGAGTTTGGTGTTATCTGTCTCCTCCTCACACCTCAGACACGAGCTGTGGTGGTTTTACCTGCTTTCCTGTGGTCTCCAAGGTGTTTTGAAATATGTCTAGCAGTTTAATTTTAAAAAGCTACAGTTTTCCAGTGGGAACCTGAAATTATTTCTCCAACTTAATTGTGCAAATTATTTTTCCTTTATAGTAGTATTGCTGTGATATTCTTATTTAACTGTGTGTTGACCAAATAGGGCTCTGATTATGAATGTCTTTATGCAAAGTACCAACTGAGGAGTCTGATGGCCAATTCACTTCAGCTCACTTAGATACCAGGGATCAACTACTATGCGAGGCCGGTGTGTGGGAGCGTGGACCACAGAGGTGGTGGGAGTCAGTCTGCTTTCCAGGGCGTCTCTAAAATGACGTCCCCAAGGAGGCTGTCATTTTGTTCTTTGACTGTGTTCTCTCACATGTGAAAAGTCTGCTGTAGGCCACCAAATCAACGTACATATTTCAGAATTGATTATTATATTTAGTGTACAATTAAGAAATAGGATATTTCATTATAGTATTACCTCCAGAAGATTGACTAAACAACTGTTTATTAACATAACATTATAACCATTAAGGATACTCAAGTGGAGTGAAGTGATTGCAGAACTTTCCGTTAGAACTTTGATTTGCTTTAGGTAGCAATTTGTCCAACTTAAAAGTATCCAAAAGCTTCTCTTCCAAATTCTACTAAATCACTGGTTTTAATACTAAATGATAATAAATTAAACAAAGACCATTTCTGTAATTCAAAATTATGATTTGCTGACACATAGTCATACTTAACTAGTAAATTCCTTTGATTTCTGACCATAGGATTTTTTTCATTGTGTATTGTCTGCATAGGAGTTTTATTTATATCACACAAAACAACCTTTCAGGGTGTTGGGAGTGGTTGGGACGGTCATTTCTAGAACATGGGGAGTTCGGGCACATCCATGTGCCTTTCTTCTGCATTTATATAATGATTTTAGCCTAGGGAATTGGGAACCACAGTGGAATGATTTTGGCATGGATGCTGCATTTGCACCGAGGTCTTGAATCATCCTTTGCAGAATAAAACCTGTGTTCATTTCTTGTCTTACATCTAATTGACGTCCATATTTTTTGTTAAAGAGTTCTCTAGTAAGAAACATGATTTTATATGAAGGGAAAGTCCAAGGCTGAGTGTTGTAGTTAATACACTGGGGTATTGGGTTTTATTTTGAAAAGTGCATGAACAGGATGACATACCCATGATAGACACCGAAATGGGGATACTGAGCTATTTGAAAACTTCATAGAGAGTTAAGGGAGAAATTGACCTGCATTTCTCAAGTTCAGTGCCAGGAGAGGTGGGATGAATGTAGGCTTGAAGATTAGCTGAATTGTTTCATATAAATTTACCCAAAGATATTAAGAAAACTGTATAGAAACTCACTGTCAAGTGCTTGCTTCTAAATACAGAAAAGGCTCTTAAATATAACATTGTCTTTAAAAGAAAGACGGCTGTTTTTCATGATGTCATGTTAACTTACATTATCTGCCTTTCAAATCAGGAATTGTGATGACTTTAATTCGGGAAATGTTATTGCTTTACTTAAAGTGAGGAACACACATTTGATTTTCTTTCTCGGTTCTGATGTTTCACGTGAACGGAATGAGTGCCAGAGCAACAAGTCAGTTCGGTGGGGAGGTCAGAGAAACACTGTGGAGCCGGACCAAGTAGGTAGTTGGTGGTGTTTTTCCAGCAGCAGTTCTGGTGTCCGACGAATCCCAGGTACCCACTGACTCGGGGAAATATACACGTCACCAAGCCCTCAGACAGGGACAATGGGGACTTACCTCCGCGATGGTCTGATTTAATCATGATGGCTCGTTCTTCCAGAAGTGGGGGTCGAACTAAGCTACCGGCGACCTGCCTGAAGGGCAGAAGCGTGTGTGCCCGCAGGCTGTGGGCTCTGGAGGGAAGGCTTCAGAGGAACAGGCTGTCCTCGGCCTGGGAAGCCGTCATGGGCCTGTACACGCGACACACTCGAGCATGTTTGTAAACACGTGATGCGTGCCTGCGTGACAGGCCATATTCCCGGTGTGCGAGGACCACGTAAGGCTTCCGCACGCCACCGTCCAAGGAAGAGAATGGCGCAGCTCCACCTGGGAGGACCTCTCCGGCTGGCTGGGTCTCTGGGGTTAGAGGTGAGAGTGCCGTCTTGACGGTGGAGATACGTCTGTAGACCTTGAGGGAAGGAACATGACGAGTTAAGATTTACTTCAGGAAGAGAAGAGACCGGAGAAGGAGGAGGAGCGGAGGGGCCAGATCTGGGATCCCGGATGCAGCCGGCGGTCAGGAGCGCGTGGGGCCACAGGTGAATCATCGGCAGGTTCAAGCTCACGAGCACCTGGGAGGGCACTGAAGAAAGAGGATTCCGTACCCTCTGGTTATGGGTTGAAGTGAACCCTTTTTGACTTCATCTTGAGGCTGCTCTCTGTAACAACTCAAGTAGGTTTTGTTTAGTGGTGGCCCCTGGACTTTGTTCAGCTGGGAATTGGGCTGGATCCACAGGATTTATCCTGGTGGAATTGGAGGGGAGTGAGTTACAGCCTCAGATCCTGGCCTGGATGGTGACTTTCCTCGTGTGGAAAGTAACCCCTGGTGGGCGTGGATGGATAAGGTCCTGGGTGTTTTTCTCCTTCGACGCAGCAGGAGATTACTGTCCATAAAATTGGGTTGAACCGTTCAGGCACGCTGTACTGGAGTCTGGGTGTTGGGAAACCTGTTTTTAAAACAATTCTCTGTGCTCAGAATGTGCAAATAGATGGTGTTGAGTCTTTGTTTTGAATGGCAGAGATAAAAAGGCTTTAATCTTTCTGTCAAATGCAGCGTCTTATTAAAAGATGAGGACGTAACCTAATTCGTGAGGTAGGTGGTAGATTGCTGTGTTGAGTGTCGGCAGCAGAAGTCTGAATGTTCCTGCACTGGCTTGCCTCACTTCTCTGCCCTCCTGACCCCCTTGGAGCAGAGGGTCAGTCTGGAAGAACAGGTTGACTGGCTGTGGCCCCAGTGACGACCCCATCTGCCAGGACCGCCACCCTGTGGGTATTCCGTCAGCTTTAGGTAGACTGCGTTGTCAGACGAGTGCGTTCGGCCCTTAGCAGTTTGCAAGGAGAGCTAGTCCTCGCTCACATCTGTGTGCAGAAGTGTGGCTGCGCTGGGCTCCGTGGCCTCTTGCCCTGTGACCACAGGGGAGAAAACGCACTCGAAAGTCTAGGCTGGTACGTATGAGGGAACTTACTAGAATAGCTGGAGATGTGGGCAAAGCAGTATACGTGTCACACCCGCAAAACCTATTTCAGTAGAGGCCCCTGTGTGGGCTCTGTCTTGGCGACCGCGTCTGCCCTTGTCAGGGAAGCGAAGGCGTGGGTGTGCGTGGGCCAGGCCACATCTGATCTGTGGGCCAGTTTGATGATCCCAGATTTACTTAGAAAGTAGAGTCGAAGAGAACATCTATTTGGAAAATTCCAAGTGAAGTGACGATCAGTGTGAAGCAAACTGAAAGATTCTTTATTAAATAAATATGTGACTGGGGTGCCTGGGTGGCTCAGTAGGTTAAGTGTCCGACTTCGGCTCAGGTCATGATCTCATGGTCTGTGGGTTCGAGCCCCGCGTCGGGCCCTGTGCTGACGGCTCAGAGCCTGGAGCCTGTTTTGAATTCTGTGTCTCCCTCTCTCTCTGCCCCTCCCCCGCTCAGGCTCTGTCCCTCTCTGTCAAAAATAAACAAACATTAAAAATAAATAAATAAATAAATACGTGACTTGACTGAATAAGGTTACACCAGGAAGTGATACGGGAGAGTAAATTTGTATTTTCTCTACAAATGAATTCGTGGTTTCAGTATAGCACCAATCAAAACGCCTAGAGTATTTTTAAATAAAATAAATGGATTCTGAAGTTTAGCTGCAAAAACGAGCAGGTGGGAGTGAAGGGAAAACCAAAACAGGGAAAAGACGCTGACCCTCCCTCCAAGTGTCAGTGTACTGTCAGCGCCGTGGTCGTCGGAACGGCATGGCGTGGGCGCGAGACCAATGACGCGGATCCACGCGGTGCAGCCGGTCCGAACAGAGTCCAGCGCTGACAGCAAGGCTGTGGGAGTGTGAAGTAGACGGCATTGATGTAATCTGTTAGTTATTTTGAAAAAATATTTATGACCCGCTACATGCATTCCAAATGGATTAAATAATTAGTATAAAGACTCAGACTATAAAACACCCCCCCCATCTCACCCAGTGTCAGACTACACATCTGTCGCATCATTGACGGGAATCTCGTGGAGTCTGTTTAATAAACTGGGAGGAGATCACAGGGGGTTGACTCGGGTTTTCACCTCGGGGCAGGAGGGACCTACTGGTACTGGGACGGGGTCCGGACAGGACAGTGGTCGTCCCGGCTCCGAGTTACCATGGGGACTTGTGGTGCCTGGAGACTGAGAGCTGACCACGAGGCGGGCCGCAGGTCCGGTGCGGGCAGGGCTGCGCTGGGCGGGCGCCCTGGGAGGGCCGCGTGCCATGGGGTTTTCCCGGAGCTCCGAGGATGGGTCTGCCTGTGACACCATGGGCAGCATCGTTCATTCACGTGAGACCCTGGGACAGACTGACTGCATTGGAGAGATTCGAACGTTTGGGTCCCACGAGAGCATCAATTTGCTGGACTAGGTCACAAACCCAGAAGTTCTGCTTCCAAGTCAGCACGACAAATAGATGTGTCACTTGACTTCCTTTTGCTGCATATTTACAGAATTTAGGATACATCCTTTAAAACCAGCCCAAAAGCAATACATCATTTGAATATGAATTGTTAATCAATGTCTGGAAAAGCAAACAGCTATCAGTCATTACTGGACAGTTAATTTTTGAAAGTCCTTTGCAGTGTTCAGCACCAGATGCGGACACACGGCTTTTAATTGGAAACCGCTCTAGCGTTGTTTTATGGAATTTCAGGGTTATTAATCAGACTCTCTGGTGGTGTTACTCTCCAAGCACTAAACCCAGATTCCGAATAAAATGCAGGGCAGGAAACTAGTCCTCCTCCTCCTCCCGATTTTAGGTGCCCTCAGTGTCCTCGGTGTTGGTTCCGCACCGGCTGTGTGATGCGCGGACAAGTCACTAGGGGTCACGGGGTCACAGCACACAGACGTCCCCTCTGGAAGCAGGTTTAGCAAATCGTAGATGGGCGTTCGCCAACATCCAAAAGTACAAATAAATGAAACTTCCAGGAAAATGAGTGAGAGAAACTCTGTGTTTCTGAGAGAATGGCCGTTGTTGGCCCTTCGTGTGTCCTCTCACTTCCTCCCCCTGGAGTCCTGGCCCCTGAGCGCCCCCCCTCCACCAACACCCAGCCGTCAGGACGGCCTGCCGACTCTGCCTTTGGGGACATCTGGATTCCACCCACATCTCCCCATCCTTACTCACCCGGGGAATGCAGCAGCCTTCTCTGCCTTGACCTTTTATCCTTGACCCCCTTCTGCCCTGACCTCTCCTTCCCTTGACCTCCTTCTCTTGACCCTCCTTCTGCCCTTGACCTTTTATCCTTGACCCCCTTCTTCCCTGACCTCCCCCTTCCCTTGACTCTCCCTCTGCTCTTGACCTTTTATCGTCGGCCCCCTTCTGCCCTTGACTTTTATCCTTGACCCTCTTCTGCTCTTGACCTTCCTTCTCCCCTTGACCTTTGGTTAATTTTGTTCATTGTGAATGGTTGTACCGGGTGATATTTGCCAATATCGTCTGGCCTTTTTGGAGGTGTGGATTTTCAGATGTTCTTAGTTGGCCATTCCAGAAACATTTCTTTGGGACTGAGTCCTGTTATACTTTATCTGTGGACCTGCAAGGAGAGTCTCTGGTCATGTGCTCCAGGGCAGGGTTGCTGGGGTGGGATTCGTCCATGCGTCTTTACTGCATAACTCAGGAGCCCGTGGCAGGGGTGTGCTTCAGTCTGGGCGCCCTGCATGTACAAGAGTGTCTCTAGTTTCTTCATATCCTCACCTAAACTTCTGGTTTTATTGTTTTCACCTATCTGTTGGGTATATTAAGCAAATTCACGGAAGTTTTGAAGTAATATCTTGATTTTCATTCAGTTCATAACCTGCTGTGTTCTTTTCTCTGTCAGTTGGTGTTGTGTTCTGATGTCTGTCCGTTAAATTGGTGTTATGATCAGAGACTACATTCTGACTGACCGTGATGCTCTGTGGTTGCTTTGGGGCTGTGCTCCATGGGGGACTCTGAAGTGAGTTTTGTTTGGTTTTGTTTTATTTTTTAAAGTAAACCCTACACCCAGTGTGGGACTCGAACTCATGGCCCCAAGATTGAGTCACACGCTCCACTGACTGAGCCGGCCAGGAGCTCCTAAAATGAGAACTTTGTATTATTATTATTTATTATTATTATTATTATTATTATTATTACTATTATTTTAATGCTTTATTTATTTTTAAGACAGAGAGAGACAGAGTATGAGTGGGGATGGGGCGGAGAGAGGGAGACACAGAATCCAAAGCAGGCTCCAGGCTCCGAGCTGTCAGCACAAACTCGGGGCTCAAACTCACGGGGGCGAACCCATGGGGCTCGAACTCACAAACCGTGAGATCGTGACCTGAGCCGAAGTTGGATGCTCAACTGACTGAGCCACCCACGTGCCCCTAAAACAAGAACTTTTTAAATTCATGGCTGTTTCTTTCAGATTCATAATCATGTTTCCCATCTTCTGTACCTTTGCGTATTTTCCTTTTATTCTAACGGCAGATGGGCAGACAGGTGTGCCCAAATCTCCAGCTGCCGCTTTAATTTTGTTTATCTGCAATATTTGGTTATTGGGTTTTTTTTTATCTTAAATATTTGCCGCGTATGTGTGTGGTCTTGGTTGTTGTATCTTCTTGATTTATTGTTCCTTTTATCAGTGTTTTGTTGTCATGTTTTTATTGTTGCTGGAAAATCTGGGGTTTTTTTTTTTCATAAATTGTTTTAAATTGGATTGATCCCCTTTGAGGAGTTCAGATTTCCCTAGTTTATACATCAGTGTCCTTTTCAACTTTTTTTGTATATTTTTGTGTGTCTTCAGTTTATTTCTTGTCTTTATTTTATTGTCTGCAGATTTCACGTGAAGAGCTTTTAAAATTTTTTTTTTCAACGTTTATTTATTTTTGGGACAGAGAGAGACAGAGCATGAAGGGGGGAGGGGCAGAGAGAGAGGGAGACACAGAGTCGGAAACAGGCTCCAGGCTCTGAGCCATCAGCCCAGAGCCTGACGCGGGGCTTGAACTCCCGGACCGCGAGATCGTGACCTGGCTGAAGTCGGACGCCCAACCGACTGCGCCACCCAGGCGCCCCCACGTGAAGAGCTTTTAAACTTGAAACAACTATTTCCCTTCTGTGTGTGGGAGGTCTGTTTTTTTGCAAGGTAAACAACTGCATTGTCTGACAGTAATGAAAATCTTTTCTTCTCCTTTCCCAGTCATTGAACACCATGTTTCTATTTGCTGCCTTACTAACTTAGCTCTGTTTTTTCAGAACGTTAGATGGTAGTGATGATAATTGAAGCGTTTTATAATAACTTTCTGATATCTGTTAACGAGATCATCAGATGTTTCCTTCTGGTTTACTTAGGTGACTTGTTACTTAAGATCATTAGGATATTATTTTGTGGACATGTAACTATTTCTGTGTAGTTGCAATATTATTCTTTTGTTCTGTTCTTGAATTCTATTATCAGAGTGCCGAAGACGGTCCATTTTTATTCCAAAGTGAGACTATGTTCTTCATTTATTTTTGTTCTTTCTCTTTGTCAGGTTTTTTAACTTTTCTGTCGGATGTGGTGGGAGTAATTCCCTCTTTCCTATACTTGGGAATACTTCACATAGCATAGGATTTCTTTCCTTGAAAGTTTAAAAGGATGTGCTTATAACCATCTGAGCTTTGGGTCATTTATAAAGATGGTGTTGACAAAATTGTGAGTCTGTTCATTGTCTCCAAGTCTGCTTGAGTTTTGACGATTTAATTTTTACCGAAAATTGTCACCTACGGTGCAGATGCAGGCCGCTGCCCGCTGTGGCTCTAACTTGGCATCGTTTCTCCATCAGGTTATTTCAGTCTTCTCTACTTTGGCTTACAGACGCTATTGTCTCCTCAAGTGGCACTGCAGACATTGAACTGAAAATTTAATAAACTGTCTCTTGTTTCCTGCAGTAATTTTATTTGGCGTAACTTTCCTCTGATTTTTCCAGCTGATCCCTATATTGTTAGCAACTGTATATTCTTAAAACACACACTGACTCAGCCCTGCTCTTCCCACCGAGTTTCCCACTTGTCAGCGGTAGGCAAACACGGACGGTGGTTCGCTTTGACGCGCTGCAGACCAGCGAACCAGTATAGGAAAGGCTGTTGTGAGTCCCAGACACCCGTGTGGGTGCGGCTGTCTGGTGTCGCCCGCCTGCCTGCCAGGTAAGCCTGCCGTTCCCGGTCCGTGGGCACGGGCAAGCGAGAACCAGCCAGGTTGGAGCGGCTGGTGGCCGGGTGGGCACAGCTTTCTCTCGCCACCCTGGTCATGCTGCCATTTGCCCTTGGGTTCTGCACACCCCTGCACACTGCTCCTCGAGGCAGGGAGCCCACATGCCTGGGGCCACAACCTAGGGCGTCCTGAGCCGGAGCCGCCCGGCGGCACCCTGTCCACACGTGGGACCCTGGCGCATTCCCGCAGGGCGCCTGCCACGCATCGTCTCATCCCTGACTCGTGGCACGTGGCTTCTGGTCGTGTCTGCCTCGGCCCACACTTCGTGTAAATACAGAATGTGCAAAAATACCTGTATATACAGCTGCTGCCTTTAAGGGTCTCCCCTTCATTCCCAGACAGCATGACGATGGCTGCACAGAACCCACGTGATTTTTCGGCGTTGTTGTGTAGAAGCTGTTTCACGTGGTTTATGGTGTGCGAGCGCCTCCATTCTCTCTTCTTCAGGTTTTTTGGTTTCTGTTTTTGGTTTTGAGAGCGAGAGGGAGCAAGAGCGAGAGAGCGAGCATGGGCGAGGAGCAGAGAGAGAGGGAGAGAGAGAACCCCAAAGAGGCTCTGAGCCGTCAGCCCAGAGCCCAGCTCGAGACTCCATCCCATGACCCGTGAGACCATGACCTGAGCCGAAATCAAGAGTCGGGAGCTTAACCAGCTGAGTCCCCAGGCGCCCCGTGCATTCTCTTAATCATTGGTAGGGTTATGTCACCAATAACTTATCTGTCAACTCAGTGGGTCAGAGCTGAGATCAAATTTGCCATCTTACTCAGAAAACCTGAAATACATTTTGTGTACAAGTGCTCGTTGAGATGTTCACAGACCGCAAGGCCTGCACTCAAAGCATACAGGTCGGTGGTTCACTTCTTGCGGAGGTGTGCCAGACATTTTTATCCCCCGGAAGGAAACGCCG
The DNA here is from genome assembly GCF_027475565.1 of Acinonyx jubatus. Classification (NCBI taxonomy): domain Eukaryota; kingdom Metazoa; phylum Chordata; class Mammalia; order Carnivora; family Felidae; genus Acinonyx; species Acinonyx jubatus. Next base: position 137,332,673 of record NC_069388.1, on the reverse strand, counting down.
TGTCCCGACTGGTCCTTGCACATGCCCCCGGCCCCCACCCCTGCATCCGCTAGTCTGTGCTCTGTGGATCTTCCCTGGGCCTTCTGTGGACACGGGGTCGTGGTGTTATCCGTGGCTGATTGCTCTCTCGCGCGAAGCAGTCAGGGTTCGGCCACGGCGCTCCGTGTGCCGGAACTCCATTTCTGTCGTTAATGTGATTCCACCTTCGGGATAGGACACGTGTATGTAGCCGCACGTCACCTGGTAGGCATTTGGGTTGTTTTTGCCTGTTCTGAGGGACACTGCTGTGGACACTTGGGGACACGTTTTTGTGCGGATACGTGTTTGACTCTCTGGGTCTGTACGTGGGAGTGGATTTGGCGGCTGGTGTGGGCACTCCGTGTTTAATCACCGGGAGGAAGCACCAGGCTCTTCCGAAGGCGCGTAGGGGTCCTCGTGTGCCGAGCCTCACCAACACCGGTCCTTTCCACGTTCTGATGACAGCCAGCCTGGGGGTGTGCAGTGGCGTGAAACCTGTAATTTAAACCTATTTCTTGTCAAAAATGACACAGTTTGAGCATGAAAAGCCTAATGGAGAAAATAAAACATACCCATGACAGCACAGACAGGAAGCTACTCAGCATTTCAGGGTTTTTAGCCAAGGTGAAGGTTCTTCAGCAGACAGGTTCTTCACCAGTTCCCCTAAACTATAAGAAGACAAAAACCCTAATTGTATGGCTTCCTTCTGTGCTTTGGGGTTGATTGTTGACCAAGACAAGTGAGTCCCCACAGGTCCAGCTGTGTCCTCCTGGTGGGTGGATTTGAGTTTTCCGGACACTTCTCTGTGACTAGGAGGACTGTCGCTCCTGTTCCTTCGGTCCATTCTCTGCTCCGCAGACATCAGTTACGTGCTGGTGAGCTCTCGTGTGGTTTTCGTCCCCTGCCTGCCTGCCCACGTTGCCCACGTCTGCGGGATTTGGTGGACTCCCTCACTGCTTCACTTGACGTTAACACATTTCGTCATGGACTTTATTCTAAGTACCCTCGTGTCGCTTTCCTCCTCAACACGCATCCCCTTCCGAGCCGCGCTGGCTGGCTCTCTCCTGTCGTCCAGGTTATGGCCATCCGCTTTCTCTCCGAAACCCCACAGCAACAGCAGCGTATCTTGACGGTATTGAATCTGCATTGTTTTTGGCCTACGATCCTCAGGTCTGTCGTTCTAAATAGAGCATCATTAAACTATTACCCTTCAGGAATGTGCACGCGCATTTGGAGAAACATGTGTCTTCCTGCAAGTGTGAGGAGTTCTGCATCGGTGGTCAGAATCTTTCCTCGTTTTGCCGCATTTCACAGGGTCCTGAAATAACTGTGTCCTGCCTCTGATCTGTAGCTGGTCCCATTTCTTTTTTCCCTTGAACGGGAAGCTTCTTGTCTGTATGTGCTGCTGGTGGTTCTGAGGGCAGCGAGTGGAACACAACACGACAGTCTACTAACCCTCCCCCCGTGGGGCTTCACCGTCGGTTTGGAGAATACATAATGATACATAGTGACGTCAGTGCCCTTGCCGATGCCTTCCCTTCATGAGGTGTTCCTAGTAACAGACGTACTTAAACAGAACAGAAGCACGCACGTTTTATAATTAACCTGAAGAAAGACTTGTTTGAGTCATACTTGGCCAGTTTACCAAAAGTGCGTAGGGTTTATAAATGTTAATGATAAAGCGATACCGTAAAGGCCCATCCCTGCGTGAAGACTGCGTGACTTTATTGCAAGCTGAGCACACACGCATGCCAAGATGTGCGAGAAGGACGTTAAAATAGCCTGAGTGTCTCCCGTGCAAGTGGGGAGCCATTGCCCTGTCTTCCTGTCTGCTTCCCGCAACTCGCCTGGCCCGTCGGTGAGACTGACCTGTGTTCTCACTGAAATCCTGCCCTAAATCAGCAGGCGCTGGTCACGATGAAGAAAAGTAAGGTCCATCACCAAGGCCAGAAAGTGGTTTATCGATCCCTCTGCGTCAGGATGCTTTGCTGGGAGGTCTGCATTCCTCCAGCATCTGGCCCACCAGGTAGCGGGAGGCAGGCCATCGGCCCCGCGGTCAGGCTGTTGGGTAGGACGCCTCTCAGAGGGCTGTGGACAAGGGAGGAATTGGGGGTTAGGCATTGGCCAGGTGGGTGGGAGGGGACAGGCAGGGTGTCCACATAGAGGCCTTTGGGCGACTGTGGGTGGAGAGTGGGAGAACGTCGACAAGCCAGCAGGAGAGCAGAGGAGAAGCCAAGGGCCTGTGGCAGGTGGAGAGGAGGGGACCTCCAGGAAGGCGCTGACGCCTTCCCAGCTCTCCGTCCACGTGTCTGGGGGAAGGAGGGAGGGGCCGCCATGTACGCTCACATCCAGTCACACTGTCGCAGGAGCGATGCAGACAGATCAGGGCTGCCTTAGGTGGACGTCACATCTGCCGCTTAGGAGGGAGCCAGAGAAGTTGCCCCGTGTGAGATCGCACTGCCCAGCCTCTGACACATGGTGACCCTGTGAGCTTCGGTGATGGCTCTCCCCCCTGACGTTTTTGGCTTCAATGTACGAAGTGAAGTCCCATAAAAGAACACACTTCTGGGAAATGTGAAGGAAGAAGGAACAGTGGTTGGGTGAGAGATTTTAGCAGCATTTTTAGAACCTTCATACCAGGAGAACAAGCTGTGGAATTTATAGTGTGGGGGAATCCCCTGCACTTCGAGAGGTTTGAGCTCAGTACTGCTGAGAGTGGGCATCTTGCCTCCACGGAAGGGAGGACGGGGCTGTTGTAATTAGTGGAGTTAACACAGGAGTGGCCCAGGCACATGGGAAGTGGCTTCGTCTGATGTCCACAGGCCCCTGACGGTTTCACAGACGTGGTCACTCTCGGGCAGCACCTTCCCAAGAGTAAGTGAAGGAACAGTAAGTTAGGTCCAGCAAGAACGTTCCGGCAAGACAGAGTTCAGAGCGGGTCCTGCTAAATCAGGTGGCCCTTTGCCGTGTTTGAGTCATCTCGTGTGCGTGTCATCTCCGCGCTCCCGTGTTGGTCTGAGTGGACAGTGTCATTCTCCGTCAGAGTGAATAAAGTTGTCGTCATTATTAACACACGCAGCGGCCACGAAGACCTAGTCTTGCGTAGAAGTGCAATAACGCACCCAAAGTCACATGACCGACAGCAGGTCACACAGGTGTCTTTCTACAGGGACGTGTTTAAGTTACACACGTTCCTCCAGCCCCTGCTGCTCCGGCTGCAGAGTGAGAGCAGACGGTCCTGATGCCACGTGGCACCCACAGCTGGCCAGGGGACGCTCCTGGCTGTGGGCACGTCTCTAGTGAAGGGTTCTGAGGAGCCCGTGTGCCCGCCCGCCCGCCAGGCGGGGAGCCAGGAGGTCGAAGGGAGAGCGGGTCAGTGGGCGCTTTCCCCGTCCGGTGGGACTGGTGATGGTCGCGGTTGTCCTGCTCACCCGCAAAGGCTTGGCGACTCTGGTGCCTGCTTCTCAGCCACCTGCTGAGGCCAGGAGAGGAAGAGAACCACGGCTGGGTTCCCGGGTTCCGGAGCGTGGGTGTGGGGGCCAGCCCTGTGCAGACACCTCCGTGCAGCGCTCGGCCCCGGCGGCCACGTGTGACGGAGCCACGTCCGCTCCGGCCCCGGCAGCTGGCAGACGGGGTGCGTGTAGGCCGAGCGCGTCCAGACGCCCGACGGGTTTGCAGACGCCCGTACGGCCCCTATTTGTGTACTTTCTAAATCAAGCAGAGTTTTGAACGGGCCGTCTGTGGATTCGGCGTCAATGCGCAGCTGTTTGTGTGGACGGCCCCCTTGCGCGAGTGCGTCGGCGTGGTCCTGGGTGAGCGCGGCTGTGCCGGGAGTACGGGTGGGCCGTACTGTCGCGCAGTCTAGCCCGGCAGGACGCGGCTTCCTCCGCGCCGGCGGAGTGGGCCTGCAGTGGGGGGACCGCAGGTTCTGTTTGAGTGGGAGGGCCTGTGGGCCAGGGGTCTGCGTTTCCAGGGAGCGTTCCGGACGCCGTCCCCCTTGCTCTGAGCCCTTCCTCCCCTGACTCTCCCGTTAATAGAAGCATCTGGCCAGCTTCTAGAACCCTGAGGCTCAGACCGCAGCCCACACAGATTCAGGCATGGTCTCAGGGGAGACCGGTGCGGGCACTGGTGCTCTGTGGGCGCCCGGTCATTCCCGAGCAGCCACATTTAGTGGCCTTGAGCTGCCCCGGCACCACGGCGTCATCCTTCACACCTCGCTGGGCCCATCCACGTGGCCCTGGCCTGAGGGTGCAGCGCCTGCCACCTCGCCAGTCATCCTCCTGCCTCCCCCGCCCTCCTTCCTGGCGTGCAGGGTGGCCGCCTAGGGCTGTGCGGGTGGCGCCCTGCACACGGCCCCTGCCGCTCGACAGCACGGAAATGCCAGCCTGCTCCGCACCTGAGACCCGACCGCCGGGGCCCGGCTGGGGGCACCCGGTCGACCGCGATTTTCATGCACCAGGAGGCCCTTCTCATTTATCCAGAGACGTCTTTCCGACGTACCCTTCTCTGTGGACAAGGCCTGGCAGGCCATCCTCTTTACTTAAATTCCCTCCTGACCGCTGCTTCCGTTTTCTGACTGCTTTGTCTGGTGTCAGAAGGAAGCCCCCCCCTCGTCCCCAGGCTCCCACGGAAGCAGAGGCCACCCTGGAGGAGCCCGGTGCATGGGCCCCGCCTGGTGCTTCCGATGAAGTCGGTGTCCATTTAATGATTATTTTCCACATTTCCTACAACAACAAATCTTCATCCAAGTATTCTCTGAATCTTTCTAAAGTTAGGGTTTTCACTTAAATAGCTTTGGTTAAAGTAGAAAAGCCTTTCTAAAGGCAGAAAAAATTGCTTTAAATAAAATACTAATAATACTTCAATATTTTGAAGAAAATCCTGGCCAATTTTCTTTTAAAAACATATTTACTTAAATCCTGTAAAAACTGTTCAGCAACGGTTATTCAAAACTTAGACTTCCCGTGTGTTAGGCCAATCACCGGAGCCCTGGTCAGATGGGAGGCAGATGTGCTGCCCTGTGTGGTCAGTGCAGGCGTGTCCCATGGGCTGGTGGGCAAGGGGCCGTGGTCCCTGCGCTCACGCCCTTGGCCTGTTTCCGCTTTGCCCCCTCAGACCAGAACCGGCCTCGCCCTGCTGCACCACGAAGGGTCTGGAAGCCCCTGCGACGTCCGCCTGAAGCTGACGAGAGAGGTCCTCACGATTCAGAAACAGGACGTGGTCTGTGTCCGCGGGAGCAGCCGCGGCGCACATGTAAGTGCCCTGCGCCGCCGCCGGGCGTCGTGTGGACGCGCTGGGAAGGCCTAACTGGGTGAGGCCGCTTTCCTATTTCCTTCGGGCTGTTTGCTGAGGAAGAGCCCCTCCCCCATTAACTGTCCCCAGACATCAGGTTCCAGGTGGAACCCTTTACTGTCTCCCTGACTCCCGCCATTTCTTTGCTGATGGGTTTCCCTTAAGGACCTTTATGTGAAAATGGCCCCACGCACCACGGGATGGAACGTGACACAACCTCATTGGAAATGGAAGGACATAGTGCGAGAGGTCGTCTGCTGGCGGAACCCTCAGCCGGGAGGTCTCTGTCTAGAACCATGTGCAGCGGCCATTTTCTGGTGCCTGGTGTCAGCTCTGTCCCTGGCGTTTGGGGACATAAACAGGCGCCCCTGCCACTTTTGGCTTCAGTCTTTTACAAATGAACTTTTCTTAAGGCAAGAAACTTACTGATTAGAGGCAATAAAATGTCGAATAAAGATGAGGAAGAATAATTTTGGCTGCTTTTGTTTCAGTTTAACTCAAACAGGGCTACCCTATGTGGTATATTTAATATACAGTATACTGTACATGATGTATTTTAATATGCGCTATACTGTGCGTGATACATTTAATACACAGTGTACTGTATATGGTATATTTAATACACAGTATGCTGTAAATGATATTTTAATATATAGCATACTGTATGCAATATGTTTAACATACAGTATACCGTACATGATATATTTAATATATAGTATGCTTCACATGATATATTTAATACATAGTATACTGCACACGATATATTTAATATACAGTATACTGTATTAAGTGTGCTATATTAAAACTGTAGCCAATTTCCTGTTTTCCTTCTGGTGGGCTCATAATTGGAACTATATAAATCTATGCATATACAATCTACATCTCACTGCTCTGTCCTTTGAATGCACCCACCCAGGAGCTACAAAAACAGAGACAGACTCAAGGAATCATGTAGCTGAAAATAAGTTTTTTCTGTGCATTTGATAATACCCCAAGTCATTCCTTTTCCCCAGTCCGGGGAGGGCTGTTGGGAGAGCGCGGGCTCTTACGTTCACAATTGCCTGGGTCCTCATGACCTTTGATCGGAAATGAAGTAAACTGGCCACTTCTCTCGAATCGGCGTTTCCCAGGAGATGCAGATGCTGCCAGTGTGATGTCTTCCCTGGGAGAGCCCGACGTGTCCCCACACGGAAGCGATGCTGGGCTCCTGTGTGAGTCTTACACACACGTGGCCCTGAGAACGGAAGTGCTTGTGGCTTCCACTGGAAGTGTCCCTCTGTGCCCCACCTTTCTCAGGTCACTGCCCCTGTTCTGGATGCTCCCTGCCATCCAGGACAGGTGAGGCGACTGTGATGGGGGTGGAGGACAGTTCCTTCTGCTGTTCCTCCCTTGAATCGAGGGTCCGGTTGGACGTTGGGGTCCACCTTCCTGCAGCCCATGCACTAACCCCTCATTCAGCCTACTGTCCCCTTCTGTCCCCTACCTGTTCTGAGTACTTGGTGGCATGGGACTGGGGAGCAGAGGGTTAGCAAAGAGTTTGGAACTGTTTAAAAAATTATCCTTCTTCAGAGTGGCTTTATAACCTGCAGAGAATCCCTGACAACTTATAATAAAAACAGTCAGTGTTTCTGTGCTCAGTTGTCCAGGAAAAATAAATTACATTCTTTATTCATAATGTCAGATTCTTGGCCTAAGGTTAAGTCCTTGATGAAAGTGATCAGTTCCTTCCTAGGATAAATGAGTGTGTGTTCGGACCTGTCAGTTCATGTTTATAGTTTCCAGTGATTCACTGAGGGCTGTGAACGGCCACAGGGCTGACCCTAACTCGCCCGCTCTGGAGAGTGGGTGGGGGGGCACACAGGGCTTGGGTCTGTGACCACTGTGTCTGCCGGCCCCACTTCCGGTGTTCTCTGCGGGCTCCCCGCTTCTCCTCCTACAAAATCGTGGATGTTCTGGTGAAGAAACACGTGTCCCTGTGCTGGATGGTTTGGGGGGCGGTTCCGGGGGAACCAGTCAGCAACCTGAGATCAGACTCCTGTATCCCAGCCACAGAGCAGAATGGGTGCAGCCCCATTAGTTTGCGGGGGGGCTGAAGCACTGCATTCTTCAGTTGGTTCTAAAAATAACAGCTATCTTGCCTGAGAATATGTCATGTGTCTGGAGAGCGAGAAGACTATTTTTAACAAAGGTCACAGCTGATTTTGGAATGGGATCCAGAACACCTCTGGGGAGCTCTCACCGTGCCTGTGGAACTGGACGTTTCCAAGGAGGCCGCACCTGGCCGAGGACGATTATTCCCTTGAAGCTTATTCCGAAGGGCAGGAGGGGAAGGTCTAGTCGGTCCACGGAGGGTCAACAGAAGAAACGAGTCGGGGTTTTACACGTCGCCGAACCCCGAGCCTCTGTGGCCAGGACGTGACACTTACGTGTCAGATTCGGTGCGACACCTATTTACCGGGCACGCAGTATAGATACTAAATTCCAGCAGAAGCTAGCTTATCAGCAGGACCACAAGACTTAAACCTACCATTAAACGTCATTGCTGTCGTGTGTGACTCCGCCCCGGGGACCGGGACGCCCTGAGCACCTGACGTCAGGGTCGTTCTGCGGCCGCACGCGCAGCGGGCCCATGGAGTTCTCTCCTCGACGTCCGTTTTCTTCCCAGGAAATGGTGCTGGTGACCGTTGCCGCCTTTTGCGCTCTGACCTGGGGGCGAAGTGTGCGTGCCACGTGCTTGGTGATCCAGCCGCGCAGTGGCGGGAACCGGCTCCCCCGACCCCGCAGGCGGACTCCGCGTGGGGTCCCCGCCTCTGGCCGCACTTTCTGGATTGCGCGCGTCCAAGACACGGCAACGGGTGGACGTGGCCCTGCCGAAGCAATCGCCGCAATGTCAGTTCACGATGGGTGTTATTTTTATCACAAAAGATGGAGGACTGGACTGCATTGACTCTTCCATAAAACCAGAGGATTTTTTAAATCTGCCGGTTCATCACCGGAGTTTAAAACCAGAAAATTCTTATTCCATTCATATTTCTTCCCGTTGAGATCAACATGGCGTTTTGCATATTTCAAATCCTGGGATTTTCCCATTATCTCCTAAAGAGAGGGAGTGCTTGTAGCGTGAGAGACCTAGCTTTTTCTTGTGTTTCAGGGTTTTGTGTACATCGTTTTATTTTACAGTCATCCCTGTACACGTGACACGTTGCATTTCTCTAATTGTAAGTTTATGCTTGTGGCTTAAATTAACGTGGTTGGGAAGGTCCGCATGAAGAGAACATTTTAATAAATTTATATCGCATTCGCTACCTTGAGTCCCGGCGAATTTGCGGCTGGCACGTACTTCAGTGGATTCTGTGTCCTCGTGTTACTATTTGGGATGCTAAGATTCAGAGCGACAGAGCTAAGCTCCTGGAGTTAGTCACGGGGTCGGGGCAGTGTCTCAGCTGCTCCTCTGTGAGGGTGTGACCCGGGGACGCTCTTGGACACACGGATCCCCGGTTCTGGGGGGTGCTGCCAAGCTGGTGTGAGGGGAGGCTCCCAGCCCCTGGGGCTGGCGTTGGCCCACCTGCCACGACCTGGCTGCATCTGCATGAGACCTCAGGAGGCAGTCCCGGGGCCCAGAGGTCAGAGGACAGCTGACTTTCTCCCCTGCTTGGAGCAGGAGTGCTGGAAAGTCACGTCCTTCATGAGTGAACTTGAAACCACCATAAAGTCATGTCCTTCATGGGTGAACTTGAAACCACTGTAAGCAACAGATGGCAGAAATAAAACAGACGTTGACCTTCGGGGACCTCAGGCTCGGCAACGACCAAGTTTGTAGCATGCCTCCGGCACAGGAGGCTACGGAGGTGGGACAAGGACAAGGCACGAAAAGTGACCCAGCAGACCTGAGTAGAGGGGCTGTCTCGAGATAAAGATGAAAACACACCCGGCATTGGAATCTCCGTGCACCAGCTAAACAACGTATCAGACACAAAACCCAGGCTATGAGACCGAAAGACGTCACAGGAGTGGGGGGAGCTGGGGGCGAGGGGGTGGGTAGTGAACTTGTTAAAGTCATTTTCAAAAATTAAGTTTATTTCTCACATAACAAGTGCTGTGAGGAATATCAACAAACTGATATTTTAGTTTGGAATAAAGAATTAAACTTGTATTAAACTCCCCAAGATGGATGAATTTGTTACCATGACGCCTGCCAAAGTCCTGGCTATGTCTGATAAATTCTATACTCAATGCCCACAATTCTATCATTGCTCGTTTGTGATAAAATAAATGCATTATTACTGCTTTTATCCACCTACATTTATATCCTTTCTGTGGTTCCCTTTTGCTTTCAATTCTCTGGGTCCATAAATCTGCAGTAGGTAAATGTCAAAACATAGTTTGGAATTAATGATAAAGCAGAATATTTTTGAAGGTCCTTATCTCTTATGTTTGTGAAAAGTGCAGCTGGCTTCGGTTGGAAGAGTTCATTGAAGAGTTACCTTAGATTCCAAACTTGGTCCTCCCAAGTCTCTTCACATCTGAATGAATTCATAATTCATTGCTCTGGGAAGTGAGCACACCCCAACCCTGAAGAGAAACATGGTTAAGGGGAGAACGTGGCTCGATGGATGAGGTACTGGCCCCACGGTTGTGCACTGAGCGAGCTCGTCAGAGAGGACTGCTTTGGTTGAATTAGAAAGTGCCTTTTGAGAGCACTAGTTTCCGTCTACACATCTGCTGAGAGAAGGGCTTTCGAAATTTGTGTCTGTGGCCTGGCTGTGAGTTCGTGAAGCATCAGGACACAGGAGGGGCCTTAGCTGGGTTGCTGTGTGGACGTTTTCAGCTAAAAGCTGTACAAGTTGTGTTTTCTATTCTTTTTAACTATCCACTAACTTTTTACAAATCTTGTTTTGAAAAACAAAATTGTTAAATACGACAATGCTACATTCGTGTTAGAACCTAGGTAGTTACATGATCTTCAATTGTGAGAACACAGGTTGGCTGAACCTTCTCCCGGCTTTGAATGCGAGAATCTTACAAGCTCCAGCGAGGGAGTTTAGAAGAGCAGAAAGAAGAGGTTTTTCATGACGAGACTTGACATCCTGATGTTTCTGTGACACTTGCTGGTTTCCCGTAATTCTCTCCACTGGCTGTCTTCGCAGGCCCAGGCTGCCCACGCAGAACCATGCAGATGGTCAGGTGCCCTCTTCCCACCGCGCCCTCCACAGGCTTTCCTCTGAGCACATGCAGAGAGGGCTCTGGGGTCCCCCCTCTTCCTGCTCCTGTGGGGACAGCAGTCCCATGGTCTGGGGCCCAGCCCGTGACCCCTCCAACCTCACTCTACCTCCAAATGTAGTCACACAGGGATGGGACTTCCACGTAGGGACTTGAGGGGAACAGTTCAGCCCACAGCAACTTTCTGTGTGGGACACACAGTATCATCCTCGCTTTCCAGACACAGAAACTCAATTTCTCAGAGGGTTAAGTGACCAGGGCACGTTTGCTCCAAAAGGAAATTTTAGCAGATTGTGTAGAGCAAATACTTGAATAAATAGTGTTCTGGATTAATAACAGATAACAGTCTCTTCAAGTTCTCCTGAACAAACGGTAAAGAGGCTCAGTGCGTAAATTTTTTCTGCTTTCACCTGTTGGGACTATTAGTCCAGATTTTTGGTGTGCATTAACCCGTTTTGCTTCAGGTGATCATTTTCTGAAGTTTTATTCGAAGTTTCCTCCTGAGATCGATATGTGAATAAAATGACTGATTTACAGTGTCATTTGGCAAAGTCTGTCTCAACAGAAACACCCTTGGCACTTTTCCAAACATATTTTCTCTAAAATATATCCGCTTGCTCTCCGTGAGGTTCAAATGCTCGCATTAATGGCGAAAGTTGGAAAACACGATTGAATGTTTGACAAATTCCGTGCGGTGGAGATTGCTGGCTGGTGTGGAATCACATGACCCTATTTTCTGGGCTTTGGTTAGAATATTCCCCTCAGAGGCACGTTGGGTGTCGCCACACATGCGGCAGGGACTCAGGCTGAATGATGAGGCAGCCGGTAACTGTCCCCTCCGCCTTTCCCACTGAGTCGCTGGCTGTCTCCAGACTTTGCACACGGAAGACCCCCACGCACCGTGGGATTTACGTCCCGAGTGTGTCTGCCCTTGGCAGGGATGAGACGCGCTCCCAGCGTTCAGCTAAGTACTTGGAAAGGCCCGGAAGGAGCCCCTGCGAGTCTGTCAACGGGCGTGAGCTGGGCCTGCTCTTTACCGTCACCCCCTCGCGGGCAGTGCGGGACACGGAGACAGTGCGATCCATTACCCTGAAGCCAGCGTCCCCGACCCGCGGCTCTCTCTCTGCGTGTGATAATACAAACGGCCACCAGCTGAAGATGCTGCAGCCACAGGACACTCAGAACACAGTGTTGCCGTTAATATCCACATGGGTAACGGATTCCCACGCGTGCGCTAAAGGAGGTACGTTGGCTCTGGTTTCTTATGATGAATTCGCTCCTGAGAATGGAGTCATTCTTGGATTTTACACGTTGTGCAAGAGACACGTTGTAAACACTGGCTTCCCCCTCGGCCCTGCAGTCCCTGTGGCCCATTGCTGGCGGCTGGCATGCCCTGGGCTTGGGCAGGAGCCCACATGGCCCCCCTGATGGCCTGTTCCTGCTCACGGTGCTCCGCGAGCACACGCCTGATGGCCTGTTCCTGCTCACGGCTCTCCACACCCCCCTGACGGCCTGTCCCTGCTCATGGCACTCCGCAAGCACACTCCTGATGGCCTGTCCCTGCTCACGGCTCTCCACGGCCCCCTGACAGCCTGTCCCTGATCATGGCACTCCGCGAGCACACTCCTGATGGCCTGTCCCTGCTCACGGCTCTCCACGGCCCCCTGACGGCCTGTCCCTGATCATGGCGCTCTGCGAGCACACTCCTGATGGCCTGTCCCTGCTCACGGTGCTCTGCGTTTGGTGTGAAAGCATCTATGCTTCTGCTTCCAGAACAGAGAACGTGGGTCGTTGCCGTTGTTCCCACGGGATCTTTCTGAGCCACAGATGCGCCTGGCCCTCCCCTTCCTCCCACCCCAGGCCCCTGTCTTCCACCCTCAGATCTGGTGCAGTTGGTTAAACGATTGGTCAGTTTAGACCAAGCAGAACAGGAGCTGGGGATTGAACGTGTATGCGGTTTGGAGGCCTTGCTGGTTCCGGGCACCGCTGCACTTCCAGCTCGTTGCCACCCCTGGCGCCTTCACGCGGGGTTGGGCCCCGTGAGCCAAGGACCGGGAGATGGTGATCGATCATTCAGGGGTCAGCTCCGACTACCTGAGAACGGGCCTGGGCCTGAAGGCGGTTGTGCCAGGTGGAGAGGCAGCAGGGGAGGGAGCCAGGCTGGGGACTGGTGGGAAGAACGGATTCGAAGATAGGTTGAGATCGGGAGAGCACGGCCATTTCCTGGGGCCTGTGATCCTTGAGAAAGATCCGGAAGATCGGCCAGCTTGCCGGAATTCACCTTGGGTTTAAATAACGGCCGTAATAGGGCCTGGATCTTGTGTGTCTGTTTTTAATCCAGGTCTCTGCTCCTCAAGGTAACACTACAGACAGGAAGTGAACGTGTGTCACTCTGCAGGTGTATTTTAAAGAGTTACTTAAATTTAAATGAACGTATGTCTGCATTTTGCATTTACTCTCTGATCATGCATTTCAACCTAAACTTGCTTTGTTTTCTAAAATTTTTTAAAGCACAGAACCGTTACGCTGCGCAGACAGCCCGTTGGCGGCTTGGGCCTGAGCGTAAAGGTAGGAACGCATTCCTCCCTCGCGACCTTCTTGCTGAGCGTGTGTCTGTGCTGATCGTGACGGAACCTTCTCTCTGCCTGTCTTCCAGGGAGGCGCCGAGCACAGGGTCCCTGTCGTCATATCAAAGATATTCAGAGGCCACGCAGGTAACGCGGCCAGGACATGTATGCCCACGGCAGTTTGTGAGATAGTGTGTTATTGGAAACGATAAAAATAAGCACCTGTTTGTGTGCTGGGTTGTTTAGCGGCCGTTTTGTTTTGTTGTTGCCCCTACATTACCCCTGACACGGCTCTGCCTTTTTCATGTCCTCGGAGGCCGCAAGCCCTTAAGAGAGATACTGATTCCCCTGTGGCCATCAGGGCAGCCTCTGGAGACACGTTCAGGGCCAGACCACAGGGTCTTCTCAGCAGTGTGATGCCCGAGGACACATGGTCCTGGCGTCGGCAGTCATGATGCTCATGGAGGTCTGTGACAAAACTCGCGTCCCGCCCTCTGGGAGCGGCTTGGTGGGGAGGCCGGGATGGCCGTCGGGGACGCGGTTGGATGGTGTCAGGCTTGGGGGGGGATGGTCGCCCCGCAGCTGCCACTGACTCAGGTCACCGGGAGCGGGAGTGGGAGTGGATGTGAGGTTTGCGGCCTCACCGTCCAGTGCTGAACGGTGGGAGATGGTTGTAGTACAGTCACGTAGTTAGATGGCAGGGACCATTCCGGTGTCCCAGCAGGCCCTCCGTGCGGCCGCCTCCACTCTGCCTGTGGGTGCCGGTCCCCCTGAGGCTCAGGGGCTGTTTGTCCCCCTGCTGGAGGAGGAGGGGAGGCAGCGACCCGTGTGGGGGAAGGGGTCCGAGGCGGTGAAAACAGAGCAGGGGTGAGTACTGGGCTCTTGAACAGTGGAGACGTGTCCCCTCCTTCTCCCCGACTGCAGCCCCAGCCCCGTGTCAGAGCACGTGGCGGCCCAGTGGTTGTGGGAGAGGCGGCCGGCCTCGGCCTGGGACCCCACCACCGCGTGCTCCGCAGGTGCGTGTGCGCAGGGGCTGTGGCGTGGACCTGTGGCTGGAGTCCATGTCTACACGGAATGTGAATTCCCCACAACAACCTTGACTCATTCATGCAGAGAAGAGAGATTTTAACCACACATTTGCATCTGCAAAAAGACCATTTCCACCCAAAGGGCATTGAGTCATCGGTTCAACAACAGTGTTACATTTCTCCCCTTGTTGAGCAAGGTTACAACAGGTGGGTAGTGTTTCATCAGGACCGAGGCTGAGACTCAGGGCATTCGAGGAGACCAGCCTGTGAATTGTGGCCAGTGCGTGGCTCTCCTGCATACGCCTTCCTAACACGAGGATTTCGGTTCTGTAGGAAGTGTGGTTTTGATGAAATCTGTAGGTAGCAGGAGGGCTGCACTGGTCTCTGCATCATGTGGGTCACTCTTGTTGACGTTTTCAAAGATTTCAAAACCGTCATCCCTCCAGACTGGAGCGTTCCTGTTGTACTTCTGGTGATACCATAGAGCCCAGATGCTTCCAGAACCTAGTGCGTCTGTGCAAGGGACTGTCCCTACCTGGACTGGGCCATCTGTCTGGTTCCTTCTGTGCCATGTGGCACACGGGGTGGGCTGATTGGTGATGGAAGGAGGACAGCTCGATGTGTTTCTGTGATGTTGCAAACACCCCGTCTTTTCTACTAGTGTAGGTTTTCATTTGTGGATATGAGTGTGTCAGAGGAGAGGAAGTAGGATTAACCAGCAGATGAAAATCAGAAAAAGCTTTTATGCTTAAGTTAGAGGGAAAACCTCCATTCTCTGTGGAGGGACAAACAGGTGAAGGCCATGTGCAGAGAGCGCCACCGTGAATCGAGGCTGCAGTTTTGAGAAAGGTGGCCAGTCACCCCAGTACCTCCCATCTCCGAGCCGGGGCCCCCGAGGCAGCTGGGCCAGTAGATTCCCCCACTTCCTACTGGTCCTGCAGCCAGAATGTGCAGTTGCCTCCTGAGCAGAGTCCCTGCAGGGGTCAAAGAAGCTTCCTGTCTTCTCAGGCTGCCTCCATCCTGGCATCGGTGGCTGGTGAGCTGATAGCCAGGGCCCTGTCCCCATCCATTGGGTCACCTGTCCCTGCACTCCATCAGTGTGGTCCTGCCTCAGTCGGCCTCAGTAGCTCAGGCCTCTTCTCAGACACGAAGACGGTCGCCCCCACCCTACTACTGTCGGCCTGCGTTCCAGACCTGTTGCTTCCCTTTTCACCGAGTGCATATCCCACACCCTGAGCTCTTTGTAAAGTCTGCATAAATGCTCAACCGACTGTGAGCTTTTAGACACCCAGGCTCGGTGTAACGCCACTCACCTCAGAGTATGGCACAGGACCATTGTTTTACGGGCAGGGACGCCCTTGGCTGCTGGAAATCTGTGCCCAGCTGCCATGTGCCTCTGGTGTCGGGTGAAAGTGTGGGGCCCCGTGTGCTGGAGCCCCGGGTCCAGGCGACCTGGAGACGCACATGGCAGCCAGCACACCCGCGAACTGGTTCCCAGTCCAGCAGTCAAGTCAGGATTGGCTCCTGGATACGGGAGACTCCAGGTGAGTGGTGGGAAGGGGTCACTGACTGGCCCTGGTGAGACGGCCGCACCCCCACATGGCCTGGGTACCTCCCCGATGTGGCAGGTGTCACTTGCCCACAAGGAAGGCCTAGATGTTGAGGGATCGTCGGCAGCCTCAGTCCCACTGGGAACGTGATGTGCACCTGGCTTCACGTTCAGGAGCGAGGCGGCTATAAACTGTAAGGTCAAAGGGGAACGTCAGCTCAGGCTGTCGTTCATCTGTGCATTTGTGCAGCCACGTTCAACAAATCATGTCTTCGGAAGAGTCTCTGTTCTGGGCATTCAGCGGTGATGTGCCCGCCATCACATCAAAATCGTCAGGCAACAAGATGAATAAGGTATGTTCAGGCCGCGGCCATAGGTTCCGCTGTGTAGGAAACTAGGCCGTGTGATGACGGACGTGAGGGAGGGTTTTGTGCGACGTGGTATGAGAAAGTCCTCCCGCGGGTGATGTTCAGCAGATATTGGCGAGAAATGGAAGAGCGTAGCCCGGGTCGCCTCGGCGGGAGCGTGGTGCACGTGGAGAGGAGGAGACATGGTGGTCGTCAGGCCAGAAGAGGCGGAGACAGTGGTCATCACGCCGGAAGAGGTGGAGACACAGGCGTCGTTTTGCTGGAAGAGGCAGAGACACGCCGGAAGGGGCAGGTGGCCGGGTGTTCAGGGTGTGAAGTCCAAGGAAGGAGCTTGGGTTGTATTTACCAGCGAGAAGGTGGTTTGCGGACTTTCCAAACGCAGCATTATAATGTCTGTTCACGTTAAAGACCCACCACCCGGCTGCTGCAGGAAGTGAGCAGGAGGGACCGCGCTCTCGGACGTCTTGGTGAACGTGGGGGCAGCCGCCAGCCTCTCAGGTGCTTTGAAGGGGAGCCCAGGCGCGATTTTACAGAGACACCACGGGGACTCCTGCTGGAGTCTCTGTATCTTTAGCTTCAGCAGCATCTGACGGCATTTGGTAACATGACACAGCAGACACGGGGATCAGCAGATGCTGGAAATGTGGGTGGGGGTGGGGATCCACGCCCCGTGGCAGGTGCATGCTTAAGGGTGCTCGGAACGGGTTGGGGAATTAGAACAAAAGAAGCATTTGAATTAGGGTGATTTTCTAAGAACTTAACCTCCATGGGGAGGAGCGGCTGCCTGAGCACCTGGGGTGTGAAAGGAGGGGTCCTGAGAGGGGTCCGGAGGCCGAGGGGCCGGGTTACCCTCTGGCTCCTTTATTTCTTCAGGAAGAGCTTTCCCACCTCCTGCGAGCGCATGAAGTCCCTCTGGGGCTCAGGACGCACCCAGAGGCTCTCCCCGCACACCTCGGTGCCCAGGCCTCCTGGGAGGGACCCCGGCAGACCGCGGTAACCTGCGGCCTCCAGTCAGGCTGAGGCTCTGAGCTCAGAGGCCCGGTGAGTCCATGATGTCTGCTCACATCACGAGGAAAAGGTACAAGTGTTTATTTTGCTTGGGGATATTTATTAATACTATATACCTAGTAAGTAAAGTCTTAAAAATATCTTTCCTTGGACATTTAACATTCCTTCAATTCCTGAAGCCCTTCAAGTTATTATTAGAAATTTCTGTTTGGTAACTTCAGACCTCGTGAACAGGGGCAGCTCACTTGGCCTGTAGGATCACAGGCTCTCGCTCACTCTCGGGGACCTGCTGCTACACTGAGCTCCCCCTCGCTGCAGGGGGCAGTGAAGACATACCTACTTCGTGCCCTCCTGGAGTGTGCCTCATGCTGGGGAAGCCAGGTCACCCACAGGGACACAGATAAATAACGGCAGGAGCGGATCGTAGTGCAAAGAAAAATATGAATTTTACTTAATGCTTTCTGTGTCTGGGCATTCAGCACCCTGTCAGAGAGGGACTTTCGTGACCACCCTTGTGGTGCAGGGAGAACGCTGAGGCACAAGTACACTAAAAAGATTGTCCAGAGACACACGGCTGGCAAACGGAAAAGCCAGGGTGTGGCCCACGTGGTGAGTCTCTGAGGTCGTCGTGAGAAATTGCCCTGAAAATCCGTGGATTCACATCCAGGTAGGGGTGTCTTTGGTTGTGAAATACCCTAAATGTCCAGTGGCCTGAGGGGATAGGGTCTGCTTTTCTGACTCAACAAGAAGCCGGCGGTCCAGGCCCCGGCATCTCCCCGTCCTTCCACGGGGCCGTCCCTACCAACTTGGGCTTCGCCTCATTACCTGTTCCACGTTTACAGAATGGCTGCCTTTCAAGGCAGTAACCCTCTTTCCGGGTGGGGCAGAAGAGAGTTGGCGAAGGCCACCTCCAGGAAGGGCCGTCTTTTCCTGCAAGAAGAATGCTTTCCGGCATCGTCCCCACCCACTAACTGGGACTGCACCCAAGTCACCCTCGGAAAGGCCGAGGGAATGAGCTTGCGGCATGTCTTTTGGTCAGCTCTCTTCAGCCCGAGTTCAGGGGAGCGCAGGGCCTCCTCTCACCAGAAGGAAACACCGGGCTCTCCGAAGCAGTGTGAGCAGGTGCACCTGTCGTGGGGGAGGTGACTCGGGGCTGGGCAAGTATGGGGGGGGGGGGCGCTTGCGTTTTGTCAGCAACGGTGCCTTCAGCAGCTTCCTTTCCCTGGACACAAAGGGCCTTGTATGTACATTAGCTCTGCTCTTTCAAACCTTGATGAGTCCTTTTGGGCCACACCATTGGGCTCTTTTCCTTGGACCCTTTCCAGCTATATGCCACTTTCTCATGCTGCTTTTCTTGTGTTCTTCTGCTGATGAAGCTCATAGCTGGCTTCCAGCCTGTGTGCTTGCGTCTGCGCCAAGAGTGGAATCCGTAGCTGCCGAGGAGCCCTTTCCCGCTGGCAGATGAGGTCTGGGGGCAGGGATGTTCAAGGAAGTGGAGACAAGGAGAGCCGGTAGGGCAGCTGTCGGGCCTCTTACAGGTGCGCTAGAAAACACTTCCTTCTAGAGGCTCTGGATTCGCATGGAAATGTTCCCTAATTTACTGTATTATGTTTCACACACGAATTTCCTAAAATACGTGGTTTTAACTACAACTGTGACTTATGACTCCATTGGTTAATAATTAACAAGCCATAAGTGGTTACCAACTGGAAAAAAAAATCTTAGAAATAATGTAGTAGAGTTTTCCTTCCTTAAGTGACAAAACGCCAGCATTTCATAGCAGTTAAACTTCGGGTTAGTGATGACTAACTAGTGAGTACATGTCCTTAAGTCTCTTGTGATTTCAGTGTCTGAAACTGATGCTGCATTTACCTTGTGAAGAAACGTCTCAAACTTAAACAGAAAGCGCCCATACACTTGTGGCCTTTTATTTACTTATTATTTAATGATCACACAAAGGAATACAGGGGTCAATGGAAATAGTGAAGAACCCTAGACCCAGGACACTAGGGTCCAGTGCCGCCCTTCTGCAGATCCGCGTATGCCCTTTCCTTACAACTTCCTGTATTTCCTAAATGCATCCTGGGTGCTGGTTCCTTTCCAGACCCCGAGACATGGAGGTGTGCAGCACAGGACCTCAGCCTGGAGGAAAACTAGATCAGTACTTGAGTACATACATGGAAGTTGCACTGTTTGTGTGCGTACACGTGTATGCATATGTGTGAGCCTGTTCTGTGTAGAGTTACGGATACGTGCGCGTGCGCATACACAGAACGCGGACATAACCAACAAGAGATCAAGCTTCATAAGCTGAAGGTAACTAACTACCTCGGAAGGTGTGGCTTAGAGCCGATTCGCGGTAGCCAGTTAACACTCAGGGTCAGCTGTGCTCGACCCCGTCTGAAGGATGTGAGCAAACTGCACGACTCTGGGGCTCCGTGGGTGGTGGGCGTAGGATGACCTTTGAGGAGAGCTGGCTCCGGAGACTCGAAGCGTAACCTGAGGAGGTCATTCGTCCTGGTGGGGCTTTGCTCTCCTTGCTGTGAAGTGATCAACGCGGAGTTCTGGCCCGGCACCGGAAGTCGGGCCTCCGCAGCAGGTGCGCTAAGATTTCACAGGACAGGCGGGGAAGCTGGACCAGCCGGGTCCCCGGGTTACCCCAGAGGCCACCAGGGGCACCACAGACCCTCTGTCGGTGGGTGCGGTGAGGGGCGTTCACTCTTTCCTTGAGGAGAGCAGCACATCCCGTGGGAGCCGCAGGCTGACCAGCGGCCTCTGCCGCGTGGGGTGCTGACGGGCCCGACCCTGGTTTCTCGAGTCCAGGGCTGCAGAGAGGGCATCGCAGTCTCGTGCAGCTCAAGCTGCCCCGTTGATCCCGCCAGTGAGGAGAGAGGTATTTAGCAGGCGAGGGTATCTTCCTAGTTTGTGCCCACACCTGGTAGGTAATAGACACCCTACAGAAATTGCTCAGAACTGGGGGGAGGGGCATGTTTGGTTTTCCTCTCCCAGCACAGAGGAGGTGTGTCACGTGGAGTTATGTCGTGTTGTGTGCTCTGAGCTGAGCTAGCCTGTTGTGCGGGGACGCAGTTCTGCCTGAGATCAGTCTCAGGGGTGCGCTCCTGCGTGTCTACTCCCTGGCGGTGTTGAGTGCACCTCCCCAGGCCCACCTGTCCACACCTGCTCACCCCTGCCCAGGATGCGGACGTGCGGGCCCCTCAGGGTGGCTGAGTGATGTCATCACCCAGAATTCCACTTCAAAACCTAAACCAGTGGGGCGCCTGGGTGGCTCAGTCGGTTGAGCTTCCGACTTCGGCTCAGGTCATGATCTCACAGTCTGTGAGTTCGAGCCCCGCGTCGGGCTCTGTGCTGACAGCTTGGAGCCTGGAGCCTGCTTTGGGTTCTGTGTCTCTCTCTGTGTCTGCCCCTCCCCCACTCACGCTCTGTCTCTCGAAAAAATAAATAAATAAATAAAAAGAAAAAACCTGAACCAGCCGTAGGCGGCAGGACTCGGAGGGAGTTGTCACAGAGCCAGCAAGGAGTTCTGCGTGGGTGAGGTGTTCACGCTGAGCATGCAGGTGTGGTGAGTGTGGCCGCATCCTTTGAACTTGACGCTTAATTCTCTGTGTGGCGCTTCTGTGCCCTTGCCCAGGAGTATCCAGTGACCCCGTCCGGTCACAAAACCGTAAACGCCGGGCAGAAATTCAGCCCTTTGCGTGTTGCTGGCCTTGGTCACCCACTGACCCCGCGCATCGTGCCTCAGCCTCGTTCCCACCGCAGCTCTGCCTCGCCGGGCTTCCCCCACCCTTCTTGGGGTGCAGACCCCACCCCCTCGCCTACCGGCGTCTCAGACGCTCTGTCGCAGACGCGCCAGCACCACCGTGGTTGTGCGTGTGTGGAGTCACACAGAGACCCTGAGAACATTGACGCTTTTGGAAAAGCGAAAGCAGCGTGGCTCCCCGGTTCGTATTGTGCCGGATTAAGGGGGAGAAGAACGACGTTCACAAGGAGCCTCTCGATGTGGCGGAAATGAAGCGCGGAGCTTCGTGCCGCGTGCAGACAGTGAGCACAGGGAGGCGCTGGACGGCTGGCAGCTGTCACCCCGACGGGCTCCTCCCGCTGCTGCGGTGCAGCCCCCGCCGCCGCCGCCGCCGCCGCCGCCGCTCGCCAAGGCCCCGCGGGAGGAGGCGCTCCCGGGCCTGTCCGCTGAGGCCACGCCCGGGGGCGGGGGCGGCCCCGTCGCAAACCTGGGCTGTCCCACATCTAGTTCTTCCGCCACCGCTGCCGGACGCGCTCGGAGACCCGGTCCGTTCCCGGCCGTGGAGCAAGTCCGGGTATCACGGCAACGTTTCGGGGGGCGCCTGGGCAGGCCCGGCCGGTGGCTGGTTTGAGGCCCGTGTTCGGGAGACACGTGGGCCCTCTCGAAACTACCCAGAAAATTTCAACAAGAGGGAGGGAAAGAGAGGAGCTTGTGCGTTAGGAAGGGCGAAAGGGATGAGAGCCAGGGTCTTTCACGCGAAACTTCCGTTGTTAAAAGCAAGTAAGTGTCCTGGGCGAAATGTGGGTTCTCATAAGGCCCCGCTGAGTGTCAGACTGGGAGCAGACACGCCATGCTATTCGTGCAGATGTTCGCACGTGACACAGGACAGCATTTCTGCAGCCACGTGTGGGGATTTCTCTGAGGGGAAGCAGAGGTGAGGCGGGGCTGCTGCCTGCCCAGCTCTCCAGCCTGCAGGGGCCGAGCTTCTGAAGCTGCGGCCTTGGGGTCCTTAGACCTCAGGGTGTCTGAGCTGCGTGGGTGCAGCTGTGGGTCCCCAGGGCCCCTGATTTCCAGCCTTCTCTAGAATTTTCACTTGCATCTGGCGTCTCACTGCCATGAGTATGTCATCACCGTATAGATTTGCGATTGATTTATTTGCACATCCGCGATATTTCATCAGTTTAGCTGATTGCATGTTAAAACTTCCCCCTCCCCCTTCCCTGCTTCCGGTCGACACTATCTCCTGAATCTGTAGCCGATGTTGAGCCCTTCGAGACCCCTGCCGCCTTGCACGCCCAGGGAATGTGTGACAGGTGCCCGGGGAGCTGAGCGCCAGCCGCCTCAGGAAGCAGAGGGAAGAGTCTGAGCTCCATTCTTGTAGACGTGACTGATTCAGGGTGCCGCAGCCTTGCAGTGACACCGCTCAGACCCGGGGCCCGTGTGCTGGGCTCCCGTCTCACTGCCCCTGAACCAGCAGAGGTGCCCGCGGGGCCCCCACCTTCCTGTCGGTTCCGTGGGGGAGCCCGCCTTCAGCGTATAGAACGAGGTCCAGACACGCAGGCCCACGTGCCCACGGCGATAGCAGGTCAGCCCCTGACCCCTTCTGGGGGTCCGTGGATCTCGGTAGACCCCACTCTGAGATGGGTTAGGCTGCACCCGACGGGAGTTGTGCGCACACAGCCTGAGACGCCCCTCCCGCTTGGGGCGGCTGAGTGCAGAGTGGGAGCAGAATTTCTCGCCACACTCGCCTCCCCCCGGTTCTTTCACCAAACCCCAGTCTACTTCCCGTGTCCAGAGAGCTGGCCCTATGGGGGAGGAGGCCCCGGGGCCAATCGTGGACCGAGTTAGGGGTGGAGAGAGTCAGATGAAGAGCGTTTCCGTGCCTCCTCTTGTTTACTGGAAACAAACCGATGACCGGCATGATTTTAAAGCTGTCGAAATAAACAGAACCTGAAACAGATAATAGAAGTGGACTCATCCTCTGGGTGAGAAATGCTGAAGCTCTGTGGGATCCTGTCACACCCTGCGGGGGCCTTGTCATACCCTGCGGGACCTTGTCGCACCCTGCGGGGGCCTTGTCGCACCCTGTGGGACCCTGTTGCACCCTAAGGGACCCTGTCAAACTCTGGGGGCCCTGTTGCACCCCGTGGGACCCTGTCGCACCCTGTGGGACCCTGTCGCACCCTGCGGGGCCCTGTCTCACCCTGCGGGGCCTTGTCACACCCTGTGGGACGCTGCCGCACCCTAAGGGACCCTGTCGCACCCTGAGGGCCCTGTCGCACCTTGTTGCACCCTGCGCTTCCTGCAGAATTGCCAGGAATGGG
The DNA here is from genome assembly GCF_027475565.1 of Acinonyx jubatus. NCBI lineage: Eukaryota > Metazoa > Chordata > Mammalia > Carnivora > Felidae > Acinonyx > Acinonyx jubatus. The sequence continues at coordinate 137,309,542 of NC_069388.1, read as the reverse complement.
GGGTGTTCTGGACAGGGGTTTATTTTCAGAAAATCAGATCCAAATTACTGAAGGTGATCAGTCTTCCCTGTGATTCTACAGTCACTTGGGGATTCTGCAGAGCCTGTGTGTGTGTGTGTGTGTGTGTGTGTGTGTGTGTGTGTGAGAGAGAGAGAGAGAGAGAGAGAGAGAGAGAGAGAGAGAGAGAGTTGGGGGCGGTATTTCTGAGACATCAGCGTGGGTTATACAGCAATCCAAGGTATCAAGGTTACTTTTAACAACTGCTGACACTGTCACTTTTTTGTTATTGGTTGTTCAATTTTAACAAATAACTCTTATTATTGTCCTTTTCCTTTCTCATAAAAGTGAAGACAAGCATAGTTAAGTTTTAACAGCAGGTAATCGAGCAGAAGTCAGCATCAAAGGCCATAGTTTGTCTCCACAAAGGAGCAGTGACTTGGTGGCGATGTGGGCTTGGGAACAGACGGTCGGTGCCCGAGCAGGGATGGGGACACACACCGTGTTGAGGGAGCAGGAGCTAGACAGCATCTTCGGGGAGGCCTGACCACAGACTGAGCCGCCACCAGAGGCCCTTTGTTGGTCCGTGTGAACAGAGAGAGCTGAGAGGCGGTAGAAGGCTTCATGCGAGAGTACAGTGACAGGTGCACGGGGAGGAAGTCGTTCTGATCATGAGAGACAGCCTGGCCCCAGTAGAGTCAAGGGGCTGGCTCAGTTGTATGGCTGGTCCCACAGCTGGAGAGGGGCTGGTCCCAGGAATGGAAAGGGGGTGGTGGGAGCAAGGAGGTGGAGGGTTCAGGCATCTGTTCTGAGGGCTGAGAACCAGGAGTTCAGATGGGCCAGGTGGGGCTGGGACTCCGTGGGTTTCAGGCACAGACACAGCAAAGACAGAGATCATACATGCACATGAAACGATTATATCTCCATATGTAAATATATGTTAACATCTATTAAATAGATTTGTATGATTTCGCAAATAAAGACCTCACTGTTCAAACTTTTAAGACTTCACATCTGAATGTCTGGAACCAAAAAAGAAAAATTCAGATAAGGTCGAATTCCTTACTACCTGAGTTCACCTTTCACATAGATGCCATTTTTCCAGAGCGACATGGGATGAAAGTATCATTCACTGAAATTCAGTGGAGGACAAGTATGCGCGAATCACGGAGGGAGGTGTCGAGAGGCTTAGCCCTGCTCTGAAGGATGCGGCATCCTGAAATTCTGTCCCTCCTGTAACATGGTGTTCAGGGCCTCACACACCGTGGCCGCTGGCCCCCGCAGCCCCCTCCTCGGTCCGGCTTGCCTCACCCCGTTCCACCCGACCGAGCGTGGAGGGACCCCTCGCTCGCATGCTCTCCCTTTTACCGTTCAGCTGCAAGGGGAACTCTGGTGTCTGTGTTCTAGGTTTTCTGAGGCCCCCACTGCACCCACAAAGTTAAGTGTCCTGCACCTGGGGTTTTTCAAATGCCATGCACACCTCTCGTGCTGGGTCAGGGCTGTGTTTAGGTGGGGACTCTACTGTGCACATTTTACAAAGAATCTGTATAGCCAGTAGTCAGTAATCCTTCTGTTGCCCTGTGTGGGTTTTCACCTGCTAGACTTTGAGCCCCTGAAGCCAGCATTGTCCTGTTCTCTGCCCCCAGCTCAGAGCTGGAGGGGGTGCAGGAAGGAAGAAGGAGAGCGGGAGAGAGACCGGGAGACAGAGACAGGGACATTGGTCACACCAGTGGGTGGGTCACGCAGCTTTTGTGGGCAAAGCTGCCGTGGAAGTGAGAACCCTGTTAGCTAGCCGAGATCAGTACCATTACGTTTAGTGATGTGGGCTGTGTTTCATTTTCAACAAAGTTTAATATCATTACAATGACCAGAAGTAATATTAACAACTCACCTTAAATACGTACAGGGAGCATGAAGAGAATTGCAATGTTTAGAGAATAGCGTACTCTCTGGCTTCCAATATTTAACCAAAGACTTAAAAATTAAAACCAGTCCGCATGAAGGCAGGAAACCGCAGCAGCTTCTATTTGGGGCAGGTGCGTCAGTCTTCCTGGAAGCCGTCTCTGCGTCTGGGGACCGGAGTGGTAATGCGGACGGCACCGCGAGCCTCCGGTCTCCGCACGGTCTCTTTAATTAAAACCGTCCGTGTAAATTTGTCCCCAAGAAAGAGTGGAAATGCTAAAGAGTTTCTGGGTTTCCTGCTTCATGGCCTGTGCCGACTTGACGAAAACCGGGAAGCCGACTTTCCATGAACGTAATGAACTTCTTTCCGTATTAAAGGGCTCTTGTGTGTCTGGGGAGGAACTCCCTTAACGTGCTCAGCTTGATGGGCGGGACCTGCCTACCCCCTTGTGCTGGCACTTCCCACACCTGCACGGGCCCTCGCACGCACACCCACACACACCTGCACACCTGCACAGGCACCCACGCTCACACACATACTGCACACCACAGGCCCGCGCACACCCACGCACACTCACACTTGCACACCCCTGCGTGTCGCACACACACCACACACGTATGTGCCCCCTGCACACATTCCCACGTGTGTGTTCACCCCACACGTGTGCACACACATCCCACACACGTGCTCACTCACAGCCCACACGTGTGCACACATGTACCTGTGTTCACCCACATGTGTGGGCACACACGCACACACATGGGCACACACATAAGCCATTGCAGTTGCTGTGGACACTGAGCTTAAACGGGGCCCTAAAAAGAGTGATGACCTCAATTTTTCTTAATACTGTTGCCACTTTTGCAACCCTGCAGCCGACCAGACAGGGATGTTGTTCGTCGGAGACGCTGTCCTACAGGTCAGTATTTTAAACTTGAGCCTCCGCCCTGTTGTTTATTTTAAAGTGACAGTAATCAGTGATCATCCTCACAATTTTCAGCTCTCAATTTGTTGTCTACTCAGGTTAACGGCATTAACGTAGAACACGCGACCCATGAGGAAGTGGTGAGTGTGCCTCGTTTCTTATTTGTATTCTTCTATTGTAACGATTTTTTTCTCTAAGTTGTATTTCACTGAGTGCGTTCCTAGACACAGAGCTCCGGAATTGGAAGGAAAGCTTAGAAAACTTAGTGAGGGTGCTCCCAGAGGACCTGCGTGAAAGGCCCAGCGTGGCAGCGAGGCGCGTCCCGTACGCTGTGTGACGGGTCCTCACGGGCTGAGCAGGGTGGAAGGAACTGCTCCTATTCCAACTGGGGGACTGAGTTCGGGGAGTGTGGACCCAGCCCCCGGGGCAGTGAGGACCTCTGGCTTGCTGGAGCACGCTGGTGTGTAACGTGGGCAGACCGGGCAGGATGTCCCATGACGCACGCACCTGGTGACTGTCTGGGACAAAGGCTTGTCAACACGCACGTGCCCCAGCCTTCCTTCTGTGGGAGAGGACTTTGTCCAGGTCAGGTCAGGTGCAGGATGCCAGCAGGGGTGAAATGAACATCCACGTGAAGTTGGGCACGGAGAAGCCCTATGTGCTCACGTGCCCTATGTGCGGCCAGGACGGCACCAAGGTGGGGAGGTGTTTAAGCTGGCTCTTGAAACCGAGAAGGTGGGGGATGGGTGGGTGGTGCAGTCAAGTGCAGAGCAGGGGTGGTCACTGGGGGGCGAGGCGGGAGGGAACGCCTCCCCCAGAGGTGTCGGCGCCCCCCACAGGGACTTTACCCTGCACGTTACAGGGAACCAAGCATACTGTATTACTGTCCCTGGGAAGGGTCGGCGTGCGTCCATCCGTCAGTGTTTATCTTTCCAAGAAGCTACCTCCTGGCTCACGTAGGGCAGAAAGTCTGCTGATGCGTTCCCCCTGAACTTCAACGACACTGGCACAGAGTCCCCAGTAATCTCAGCCCGTGAAGAGTTGTTCGCCGTCCCCCCTCCTCGCTCGGGGCCCTGGACCTGTGCCAGGTGTGGGGAAGGCACTCACACTGGGGATAAACGTGTTTCTTGGTCTCAAGGGACGTTCTCTGCAAAGCTTTGTTTTGTTAGGGTGAAGAAGCCCATGACTCGGGGGGGCCTTGTGCAGCACAGTGACCCCTCCTCGGCCCAGCATTCATCCAAGAAACCAATTCTTGAGTAAACGAGGTGCACGCCTTGTAAACAGAGATATTCTAATATTTGGCACAAATGTACTTTTAAAATCTCACTATCAGATTATACGTCTACCTCCTTTTTTATTTCAGGGAGAGTATGTCAGGGAGAGGGGCTGAGGGAGAGGGCAGGAGAATCCCACGCAGGCTCCACACGGTCAGCACAGAGCCCCACGTGGGACTTGAACCCACCAACCCTGAGATCATGACCTGAGCAAAAATCAGGAGTCAGACGCTCAACTGCCTGAGCACTCCCAGGACCCCCACGTCTACCTTCTTAGGTGACACAAAACACATGATTGCAACACTGCTAATGAGACAGATTCCATTGTTCAGGTTCATAAAGTCCATAAAAATATTAAATTTGTGAAGACCTCAGAAATCATAGTCTCACACGCTTGCCTTTAAGAGTGAATTCTAGCTTCAGTTAATTCTAAAAGGACAAATGTCGGGTTTGCTCAACACAAAGGATCCACAAAATGATTCGTAATCACCCGCATTCTGCCCAAGCTTTGGAAGAGTTCTGATACGTGATGGGGACAGAAGTCTGTTTATTTCCACGTAATGCATCTGTGGGAATAAACCTGCAACTTTCCCTCTTTTTAATACACTGTGTATTTTTTCCACGTCGACGTCTGTCATCAGAACTGCCGTGGCAGGGAGTAAGTGTCCTTGGGCACGTGTGTGCGTTGGGCGCGTTCTGAGACCCGTCACCCGAGAAAACGGAAAGTCAGAGCCTGACACCTGCCTTCGGAGCTAGGAGGTGCCTGGAGAGGAGGCGACTGCTCACGCAGCGGGTCCCCGGCCACGCGGGTCAGTGAGGAGCGGGAGCCGTGGTGGGTGTGCAGGCAGAGCTCACGGCAGTCAAGGGCTGGAGCAGGGTCTGTGCTGTCTGGACCGCGTGATGGGTTTCATTTTTCCGCAACGGGGCCAGAAACCGTAGAAGACCTCTCCGATTTGTGATAGGATGTTACTTGTGGTCTCACGTAGCAGACTGAGTTCTCAGGTGCTGCAAACACACGGACGAAAATTGCCGTAATCAGTAAAAATTCGCTAACTTATTTCCAGAGCCTCCTATTTAAGTTGAAATTAGTCCTTTTTGTGCATATTTCAGCCATCGGTAGGACTTTTGTTCTCACGGAGGCCTCGCGACAGTTTCTAAGTTCAGGTGGGTTTGAACGTAACCCACAGAAATAAAGTCAACTACATGTTGAGGACAAAACAAAGAAAACGGGGTGGCGGGTCCCTTGTCCCGGCTGTGCCACCACAGTCTGCCCCAGGGGTGAGCCAGGACAGAAGGGTTTCCCTGAGAGCGGACGCTCGCTTCCCCCAGGTCACCCATGACAAATATGCATGGGACGTCTCTTACGCCTGATACTATGGCATCGGATCATGCGGAACAAGGCCTCCACCTTCAAGGTTGAGTGTGGTCTGACGGGGGAGCGAAAGCTGCACCCCTGCTGGCGGCGAGCCACCCGATCCTGCGTCGCTCTCAGCTCCTGGGAGAGACACTGAGCCCTTGAGATGCCTGTCACCCCGTCCCAGGGGCGTCGCCCTCTGCCTCCTCATGCGACCCCCCACATATTCTCTTCAGGGGTTGGGGGTTACAGTGTGCTCTGTCCTGCTCCCATGAGGACCTGCCCTGAAGCTCTGTTGCCGTGAACTGACAGAAGATTCCAGCAGCCTTCCCGTCTTGTGGGAAGGAGCGTTAGAGCTGGATGGAGAGACAGGCTAAAATGCATGGACGACAGACAGACAGACGGATGGATGGGTGCATGGATGGGTGGATGGATGGACGGACGTGATTAGATTAGATAGATGATAGGTTGTAGATAAATAACAGGTGATAGATAGATAGATAGATAGATAGATGGTAGGTGATTGGTGGAAGATTCCATGATAGAAGCAGATAGGTAGGTGAGAGAGATGGGTGATGGGTAGGTTGACAGACAGGTAGAGATAACTTAATGACAATCCTCTCTCACTCCTGAGTTGGAAAGTTGCGGGGGGAGGTGGTTCTCAACCCCACGGCACACTGGAATCAGCCAGCACCACACAGAGATTTCACTAGATGCCTTAGGGTCAGCATGATTCCTCCCGAACGTCCAGACCTCTTAATCAGTAGAGTTCAGAATCAAGGAGTGGGAAATAAAACTTGTGATGGCGTCGTGGTTGTGGTTTACGAGCGAGGTGTCACATGGCTGTGGAAGGAGCCGTGGTAGTCGAGAGTCCTGTTCACGGGCTCACCTCTTCCACCAAGACCCGGTCCAGCCCGGTCCCCAGGGGTAGTGGGGCAGGTGACGGGCAAGCCTTGGTGGACAGTTACTGTGTGTTGTGGCTCGTTGGCCCGAGGTCGATCACCGAGACCCTGCCAGAGCCCGGGGACCAGCCTGCTCTCCCCAGGAGCCTTTTCAAGACGAGAGCGTGTGTATTAGCAGATACGGTTTTCCTGACGTGGCTTTAGTCCCACAGCCGAGGGTGTGCGTGTGATTGTCCTGTGGGCCTCCCCCAGGAGCCGCCTACAGGGCCTGTCTGCACGGACCCCCCGGCCCCTTCAGGTCTTGGGCCGTGCTGTCTGGGTTGCTGAGCCCTTACGTGGCAGCCGTGTGACTGCAGTGCTGAGCCTTGTCACGATCGGCCGTCTGGAAAGCGCAGATGGGGCTGATGTCCCATCAGGATCCACAGAGACCTCTGGGGGTTTGGTTGGCTTCCTCGCCGTAGGGGTGCAACCTGCAGCAGTTTGTCCTTCGGCTGGAGTGTCTGACCTGCCCCAGGCCACCAGCAAAGCCCACGGGGGTCCCAGGCTTGCACGTGTTTGTGGGGTCGTTTCTCTCTCCCTCACATCACCAGGTCCTCCAGGGTGCTGCCTCGTTTCCCCCAAGTTGGATAAGCATGGTGTCCCCACGTAGCAAACCATGATGCCCCCTGAGAGGCCCCGGGTCCTGTGGAGCAGAGACTGACAGGTCGCTGGCATGGCCCCAGTGCCGCCCTCCGAAAGCAGGCTGTTTCTGCCAACAGACGAGGGAAGGTCGCTGTGCCGGCGGAGGGCGTCACTTGCCACGGAGCAGAGCGCACCTGGACGGCAGTGGGGATTGCAACTGGGGTTCCGTGTGTTTGCCAGCGTGGCCGGTTTTCTGGGGTGTGAAAGTGGTGGAGGGAATCCCCACGTGTCCTGTCGGAGGCTGGCGTCTTCCAGAGTGACAGAGGATGACAGATACTTTCTGCTGTCATCTCAGAACATGATCTATCATGTTCTAACTCAGAAGGAAGGAAAGGTTTTTCTCAAACCTCCCTGATCTTACACACAAACCAATCAGGCCCGCAATCGATTACCTCAAGCCACACTTTGTTCTTCCAAATTATGTACCACCGACTATTATTTCAAGGATTGTTTTAATGATGGGTGATGTTTTGGGGTTCTAGTAGAGAAACAGAGCCATCGAGGGAGATACTGGATTTCTGTGTGTGTGTGTGTGTGTGTGTGTGTGTGTGTGTGTGTGTGTGTGGGAGAGAGAGAGAGAGAGGGAGAGACAGACCGACACACAGACAGAGACGGGGAGAGACAGAGGAGGGAACTCTGGAGGTCAGAGCTTGAGGCTTGAAGCTCTCAGGCAGAATTTGTGGCTTCCGCTAATAGAAATGTTTTCTTCCTCAGAGAATCCTCAAATTTTATCTTAGAGCCTTCAACTAATTAGATGAGGCCCACCTGCAGTATGGAGGGTGACCAGCTCTACTCAAAGTCCCTGACTGCAGACATCAGTCACATCCACGAAATACCTTTACAGCAACACCTAGGTAGCTGGGTACCGTAGCCTACACAAGTGGACACATAAAGCTATTAACAAACTGTGACATATTGCTATACAATAATCGTTAAAATATATATATAAAGGAGGGGTGCCTGGGTGGCTCACTCGGTTGAGTGTCCGACTTCAACTCAGGTCACGATCTCACACTCCATGAGTTCGAGCCCCGCGTGGGGCTCTGTGCTGACAGCTCGGAGCCTGGAGCCTGCTTCGGATTCTGTGTCTCGCGCTCTCTTTGCCCCTCCCCCACCCGTGCTCTGTCTCTCAAAAATAAACATTAAAAAATTTTTAATAAAAAATGGATTATCTTTGTTTGAATGATACATTAGCAGAGTCTGTTACTTTGAGTTGTAAGGAAAATATTAGGAATATAAATATGGAATACACATGAATAGTTATCTCATGGCTCAGAGTGACAGTTACACATGCGGAGGGAGGGCCCAGGGGCAGCCCCTTAAGTCTCCCACATTCGGAATTCAGGAAAGAAATCCCGGCGGGGGCGTGGGGGGGATGGCGTGGGATCCTGGAGGCGAGTGGACGGTGTGACGTCATCGCCTGGGCCGGGCATCTGAGACGTCCCTGGAGGCACAGAGGAGGACGGCCGTAGAGCTTGGCGGGCAGAGGCCGCCTCAGGGGAGTCAGCGAGGGTAGCCTGCCTGGGGGCCGACAGTGTTTGCCAGCGTTTTCTGCCAAGGGCAGTGGGAGGAGGTGCTAAGGGGGGGAGGGGGGAGGTGCCGTGGGCTGTTCCTGCTCCAGGGCCGCTCACCAGGTGCAGGTGCAGCCTCCCGGGGTGGGGGAATCCCTGGGCTGATGCACGCCCAGAGCGGGGGGTGGTGACCTGCAGCTGACTGACCTCAGGGAGAGGAGGTGACCTCGGGGTTCAGCCGAGAGGAGACGAGGAGGAAGGTCCCCTCAGCGGGGATGAGGACGCAGCCTCACTCGCTCAGAGCCCCCCTAGAATGAGGCCACGAGGATGGCACGAGGCTGATCGGCCACTTGTGTCCCTCCGGCCACGCGGTGCCGCCTGCGCCACGGGACCGATGGTCAGCGGTGGCCGTGATGCCAGAGGGTGAGAGGTCAAGGGGTGCAGTGACGGGTCCGGGAATCGGAGCTGCGCGAAGAGGGTGTGAGGCGTCACATGGGGGCCACCCAGAGCGGCAGGTACCGTGGAGGACACATGGGGTGCAGACACCCCGGGAGCTCGGCAAGGTCAGGCATAGGACCCTGTGAGTGCGGCCGGCCGGGCGACCCGACCTCAGGGAGCAGAGGAGGCCCGGGGAAGGCCAGGCTGGGCTGGAGCCTGTGAGCATGCGCGCGCCCCAGCCCCGCGCGCACACAGGGACTGGTTTTCTCTGCGCCATGGGCCTCGTGCATGGAGGCGAGTGTGCGAGACGTGGCGGATAATTCGCGCTGGTGTCTCAGCTCACCTGCCCTGTGCCACTTTCCAGCCTCTGGTGTGGACGGAGGGAGGGTTTGTGCCCACGTTCCCATGCGGTGCCTCTGGCCCCTGGGTGCCCTTAGCAGCTGGGCCCGTGGAGGTGATGGGGGTTCAGTCAGGTCATGGGCGGGTCCCGGGGTGGGATCAGTGTCCCTGCCAGGAGAGACGCTCGAGCTCACGCCGCCCACCGTTCACACCGTCCGTGGCTGGGGAGGAGCCTCACGGGTGTCCAGCCCCGCTGGCCCCTGACCTTAGGCTCTGGCCTCTGACCCCGGCAGATAAACTTCTGTTGTGGAAGCTCCCCACCAACGCGCTAAGACCCCGGGGGTTTGAATGGCTCGAGTGGCTTTTGTTAAACGCTCGGGAAAATTTGGGGTGCCTGGGGGGACCAGTCGGTTGAGCATCCGAATCTTAACTTAGGCTCAGGTCATGATCTCATGGTTTGTGGGTCGGAACCGCGAGTCAGGCTCTGTACGACACCACGGAGCCTGGAGCCTGTTTGGGATATTCTTTCTCTCTCTCTCTGCCCTTCTGCTGCTCACATGTTCTTGCCCTCAAAAAATAAAAACTTAAAATATTAAAAAATAAAAAAGCTTGGGAAAATTCACGCGGAAGTTGAATCCTTCCTTGAAAGGAAAGGTCCCTGACGTGGCTGCAGGAAGCTGAGGGCACAGGCAGGAATCAGAAGCTGGAGTCTGCAGCCCCCAGCTGCCCTGTGGGGGTGGGACCGATGTGCCCCAGGGTCAGTGACGCAGGAGGAGAGGAGACTCTGATTAGATGCACAAGGCAGTTGTGTGTCGCTCTGGGTGGCAAGGAGCCGTCCGACCTCGAGGCTGCAGTCAGGTATCTGCCCCTGCACCTGTCCGTCTTCCAGTGATGTCTTGAGGGGAGAGATGGTCTTGGAGCCCTTTGGTGAGTGTGGAGGCATTAAATGACGAGTGTCCCAGACAGTTTTTTTATTGTTGGACGAGCGCAAGCAGGGGAGGGGCAGAGAGGGGGGAACAGAGAACTTGAAGCAGGCTTGGGGCTGACAGGCTGACAGCAGTGAGCCGGATGTCGGGCTCGAACTCACGAACCGCGAGATCACGATCTGAACCGAAGTTAACCGACTGAGCCCCCCAGACGCCCCTGTTCGCAGACATTTCTGAACACGCACACAAACCTTGCACCAAATTGGGGAAAACGCACAATGAAGCGGAGCCTTCGTGGCCCCCACGTGGGCGTCCAGAGCATCGCGGTGGGCAGGGGGGGGGGAGGGGGCCCCGTGTGCCACTAAAAGTGCCGAATTCCTTCAGGCCGCTTGCCGCATGCCTCACTGTCCCGCAGACAAAATCAACTTGTCCCAAGTGGTATCTCTTGAGGGGCCTCGTGAACCACACACAAGGGCAGACTCACGAAAAGGTTCAGCGGGTTCTTTGGGGTTAATCAGCCTCCACTAAACAGGTAGGAGACGTTAACGCTTCGACGCGTGTCATGTCCAGAAAGCCTCGTGCGTGGTATTCGATCTGTGACTGCTGCAGGTGTTTACGTAGGTGGGGTGTGTGTGTCTCCTTCAAGAAGAGTCTGGAGAGGCTGCTGAAGGTGGCCACCTGCATGCACAGATCTGGGGCTGTTCCGTCCAGGGGACGCTCACTCTTTGAAGTTTAAAGCCACACTAGCTCAGGACGTCTCGGGGGCCTCGGTGCTCTTCCTCGGATGTGGTGGAGTGTCTGAGACCCCACCTGCATCCGGGGAGGAGCCGCTGCTTAGGGTCGGGTGGCCGGTGGTGGTCTCTCGGGTCAGACGGAGAGAACGTAGTGGTGAGGTTCCCACAGACGCATCAGGGCCTGCTGAGGCCTGTCCGCGAGCTGAGGCCGGTGCTAGGTGCTCCCAGGCCCCCCTCCTGGTCTGGGGGCTCTGACCCCTACCATGAGCTCCCAAGCGGCTTGGTCCTACGCTGTGTTTGGAGGCGGGTTTGGACCTTGTCTCTGGCAGTGGACATGTCCCGTGTGCACCTGTCCGGAGAGCAGGTCCGACGAGGCGGCTATGGAAGGGATGGCTAGGTGTCTACCCGCCTTGACCAAGTGTGAGCAGAGGCAAAGCCACAGGACCACGTGGTTTAATCCTTAGAGGGTCGGTGTGGCCCGCGTGAGGCGGGAGGCCATCAATGCATGGCCATGGGGAATGAGGGAGGACATGGAAGGTGTGGGAGGGACGCCGCGGAGGTGAGTCTGCAGCCCTGGAGTATTTAGGGGGAATTCAGGGCCTGGGTGTGAGGTCAAGGTCGAGGTGACGCAGGCCACCGGCAGGCGTGGTCCCAGGTCCACTGGGGTGGAGGTGCTGGTGCCCGGTGGTCGTTGTCACGGCGGACAAGGGCTTTTGTGTGGCTCACAGGGCCGTGCAGGGGACAACAGCAGGTGTCTGAGAGATCTGGACTTGGGAGTGACAGAGCCGAGTGCGAGCCCGTAGGGTGCCCACGCCGGCCGAACGGCTGACCACCGGCCCTGATTGGGCCTGACCTGGAGTGCCCCAGCCGTGTGCCCGCACGATCCCAGGCTCCGGAGCAGCCACGTCACGTCTGCCTCAACACCAGTGAGCGCGCTGAGCACGGGAAGCTGACCGGACGTGGGTGGAAGCAGAGCCCCGTGGTGGGGATGTGTTGGCACAGGGAGAGGTGCCCACTCCTCCCTCCAGAATTGTGCTTCAGACCTGGAGTGGGGCTGGTGGTCAGCCGTGTCTCAGCTGCGTGGCGGTGTGCGTTTTGCCGGCGTCTGATGCTTGGGTCTTTGTGCCAATACATTGAGTCCTCACCTGACTCGACCTTCGGGGAGACGGCCTGTGTGGTGGGCGGGGAGCCCGGTCTGGTTGAATGCAGGCTTGCCCCTGCTGGCGTGCACGAGTGTCCGTGTAGACAGCTTGCTCCTGCTGGCGTGCACGAGTGTCCGTGTAGACAGCTTGCCCCTGCTGGTGTGCACGAGTGTCCGTGTAGACAGCTCGCCCCTGCTGGTGTGCACGAGCGTCCGTGTAGACGGCTCGCCCCTGATGGTGTGCACGAGTGTCCGTGTAGACAGCTTGCCCCTGCTGGTGTGCACGAGTGTCCGTGTAGACAGCTTGCCCCTGCTGGTGTGCACGAGCGTCCGTGTAGATGGAATACAGGAAGCGTGCACGAGCGTCTGTGTAGACGGCTCGCCCCTGACGGTGTGCATGAGTGTCCGTGTAGACGGAATGCAGGAAGCATGCATGAGCATCTGTGTAGACGGCTCGCCCCTGATGGTGTGCACAAGCACCCATGTAGACAGCTCGTCCCTGCTGGTGTGCACAGCCTCCATGTAGACCCAAGCTCAGACCTCCAGGGGCCCACAGGCCCTCAGTGTCTCAGGAAATCACCAGCGTGGAATTCTCGGGAAGCAGGCCAGGTGCATAGGACTCTTGTTTTAATTCTGTGTTTGATCCTCTCCTGGTGGTAAAGTAGTTATTTTTTGTCGTGTTGACAGGTGCATCTTTTGAGAAACGCTGGTGACGAGGTGGCCATCACTGTTGACTATCTCAGGGAGGCGCCGGCATTTCTGAAGCTCCCATTAGGTAAGGGCGGCAGACCGTCGGGGCACTGTCCTCCCGCGCCTCGCCGTGTCTGCACAGGACACGGCACTGACAGGCACACGCCAGGTCCCCAGCGCGGGTTCGGGGGCAGCAGGGGCACCGATAGACACCCTGCGTTTCCACATCCGCAGCCTCTTAGCAGAGGCGTCCGACTACTGCGTGCAGATCAGTTGACTTCTGCGGGTGGACTCGCTGATCACACTTCCTGCGTGTGCACCAGCACGTGTACGGGAACTAAGGTTGTACCTGAAGTACCTGTGTAGACTTGGGAGATCCCCCGCGAGAGAGAAGACAGTAGTAAGTGCATACTGTGAAGTGCCTGCCCCGTGTTCGTCTCCCGTATACGGCTGTGACCCAGTTTGGAAGCGATGGGTCGCCCGTCCATACAGACGTTTTCGTCAGAGTTGTCACCATGCCCCTTACGGACTCTGCCGCCACCACATTTTTACAACAGGTCCAGAGTGGTTCAGTGGGGGTGGGGGTGCGGTCCTCTCAGCCAGAGGGGGCGTTAGGTACCATCGTGCCCGCAGGGGCTGCGACTCTGCTGGTGGCCCCTCGAGGTCCAGCTCTGGCAGGGCGGGCGTCCCGAGGATGGGGGTGGGTCCCATGGGTCCCACCCTCCGTGTCGTCCTGTGGAGGACCAGCGCCCACCCTGGGCTGGCCACGTTCTCCGCGTTTTCTCTCCCTCTTCTCCCCCCGGCCGCAGAAGCCTGTGGTTGGGGGGCCGGCGCAGTCCTCTGGGCGCGTCCGTGGTGGAAACCCGTCTTGCAGGAGGGCCCACGTTTGACAGAAAGTCATTGAACTCAGTCGACTTCTTACTTTCTCTCCCTGAGAACCTGAGCAAATCAGTTTCAGAAACCATTTTCCCGTCAGACCGCACCGGGGTAACCAGGCCACTATTCGCCTTTCTCGGGAAAACTGATACTCCTCCGTCAGTAAGATCCCTCGGGGTCTACGTTCTTAGGAGCCCAGCTCCTCGCAGTTCGCAGAGGGCTCCAGGGTCGAGAGGAGAGGCCGTGGGGCTGTGGACGCAAGGGAGCACGCCCCGAGCAGCAGGAAGTGGGAATGGTGACCATCAGACCAGTCTTTGGAAAAGTAAGCCCCACGCACAGCACTGCGTCGTGTCCCGTGGGGTCTGGTCAGACGTGCACGTGCACCTGTGAGGGGAGCGGCTCGGGGCAGCCCGTGTGCAGGTCCCAGGAGCCAGCGGGGTGCTACTCCCGGGACAGACTGTCCGTTGCGGGGAAGGAGGGGGACGCCGGTCCCAGGGGGCGCTGTCCGTGGGGGAGGCAGGCGCCTCTGGCCCGAAGAGGGAACGCCACTACCTCCTGCCCGCGGCCAGCTGCTCTGGGTCTTTGGGCTCAGGGGGTGCATCCGTGGGCACCTCCAGCAGTTTGGAGGAGAAGACAGGCTGTGGGGGGGAGGGGGGGGGGGCTGGTCCACTCGGCCACAGTAACAAAGCGCAGTGGCGGCCGGGACAGCAGACGCTTCTGGAGGCGGGACGTCTTGGGAGGACCTGGTTCATAGACGCCTCTCCTCTCTGTGTCCTCGCGTGTGGCGGGAGCCAGGGAAACCCTGGGGCCTTTTGGAAGGTCACCCATCACCCGCCTCAGGTGCCCCAACAACTTCCTGTCAGGGGCTCGGTTGAATTCCAAATTCAGCAGAGGAATTTGGAGGACACACACGTTCAGTTCATAACAGACATGAGGTTCGGGTGAGATAGGGGATTTAGGGTGGCAGGTGGAAATGGAGAGGCTGGGGTGGCCTGTGGACTTCATGTCCCCCCACAGCAGGGGGGCTGGAGAAGGGTCCGTCGTGTTTCTTCTGAACCGCACACAGAGTGAGCGGCTCTTGTGCAGAGCTTAGTCGCTTCTGGCCACTCTGGGCTTCCGTTTCAGACTGTGAGCACATGGTACCAGGGTTTCACGGGGGTTCTTTCCAGCAGAACGTAAAGGCTAGCAAGTGTTGGACGTGCACTTGGGCGTCACGTATGTGGCATCGTGTTCGTGGAAGGTGGTCGATTGACAGCGCTGTGCCACCAGGCGGGCCGTGTGTCCACCCTGTCGGTCGGCCTGCGTATCTGTCCTGTAGGCGTCTCCCCGTGCGGATAGAGAGCTGATCCTGTAACGTTGCAGCAGGAGGAACGGGGTGGCGGGCAGGATCTGGCGTGTAGACACCGAGGACGTTCGTGTTAGGGCTCCGTCTGTCTCTTTCCAGGTGAGGTGACCTCCCGGCAGAGGGGGCGGCCGGGGTCTCCAGACCGCTTTCGATAACGCTACGGAAGCAGCAGAATCCAGGCAACCCCGGCAGCATCTTGAAGCCAGGGTGGGGGGCGGGAGTGCCCAGGGGAGTCAACAGGGAGCCTGTCCCCAGAGCCACCACAGGCCTGGGGTGGCCACGTCCCCCTGGCCGAGGCACCGACGGGGAGCTCTGACCATCAGCCGGGGCGCTGGAGACGTTTTGTTGAGAGATGCGACAGAGCTGCGCGTAGCCAGCAGCCTCGTCACTTGCCCGGCTTTGCTGCCGATGTCCTGGCACAGCCTGGCTGAGTCCCGCTGGCCCTCGTGGTGGGCTCAGCACGCACGTCAGCACCCTCGTAAGGGTGCTCACGGCCCAGTGTGGGGGGCCAGCCAGCCGTGGCCTGGCAACAAGCCCCATGCGATCTGCCTGCCAGCCTTCCCACGTGGCAAGGATGTTGAATCCTCTCTTGAGTCAATAAACGTCTATTCTTTATTTGGTTTCGTATAATCTTCAGAAGTTAAAACCTTACTATTCCAAAACACCATAATCCCTCCATAAATTCAGGCAGGTTCCTCTGGTGAGGCCGCAGCAGGACGGCAACTCGCTCTTGCCTGCGCCACCCTCACCCCTGCACCGGGTCATCGGTGGAAGCCCACCGTGCACTACAGCAGCGACTGGCGGTGCAAGGACACCAGGCCCGTGAGGACAGCGCCCGCTTTTGACACCTGACTGGCACGCTGGAGAGAAGATGAACGGCCGGTGACAGGAGTCAGCAGTCTCTCTCTCTTTTTTTTTTTTTTTGCATAAATTCAGACTCTTAGTGTTTTTTTAAGATACAAGTCACAGAACACAACTTCCACTGTTTATTTTTTTATTTTTTTAACGTTTTATTTTCAAGAGAACGCAAGCAGGAGAGGGGCAGAGAGAGAGGGACGGAGGATCTGGAGAGGGTTCTGTGCTGTAGCCCTGAGCCCGATGTGGGGCTTGAACTCAGGAACCAAGAGATCATGACCTGAGCTGAAGTCAGATGCTCAATGGACTGAGCCCCCCACGTGCCCCCAAGATCCACCATTTGAAGTGCTCGTTCACTTGAGTGGTTTGTAGTGTTTTCCGCGTGCCGCACAGCCCTCTGTGTCCAGTCCCAGAGCCCTCCCATCACCCCAGAGAGGCCACAGCCCCTGGCCGGCCCCACGGGCCCCCCTCCTGTGTCTGGGCTCTCCTGCTTCACACTCCCTGTGAAGGTGAATCCGCACACGGTGTGGCCTCTGCGTCTGCGTCCCTCACTTGAGCTCCTGTTTTCCAGGCTGGCAGAGGCTGTAGCAGGTGTCAGCCCCCCTGTTCTGTTCTGTTCTGTGAGGTCCCACATTGTGATCCCTGCTTCATCGGCGGACGGGTGGGGGGGAGTGGCGGGCGGTTTGTTTCCCACCTTGGAGCCACTGTGAGTAATACGGACATGAGCCTTCATACATGGGTTTTGTGTGGACATGTGTTCCTTCTCTGGGGTGTTAGCTGTATGGGATTGCTGTGTCCTTCGGTCTCTCCATGCGTGACCCCGGGGGACCTTCTCGGCAGCCACCCCCTCATTAAACCTCACCCACCCTGCATGAGGGAGGCCAGTGTAATTTCCTAGGTGAGAGCTTGTTTTGTAGGCTAGAAGTTTCTGTAAATATTTCTTGTAAGCTTTTTGTTGTATATTTTCTTTTTAAAATCTTCTTTACATTTATTTTTGAGAGAGACAGAGCACGAGCGGGGGGAGGGGCAGAGAGGGAGGGAGACACAGAATCCCAAGCAGGCTCCAGGCTCCAGGCCCCGAGCTGTCGGCACAGAGCCTGACGCGGGGCTTGAGCCCACGAATGGTGAGATCGTGACCTGAGCCGAGGTCAGATGCCCCACCGACTGAGCCCCCAGGTGCTCCTGTTGTATATTTTCTAATGTTGAATTGTGACACCAAGTTTATTTTTATCATTAGCAATTATTGACAACAACTGATCGTCCTGTAAATAATGGGCTTTACTGGTGGTAACCAAAACTGTATCACGACAGTTCAGATTTCCCTTCTGGGATGCTGTAGACGAAAACATACCCGTGTATCCGAAGTCAGTAGGATGACTGGCAGGGTGACCTACTCACGTTCCCGTTCGCTCCGCGTCCTTTATTTCTCCCTCTGGGACCGGCAGTCGCGTGTCCTCTGGCGGCAGCGCTGTCCTGGGGCGCAGGGAGCTTGGAGGTGCAGGGAGCAAGGGCAGCGTTGTGTCACCGTGGCCTAGCGGAGCGCCCAGGCGGAGACGGCCCCAGGGCAGCGGGTTCGCGGGGGCTGGTCCAGGGAAGGAGGGGTGCGCTGGAGCACCGTCTTCGGGGCCCAGAACAGCGCGCATTTCCCGAGTCCTTGGGGCTGCGCACGGCGTGCGCGGGAACGTGGTGTTCAGTGGGGAATCCAGGTCCTCGTCGATTCTGTAGAGATGGGGGAAGGGTGCGGGGGGTGGGGGCGTGGTGGCTGGTGGCCCAGGAGTCCCGCAGCGGCAGGCAGGGGTGGCGATAGTCGGCTGCAGAGCCCCGCGAGCCCATCCGCAGTGAGAGGGCTGGTGACTTCGGAATGACTGCGTACGTGACGTCACCTGACCTTCAGTTTAATCTTAGGAAGTCGACCGAGCACCAGGCGTCTTCAGTGTTTGGGGGTTCCGGCTCCTTTCCTGCAGCGCGTGGGGGAGGGGGCACGCCACATCACGTGGTGATGGCTGGCGGCCGGTGTCTGTGACAGATCGGCCGCGCCGTCCTCAGCACCCAGACGATCACACGCCAGGACCCTGGATCCACTCAGGGGTCTGTAGGGGGCTCCTCAGGGTAAAGCCTAGATGCCTGGTTCTCGTGGCCGGTGGACTTACGTGGGCAGGTGTCCTTCTCCGTGTGGCTCCACCACAAAAATTAACAGACTGAGCCTGTGAGTCACACGGGAGCTGCTCATGCTCGTATTGTGGCCAAAAATATTTGGGATCCGGTTGTCGGCGAATCTAGCTTTCTCTGCGAAGCTATTCTCAGACATCGGAAACAGCAGGAAAGCTTTCTCCTTCCCCTTGAAAATTCACCGTCGGCGTGAATTTTGTGGAGCTGATCACAAGCTCTGGTTGTGTGGCCCCGGAGGCCTGGAGGTGGGGCGTGTTCCCCTTTACCGGAACCAGGTGCTCCGGGTGTGAGCCCTCGGTCCCGAGAAGACTGCGGTCAGTGGGTGACGGACAGAATCCCTCCAGTTTCTTCCTCTGCGAAATGACGCTTGTAGTAAACACGCCCAGCAGAGGCACGTGTTTTGAAGCAGCGAGTGAAACCACATTTACGAGGCATTTGGTTCAGTTCCCAAGAAATCATAAGGATGTTGATGACGGGGCGACCAACACAGGCTCATCTCTGTCCCTGCGTGGCCACCTCACGCGACTGACCCGCAGGGCGGGGGCCCTGATGCCGGTGGCTGGCAGGTTTGGGCCCTGCGTGGCGAGGAGGCTAGGGGACAGCGATTTATTGTCGGGAGCCTCAGATGTCTCTCTTTTCCTGGGAAGTCAGAAATCTGTTTTGTTTTTTTTAATTTTTCTTTAATGTTTATTTATTTTTGAGAGAGAGAGAGAGCGTGACCAGGGGAGGGGCAGAGAGAGGGAGACACAGAATCCGAAGCAGGCTCCAGGCTCCGAGCCGTCAGCACAGAGCCCGACGC
The DNA here is from genome assembly GCF_027475565.1 of Acinonyx jubatus. NCBI lineage: Eukaryota > Metazoa > Chordata > Mammalia > Carnivora > Felidae > Acinonyx > Acinonyx jubatus. Next base: position 137,290,683 of record NC_069388.1, on the reverse strand, counting down.
GGGGTCCGAACTCACAAACCGCGAGATCATGACCTGAGCTGAAGTTGGACACTTAACTGACTGAGCCACCCAGGCGCCCTTATGAATTCTGAGATTTAATGTGATGTCTTGGTTTTTCTCAAGCAAAACCAATGTGTAGGTCAGCTTCAACTTTACCTTGCAGTTTGGTGTCTCTCCCTAATGCGATTTACTGCCCAATAATCGGCTGCTGGGGGTGCCCAGGGCACCTCCTTTCAGAAGGGCAGGGATGGAGGTCACTCAGCCCTGTCTCTGCTTTCAGAAGAGGAAACTGTAGCTCAGAATGGCTCCTGGCCCCAGACCTCTGCTTCCTACCCAGACACGGGCTTTTTGTTTTCAGACCCACTGTCCACAAACTTACCTGATTTATCTCTATGTTGTCCACTAATGCAGTTTGCAATGCCAGGGAAATCAGAAAATGTCAAACAAATAAGCAGCTTGAAAATTTAGAACAGAAAGTCAGGAATAGCGTGTAGAAGATTCTGATGTGATCCTGGTGGTAGAAAGTGCAGGTGTGGGACGTCCCCAGGGGCCAGGGATGACAGTCCCCCAGTGCCGTGTGGGTGCGGATTCTGGACCCCGGTGGCACCTTTTCCCGTGAGGTGGGCCATCTTCCCGCCTTCTGCCCCGTTTCTGGTTGAGGCCAGACGGGTGTGAGGTGGCCCCAGGACAGCAGGGGACGGAGGGCGGACGTGGTGGCTCCGCGTGATGGCCGGTGTCCCGGGGGACTTCCCGGTGCCTCGGGAGAAGGGAGGCTCTCTACCTGGGGACCGCTGCCCGCGCTCCGTCTGAGTGACCGTCTCTGCTTGCCTGCAGGGTCCCCGGGGCCAGCCGGCGACCACAGCAGCGGGGCCTCGTCCCCTCTGTTTGACAGTGGACTGCATCTGAACAGCAACCCCAGCAGCACAGTAAGCACGGCTTCTCGTCCTTTAACCGAGCGGGGATGTATGTCCCTACACGCGCCCCAGGATTAAAACGTCACTCGAGGTGGCAGGTTCAACTAGGAGGACGTGGGGCACGATGGAGGACACCGTTGGTTGGCGTCTGGTCCCACGAGGGATGGCTCGGCGCCACGATGTAGGGCGCGGGGGCCGTGGGGCCAGCAAGCAGGCGGGTGCAGTCGGCTCCGAGGTGGGATTCAGCCCTGCCCCCGCCACTTGCGCCGGGCTCCCGTGTGCCATGAGCCGGCGGGACGTTTTCCTCCCGCCAGATGCCTGCCCCCCCGAAAACCCCAGCTGAGCCAGAGCAGGGGGGCACCTGGCCCCCGAAACCCCTCCCGCAGAGGCCCAGACCCTGTGCAGCGGGCCTGCCTCGGCCCCCTTCCAGCATGTGGGCTCCTCTCCACCGGCGTTAGCGGACAGGGATCGGAATCCCGTAAGCAGTCTGAAAGCCTGTTACTGGAAATCAGACCCTGTCTCGCTCATACAAGGACCAGCTGCGGGACGTGCAGGGACAGCCCGAGGGAAAAGTCCAGATTCAGACAGTAACGTTCTTGAAATACCGTTTTTCATTTTAACGTTAAAAAAATGTTTATTTATTTTGAGAGAGAGAGAGAGAGTGGGTGAGGGGCAGAGAGAGAGGGAGAGAGAGGATCCCAAGCAGGCTCCACACTGTCAGCACAGAGCCCGACTCGGGGCTGGAACCCACGAACCGTGAGATCATGACCTGGCCGAAGTCAGGTGCTTAACCGACTGAGCGACCCGAGCGCCCCTCGTCCGTGCTTTCCTGTGTGGATTTAGCATCTGGTTCAGGAGAACCTACCTTACCCCATGCTCATAAATATATCTGCTTGTGTTTCCTTCTAAGTGTTCGTTTGCTCTCTGTGTTAGGTCTCCCAGGCATGTGACACTTATTTCTGTAAAACATGTGAAAAGTAGGGATCAGATTTATTGTCCTGGGCAAGCACGTGTCGTGACCGGTTCCTCGGGGATTGTGTGCCACCTGGGCCCTCAACCGCGTGTCCTGCCGTGGTTTACGTGTGCTCTCCAACGGTGTCAAGGCCGGAATCACTTACTGCTGTGGACCTACGGCACACGTTTGCCACCGCGGGCCCAGGTCTCCTCACCTCCTGGTTCACTTTATTTTTTCCGTCTTCTCTTTCCCTTTGTTTCTTCGTGAGAATTTTAAAAGCCTCTGAACAGATTCTGCAGAAGTCTTGGGGTTTTTATTGAAAGTGTGTGAAAGTGTGTGACTACAGGGGAAGTCATTTCTCCTGCTGGTGAAAGGATCTCAGATCTTCAATATTTTTCAATAGGGTTAATTTTTTTCTTTTTTGATCAATTCGGCAGAGGATTCTTCATTTTACTGCTCTTAGCAAAGAACGACTTTGGCTCCACAGATCTGCACACTGCTGGTTCCTACTCATTTTTGTTACCTTGTCCCTTTGATTTCGTTTGCATTTTTGTGCTTCCTTCTTTCTTACCACCGAGCCTGACAGGCTGCGCCCCCGTTGGAGTGTGTGGTGATGACCGATGTGTCCTCGAGTTTGGTTTTGATCGCGGACTTTGAATTTTTATTGGTTCCCCCCCCTTTACTGTGCCCCTTTTCTTCTTGATATTTAAATTATTCTGATTAAATTTTTCACGTGTCTTCCTTCTAAAATTCTCCTCTGCATGTCTCAAATGCGTGCCCTCCATTTACATTTATTTGGAGGTGGCCCTTGAAATTTTGCCAAATGTATACTTTGCCCACACGATAGAAAGACAGCATGTTTAAGTCCTGCTGGAAGGTGCTAGAACCTTGTGACCCCTGAGCCCGAGTTGTTTCCTGATTTACCACCTGCTGTGGCTTTGTGTTTAGAAGCCACTTTTAACTGCACGAAAAGTCACAACTTTTGGGGCTCCTGCATTCCGAAATGTTTACAGCCTCTTGTTCTCGCCACGACTTCTGCATCCGGCCTCCTTGCAGGATGGATCTCCTCTCTGCTCAAGGACTCTCACTAGAACTTAAAGCCTGTTGGTACCAAAATCTATTTCAGGTTATTTTAAAACGGGTTATTTTGTCTACACTTGAATGTACTTCCAGCATCTCTGGTCTCTACTGCGGACACGGGGAAGTTTTCTCTCCATGTGCCTGCGGGTCCGGCTGTGTTCCTGGGCAGCCTCCGGTGTGGTCACTGATACAGCCCTCTCCATGGTCTTTGACACCAGCCTTCATCTACACACACGGCACCTCCCCGCCCCTCCGGCCCCCACCCCGAGCTCAGATTGCGTTTGTGCCCCAGCGTCACCTCCTGTCCCTTACAGGCCTTACTTCTTGTCACTTTTTGCCTTCCCTTGGGCTTCTCATCGGACTGTCTTCTAGGAGATCTCTTAAGATTTTTATTTTGTTATTTGTCTCAGCTTTATACAGTATCCTAGTTGAATCGTGTGCTGAGTGTTGTTTTTTTTTGAGAAAACATCATCCAGGATCACATTAATGCGATTCTTTTTGAATGAGAGGGTGTGCACAGAGCAGGACGCACCCCCAGCAGTCCCCTCAGGAAAGGTGACCCAGTCTGCCGGAGATGTGGTGCGCACTGGGGAACGGAACAGACGGGGGGGGGGGGGGTGCGGAGGGGGAGGCCCCACCTGAGGTCCCCCGGCACCTCCTCCCACGGCCTCGGGCCTCCGTGCTGTCAGGCTCGGCGTGGGGCCGGCGACCAGCCCGCTCCTGTGAACGCGTACCCTCAGCCTTCGTCGTCACCCTCATCACGAAGGGGAGAAAGAGAAAGGCAGAGCGTAGGAATGCCCTGTAATCATTTGGTTAGGTCACCTTCAAGAACAACGCATTTCAGAGAATCTGAATCCCAGAGAGTCAAAAAAGAGTTTTAATACATTATTTTTTAAAAGATATTAAGAGTCAAAATCCTGTAAAAAATTTTAAAGGCCACCTGCTTGGTATTCCAGATGGAAACAATAATAATCGCGTCAATAATCCAGCGGCTAGCTGGTTCCACGCCCTTAGCGGCTGGGCTCTCTGTCCCGAAGCCTGTTTGGCACTGAGATCGTTCTCTGTGCTCGACAGGGGACTGTGTCCAGTACAGCCTCACGATGGTGCTGGAACTGACAGGACCTGTGGATCGGAGGGTAAAGTAGACTCCGCCCTGCACTTTGCTTTATCGACAGAAGTGGGTCGGAAACATCCTCAGACTCGCGGGATGTGGACCGTTTCCGGTGGCGACGCTCTCGGAATGGTTGGATGGCTTCCGTCCTCCGGGACCGAACCCGACCCGACCGAGCAGGAAGTGGACTTTGCTCAGAGCAGCCTTGTAACGGGGAGGGGGGACCCGTGGGCTGGTCCCCGGCTCTCCCGGCTCGTGCCTCTGACCCGGTGCGTCCGCGCCTCTCCTTGTGGAGGCGGGGAGGCTGCACGTCCTCCGGTCCACACTGCCGGAGGGACGCCTGTGCTACCTTGTCTAGGTCGCAGCCTTTCTGTGTGTTTATTCCGAACTGAATTGGTAACTACTCCTTCCCGACGTGACCTCTCTTCCCCCGTGAGACGGGGTCGGCTCCCGGCTTTTCCTTCTAGCTCCCACACGCTCTCCTCCAGAAGCTGGGGCTGCCCCACATAGTTTAGAACTGACTTCATCTTTTTGCTGCTTCTCTGCCAGAAATCCTCACCGAATATTTATAACAGCAGAGAAGGTCTCATTCACACTGACAGCATCTATTAGGCTGAAAATTGCAGAATTCATTCCTCCTTCTGTCCCCCTGGACCTCCCACTCGTCTGCAGACCCACTGGCCCCTCCTTACCCGGTTAGTGTTGATGCTTGTCCTCGGAGCGGGCTGCTCCGAGACGGTTTCGTGTCCAGAAAGGTCTCCTTTGTCCCGAGCGAGAGCCGGCATGCTCCCTGGGTGTTCTTGGGCTCTTGGGTGAGTATAGACCAATGTTGTTTGTCTTGAGGTGGTAACACCACCGATGTCACTGTCTGCTGTCGTAGGTTAGTCGGAGCTCAGGTAGGACTGGACAGTGAGCGTGCTGAGGTCCCTCTCTTGTTACAATACTTCATAAATTAGTAAAACACCAGTAAAATTAAAGACCAAAAGAGAAATAAAGCAAATTGCAAAAGATAATTAAAAATGCACCAAGAAAAAAGGAAAAGAAGGCAATGAAGGAGCCAAAGTAAGAAGGTAAATATGAATACAAATAGAGTAGTAATAAAATACGTTTAATTAGACTGAATTTACAGTTTCGGAGCCGTCGATTATTTCAGTCTCTAAGAGGACTGGAATCAGGGGTGCCTGGGGGGCTCAGTCGGTTAAGCATCTGACTCTTGGCTTTAGCTCTGGTCATGATCGCACGGTTCGTGGGTTCGAGCCCCACACTGGGCTCTCTGCTGTCAGCACAGAGCTGGAGCTGCTTTGGATCCTCTGTCCCTCTCTCTCTCCCCTTCCCTACTCGTGCTGTCTCTCCCTCAAAAATAAATAACACGTTTATTAAAAAAATCTTTTAAATAAAATGCCCACACTATCCAAAGCAATGTACAGATTCAATGCAGTCCCTATCAAAATTCAATAGCAGTTTTCACAGAAGTAGAACAAATGATCCTAAAATTTGTATGAGGCCAAGAAAGACTAAGAAACACCAGATAAATCTTGAAAAAGAACAAAGCTGGAGGCATGATGTTCCCTGACTTAAGTTTTTTTACAAAGCTGTGATCATCAAAACAGTATGGTCCTGGTATAAAAACAGACATATAGACCGATGGGACAGAATAGAAAACCCAGCAATAAATCCACAATTATATTGTCAATTACTTTATTACAGAAGAGCCAAGAATATACAGCGGGGAAAAGACAGTCTCTTCAGCAAATGGTGTTGGGAAAGCTGGACAGCAACGTGCAGAAGGATGAAATGAAAGTGAACCAATTTCTTACACAAAAGAATTAAGTCAAAGTAGACAAAAGACTGAACGTAAGACCCTTAACCATAAACCTCCTGGAAGAAATCATAGGGTATAAGTGCCTTGATTCTGGTCTTGGTGCTGATTTTTAAAAATTGACCCCAAACGCAAAGGCAACAAAAGCAAAAATAAACAAGCGGGCTGTATCACACAGAAAGCTTCTGCACAGCAAATGAAGGCATCATAAATGGAGAAGATACTTGACTTGTAAGGGGCTATTATTCAAAATTTATAAGGAACACCTACAGCTCAAGAGAAGAAACCTTACACTTCAATGAAGATTTGGGTGGAGAGGACTCGGGGCGCCTGGCGGGCTCAGTCGGTTGAGCGTCAACTCTTGATCTCATGTCAGGTGACAATCTCACGGTTCGTGAGTTTGAGCCCCACATCGGGCTCTGCACTGACAGTGTGAGCCTGCTGGGGATTCTCTCACTCTCAAAATAAGTAAGTAACCTTAAAAAAATTGGGTAGACGAACTTAATAGATACTTTTCTGCAGAAGACATACAGGTGACTAGCACACATGAGAAGATGGTCAGCGTCAGACATCCTCAAGAAAATGCAAATCAGTGGGGCGCCTGGGTGGCTCAGTCAGCTGAGCGTCCGACTTCGGCTCAGGTCATGATCTTGCGGTTCGTGGGTTTGGGCCCTGCGTCGGGCTCCGTGCTGACAGCTCGGAGCCTGGAGCTTGCTTCGGATTCTGTGTCTCCCTCTGTCTGTACCCACCCTGGCTCATTCTCTCTTTCTCTCTTCTTCTCTCTCTCAAAAATAAATAATAAAGACTTATAAAAATTAAAAAAAAAAAAAAAAAGAAAATCAAATCAAGACCATGATGTGACCTCACAGCTGTCCGAACGGCTAAAGTCAACAACACAAGAAACAGCAGGTGTTGGCGAGGACGCGGAGAAAAGGGAACCCTCAAGCACTGTCGGTGGGAATGCCGACTGGTGCAGCCGCGCTGGAGGGCGGCGTGGAGGTTCCTCAAAACGTGAGAAAGAGAAGTACCGGATGACCAGTGAGGGCTCAGTGAGTCTGATCTGGGGGCTCCGCAGAGGGTGTTGGAAATGGGGTTTTACCAAAGGCTGTGGTGTGGTGGCAGATTCCACAGAGGCGATCCTGACCAGTCCGGCTGAGCGCCTTGCGGGGGTGTTTCTGGAGTGCTGTCTGGCGGTAAGGGCAGCGCCTCCGTGGACCGTCACGCCGTCCACACAGCAGTCCCAAGCCCGGGACTGACGGCAAGCCGTGTTCATAGTGCACATAGTAAGTGCTTAAGAAAAACCCATTTCGGAAAAATAAATAAATAAATAAATTAAAAAAAAAAAAGAAAAACCCATTTCGATCTAACGTCTCAAGAATAGGGAGATAGTTATGTATATGCTGATGCGTTCATGTGAGAGTTTTCAGTGTTTTAAAATAAATTTTACCAAGAGCTTTTAACGGCTGGAAGATACTTACGCGATGTTAATTTTCAGAAGTGTGAGTGCCGTAGGAACACGGTCATTTACAAGGACATAGAGACGCGAATGAGCTCTGCCGTGTGCAACAGTGATTACCTGCGGAGGTGAGAATGTTCAGGACTGCGGTTTCCTTGTGCGCATAGACCTGTCTGCTGGGAATTGTGATAACAGCGGTGAAAGCCCCAATTTACACAGCCGTTTCCCTGTGTTTCTCTGTCAGTGAGGTTTTTGCCGGCTTTCTCCTTGATTTTGATGGCTTCCTGTCTTACACGGAGGTCTTTCATCCATTCTTTTTGTGGATGTTGTAAGAAAGCAGTCCAGGTTCGTTCGTCTGCATGTCGCTGTCCAGTTTTCCCAGCACCACTTGCTGAAGAGACTGTCTTTATTCCATTGGACATTCTTTCCTGCTTTGTCAAAGATGAGTTGGCTGTACGTTTGTGGGTCCATTTCTGGGTTCTCTATTCTGTTCCATTGATCTGAGTGTCTGTTCTGGTGCCAGTACCATACTGTCTTGATGATGACAGCTTTGTAGTATAGCTTGAGGTCTGGGATTGTGATGCCTCCTGCTTTGGTTTTCTTTTTCAAGATCGCTTTGGCTATTCGGGGTCTTTTCTGGCTGCATACAAATTTTAGGATCATTTGTTCTAGCTCTGTGAAGAATGCTGGTGTTATTTTGATAGGGATTGAATTGAATATGTAGATTGCTTTGGGTAGTATCGACGTTGTAACAATATTTGTTCTTAGAATCCATGAGCATGGAGTGTTTTTTCATTTCTTTATGTCTTCTTCAATTTCTTTCTGAAGTTTTCTATAGTTTTCAGCATACAGATCTTTTACCTCTTTGGTTAGGTTTATTCCTAAGTATCTTACAGTTTTGGGTGCAATTGTAAGTGGGATCAGTTCCTCGATATCTCTGTCTGTTGCTTCATTGTTGGTGTATAGGAATACAACCAATTTCTGTACATTGATTTTATATCCTGCAGCCTTGCTGAATTCATGGATCAGCTCTAGCAGTTTTTTGGTGGAATCTTTTGGGTTTTCCATGTGGAGTATGTGTCATCTGCGAAGAGTGAAAGGGTGACTTCTTCTTTGCCAGTTTGGATGCCTTTTACTTCTTTGTGTTGTCTGATTGCTGAGGCTAGGACTTCCATCACTGTGTTGCACAACAGTAGGGAGAATGGGCATCCTGTTGTGTTCCTGATATGAGGGGGAAAACTCTTGGTTTTTCCCCATTAAGGGTGATGTGAGCTGTGGGCATTTCGTGTATGGCTTTTATGATGTTAACATACGTTCTTTGCATCCCTACTTTCTTAACAGTGTTGTTAGGAAAGGATGCTGTGTTTTGTCGAGTGCTTTTTCTGCATCTATTGACAGGGTCATGTGGTTCTTATGCTTTCTTCTAATGTAGGCTGTCGTGTTGATTGACGGGCAAGCATTGAAGCAGCGCTGCCGCCCAGGAATGAATCCCACTCGGCCATGGTGAATAATTCTTTAGATGCACTGTTGAACTTGCTTTGCTAGTATCTTGTTGGCGTTTTTGCCTCCATGTTTATCGGGGACATCGGCCTGCAGTTCTCCCTTTCAGGTGGGTCTTTGTCTGGTTTTGGAATCAAAGCAGTGCTGGCCTCACACAGTGAGTTTGGAGGCTTTCCTTCCATTTCTGTCTTTTGGAATACCTTGACAACAATAGGTATTGACTCTTGTTTAGATGTTTGCTAGAATTCCCCCAGGAAGCCCTCTGGCCCACGACTCTTGTTTGTTGGGAGATTTTGGATAAGCAATTCAATTTCTTTGCTGGCTATGCATCTGTTCAGATTTTCTGTTTCTTCCTATTTGACTTTTGGTAGTGTGTGGGTGTCCAGGCATTTGTCCATTTCGTCTGGCTCGTCCCGTTTGTTGGCATAGAGTTTTTTCAAAGCATTGTCTTCTAATTGTATTTGTTATCTCTTTCATTTGTGATTTTACCTGTTTGCTTTCAGAGAAGTCTGGCTTGGGGTTTACCAATTTTGTTTATTCTTTCAAAAAAACCAGCGCTCAGTTTCGTTGATCTGTTCTAGTTTTTTAAATTCTATATCATTTATTTCTGCTCTAATCTTTATTATTTCCCTTCTTCTGACTTTTGGCTTTATTTGCTGCTCCTTTAGGTGTAAGGTTAGGTTGTGCGTTTGGGACCATTCTTGTTTCTTGAGATGGGCCTGGATTGCAATGTATTTTCCTCTTAGGACTGCCTTTGCTGCATCCCAAAGGGACTGACTGTCATGTTTTCGTTTTGATTTGCTTCCATGTATTTTTAAATTTCTTCTTCAATTTCATGGCTAACCCATTCATTCTTCAGTAGGATGTTCTGTAACCTCCATGTATTTGGGGGCTCTCCATGTTTTTTCTAGTGGTTAATTTCAAGTTTCATAGTGTTGTGGTCTGAAAATATTCATGGCATGATCTCGATCTTTTTGTACTTGTTGTGGGCTGTTTTGTGACCCAGTATGTGATCTCTTGTGGAGAATGCTCCATGTGCACTGGAGAAGAATGTGTATTCTGCTGCTTCAAGATGAAATGTTCTGAATATACGTTAGGTCCATCTGGTCCAATGTCTTATTCAGAGCCGTGGTTTCCTTATTGATTTTCTGCCTACATGATCTGTCCATTGTTGTACGTGGGGTATTAAAGTCTCCTACAATGACAGTATTATCTAAAAGTTTGCTTATGTTTGTGATTAACTTAATTTCTATTTGGGTGCCTCCACATTTGGATGGACCCCTTAATTATGATATAATGCCCTTCTTCATCTCTTGTGACAGTCTTTGTTTTACGTCTAGTGTGTCTGATAGAAGTATGGCTACTCCGGCTTTCTTTTGACTTCCAGGAGCATGATAGATGGTTCTCTATCCCCTCACTTTCAATCTGCAGGTCTAGAGTGAGTCTCTTATAGACAGTGTATAGATGGATCTTGGTTTTTTTTATCCATTCTGATACCCTGTGTCTTTTGATTGGAGCATTTAGTCCATTTATATTCAGAGTGATCCTTAATCTGGGGAAAGAAACAGGCATCCAAGCCCAAGAGGCACAGAGAACTCTGTTTAAAATCAATAAAAACAGGTCAACACCATGACATATCATAGTAAAACTGACAGAATCCAAAGATAGGGACAGTTCTGAAATCAGCAAGGGACAAACATGACTTAACCTATAAGGGTAGACACATAAGGGTAGGAGCAGACCTGTCCACTGAACCTTGGCAGGCCGGAAGGGATTGGCAGAAAATAGTCAATGTGCTGAACAGGAAAAATATGCAGCCAAGAATTCTTTGTTCAGCAAGGCCGTCATTCAGAGTAGAAGGAAAGATAAAGACTTTCCCAAACAAAACTGAAGGAGTTTGTGACCACTAATCCGGCCCTGCAGGAGGTCCTAAGGGGACTCTATGAGTGGAACGTGGCAAAGACCACAAAGGACCAGAGTCATCACCACAGACATGAAATCTCTAGGTAACCCCACTGGCTTCTGAACGGGCCTGATTTACAACTGCCTGTGAAGAGTCTAAGAACAGTCATGTCCTATTTTGTCTCCATTATTCACGTTTATTAAGAGATTTTTAATCTTATTGTGATAATAGTGATTTTGATTTGAAAAATATGACAATAATCTGTTGTCACAAAAGTTCATTTGCTTTTAATAATTGTATTGCCGTAACATCAAAAAACTTATGCACCGTAAGTACTGTAAATAGCCTACACAAAATACTTGAAAATAATAGACTAAACATTTCCACTCAAAATACATCAAATTCAAATAGAAAATTATTTACATTTTTCGTATGAAACGCTGAGACCATGCTGTTCGTTCCTGAGACGTATGTCTAAATCTAGCTGCGGACAAAGACGTTAGAAGACTTTCCCGTCAATAATGGTTAATATTGGGTGTCTAGTTAGCCTGTAAGAGTCGCTCCTTGTAGACAACACGGAGAACTCCTGTTTCAGCAGGATGCACCCTGCGGAAGCTGCAGAAACAGCTTGTGTGGGGCTGTGTGTATTTGCTGAGACAGTTTCCTGAGGCTCACGTGCGGCTGGTTCTGGAGAGGCCTCGGTGGCCTCATCTACTTGGCCGCCTCACCAACCAGCCGCAGTGAGTTCCTTGCTCCATTCGCTGCAGTTTCGCTCAATGTACAGGGGCGTGGCAGAGGGGCAGGGGGCAGGGGGCGGGTGGGGGGGGGGGGGCGGGGAAGGTGCAGGTGGCCGGCCCGGTGTGTTCAGCCTCGGGCTCCGGTCATCTTGACACACCGTGTTCCCAGAGGAAATGAAAACAGGAAGTCAGTAAAAGCTGACGCTGTTAAGAAACTGTCATAATTCTTGTCTATTTGTTATTTTTTACAGTTTGTTTATCTATTTTGAGAGAGAGATTGAGAGAGAGAGCATGTGTGCATGAGTGGGGGAACGGCAGAGAGAGAGGGAGAGAATCCCAAGGAGGTTCCATGTTGTCAGCAGAGAACCTGACGTGGGGCTCGATCCCAGGAACCGTGAGATCATGACCAGAACCAAAGTCAAGAGTCCAATGCTGAACCGACCGAGCCCCCCAGATGCCCCCGGGTCCATTTAAAGAAAATTAGGAAACAAAATGCTTCGAGAGGCCCCTGCTGCCCAGGGCCCAGGGCCCTACTCTTTCGCCCCGGAGAGAAGACTCACTGTTCTGAGGGGACGTCAGTGGAAACCGGACCGCACTGTGCGTGTGCTTCGCGGGGATTCAAGCAAGGCTGTTTAACCGACACACTGATCGCGCTGTGCAAGAACGAAGTCTCCTTTCCAAGCTTCTGGGTGTTAAACAAAAACTTGAAAGGACTAATGAGGGTGCACCCCCCCCCCCAAACTGGCATGAGGAATGTTACAGAGATGAGCTCGGCTGAGGCCACAGTTCCACATCCAAGGAAAGTCAGCTACTGAGAAAATTCACGGTAAGCAGAGGCTGAAGTGGGCGTCAACCCGGATTTTATGGGAAAACAGGCCTCGTCGTTTCATTGTATTCAGCACTAACTGAGCGTGGCCCCTATGTTTCCGGGTCAGTGCTGTGGTGTCCACGTCGCCCTTCTGGTCCCCCAAAGCTGCCATCGCTGACTCTGTTTATAGAGGAGGAAACTGAGGGTCAAGGGGGTTACATCCGAGTAATGAGTAGCAAAAATAAGTAGCAGGGTTGGAGCCAGGTCTGTGTTTGGGTTAGACGGCGTTTCTCATGAAGGGGGTATATTTGTGTAAGATACGCATGTGTACGTGATCACCATACTTACGGTAACACAAGATTTGTTACTCTTTGTTCATAATGTGTTGTACACGCCAAGTGTATATGTTTATACAATGCATGCAAGTACTTAATTGAAAGGCTGAGCTGAGCCAGAGAGCAGAACTGGTGGCCGGACGAGCCCAGGATGGCGTAAGGCAGCCAGCGTCGGGTGCCCGGCTGAGAGGGGACGGTGACGTTCAGAAGCATAGGTGCTGGAGATCCGGGCTTCCTGGTTCTGCATTAAAGCATCGTTCTGGTCTGGATTTGTCCGTCGCCACGTTCTGGCTTTGCAGGCAGTTGTGTTCAGACACAGGACCCGGGACCGTGGACGGACATAAGAACATGCAGCGTTATGCCACATGGATCTCTTCCAAACTTTCATTGAGTGTGTAAATACGACAGATTTGTTGGCAAATTTACTGACTTAAATTCAGACACTGAAAGCGTCTACTAGGAAATTCTAACTGACGAGTTCTTCCTCCCAAGCTGGGACTTGGGCGTGTGTGGTGATTGGTGCCAGGGTGGGTCTGAGCTTGGGTTCGGGAAATGGTGCGACCTGACCGCCGGAAACCTGGCTTTGCCTGCAGCACACCGTCTCTGAGCCCCCGGCCTGTATCTGGTGACATCTCACGGGCTGGCCCTGGGGCGGCTGTACGCAAAACAGCCACGGCTGTGGTCTGCATCCCCCCATTCTTTGGTGCCCAGGGACCTAGAGAGGAGAGTAAGAGACCAGAGAGGTCACGGGTGGCCATGGGAGGAGTGGGCACCTGTCACGGGAAGCTGGAGCCCGTGTCCCCTCCCCCCGTGACACACCTGCTGCACATCTTGTGGATGTCTGGGACCCTCTGGCGTCACTGGAGTGAGGACGTGAGGGGTCTGCTGAGGGGGCAAGGTGGCCGTCAGGTCGAGGGCGCCAGCAGCTGCTCCCTGGTGAAGGTGGCAGAGGGTCCAGGCCTCCGTGGGTGGTCCTTGTGGCCTCTGGGAAGGCACGAGAGACCCACAGACCGGGCGTGGACATATCTCACCCTAACCCTGCGGCCAGTGCTTCCTGGGGCCCTCCCGCACCTGATGTTTCTGTGAAATCTTGTGTCTGGGATAGATTTATACTAAAATTACATTTAATAACGTTAGGCTATTTTAATTTTATAGTTTTGTATAAGCAATAGCTAAAAACTATTCTTCTGTAGTGAAAATGTGGAATGGTGAATTACCGCTCTTACGTTAACTGATTTATGTTCAGTATTTCTGCTTTGCAATCTCACACACTGCATTTGCTCTTACGTCAAAAGCGCAAAATGGCTCAGCAAGGTGTGTCTTGTGTAGAAAAGGCAGGATCCACAGTTTCTAGTAAAATGTCGGTGTGGGGGACGAGTAAATGACAGAGGCCATCGGGCCTCTAACAGGTGCGTTTCCTCCTCACCACGGGCACCTCGGCGACAGCTTCTCTGGCCGTGGCAACCGTGTCCACGCCATCCTAGCCGCAGTTCTGGACTAGCTCAGGGCAAACCGCAGGACAGAGGACCCCAAAGGAAGAATATCCTGCACAAAACACATTCCCTTCGCTCCACAGATGTTCACAGTCTGTGCCATTCCGAGGACATTCAATGACATGCAGATGAAAAATTAGGAAATACTTGATTTTTAGAGATGGATGTGGCCATAAACACGCGTAGGGGCGCTGACCCGACAGGTATGCCCGTAAATGCCCGCAGGGGCGCTGACCCATAATTTCTGTAACGAAGTAAATGGGTGGTTCTGGATGGAGTGGACCTTGCATGGGCCCAGGTCCCTTCGCATAGCCTGCTTCAGCTCTGGATTCTTCTGTGTGAAAAGAGCAAAAGATACTTTTCCTGCTGTTTTAAAATGTGTTCCAGTAAATACGTGTTCATCTTGTTCCTTTTGTGATTCGGAGGGCGCGGCCACACTTGGTGCCCAAAGGCAGGCGCCAGGTGGACCTGCTCCGGCCCCGGGAGGCGAGGCGGCTGGTCGGGGGGTGTCTCCCGCAGGGGCAGCTGGGTGCTGGGTGGCCAGGGGCTGGAGCCCTCGGGTCAGTGCTGGGACGTGCCCTCCCCAGGAGCCATGCCGCCCCCCCACCGGCTGCCCACGGGGATGTGGAGGGGTCCATCCTGGCCCGGCGGCCATCCTGGTGTCGCTTCTCGGGCCACCCCGCCCCCACCCCATGCCGAGCCGCTGCCCGGCCGTGTGCCCTGGGGTGGTGCTGACGGTGTCACTGCGCCCCGAACCAACCCCCAAGCCCGTGTGCGGTGTGCACGGGTGGGTGTGGGTGTGTGCGGACGTGCATGTGAGGGTGTGCAGGTGAGTGCATGTGGGTGTACGTGGGTGCATGTGTCGTGCGTGTGGGCGTGTACAGGCAGGCGTGCAAGCGTGGGTGTGCATGCCGGGGTGCATGTGTGGGGAGGCGTGTGCGTGGGTGTATGTGGGTGCGCGTGTGCATGCGAGTGCACGCGGGTGGCCTGGGAGGTAGCACACTACGGAGGCCAGCCCACAAAGAGAAGAGTTCTGGAAGCAAAGTCACCACACGAAAGCTGAAGGAAACATGACACTAGAGACAGAGCAGAGTCACCAAGCCTGTCCCTGAGATGAGTGTCAAGCCCGCCCTGTGCCAACGTGATTACGGGTTTTTAAAGTAAGAAAGACGAGAGCATCGGGCGTGAACAGTGTTGAGAAGGGCCCGTGACGCTGCAGTCAAAATAGTTCGTCATCAGACACGTCGCGTACTCACCTTAAATTACATGCTGACAGCAGAGTTAATTACGAGATTATGGAAACATTCTTTCCTTTTAGAACCTCCCTGAGAGCCCTTCGGGGAACTCAGAGGTGACAGTTCAGTCTGGCTTTTCCGCCGCTAGGCTCGCCTCCCCTCGCTGAATCTCTGATGCTGAGAAAGTGTCTCAAGGTTCTTAACTGTTAAGAGTTCAGATTTAAAATTCCGCGCTGGTATCCAGGCTTCATACCCACCGTGGGGTCTTCCTCGTAGGGGAAACACAGTGTGTTCGGAGGATGTGAGGCTTCTGGGTTTTTTTTTTTTTTTTCATTATTTAGAGGTATATAGGTGACATGTGTCTTGTTTTCTGCAAGAAAAGAAGTGTTTGTAAAAGTCTTACGTACATTTTGTTCTAATCAATTTCACTTCTAAAAGCACTAATTTTATGACACAAGGTCATAGTATTTAACTAAGGCAAGGAGTATTTTCAAAGTCTGTCTCTTCAGGGAGGTACGGGGAGGGCAGGAGGCCGAGAGAGGGGACTGTCCCCTCCAGGTGCACCCCACCTGCCCTTGGCTTTCCGGTTGTGGCTCAGATTCCCTTGGCAACCCCTAGGGGTTTCACCCAGTGACCACATGAGGCCGTGAATGTCACGTCCATTTCACAGATTTTAAGTGTAGGGGTAACTGGGACTTCTCACAGAAACCCATCTTCTTAAATTGCCTCTAGGTTGTGAAGGTCCCGCAGGGTTCCCAGACCAAGTCATGGCGACGGGGCGTCCAGCTTCGGCCACCTCTCCCCCAAGGCACCACACGGCACTTCCTGTTGCTGTGTGCAATACCAAAGTACAGTTGTGTTGTGTCGCAGTCTGAAATTAGATTTAAAAACGGGCCCGTACCTCCAGCAGGATGTCTCAAGGTCGAAATTATGAACTTGTGACCCACAGGCGTTTTTGTCTGCTGTGCAGCGCACTTGCCATTAATTGAACACTAAGTGGTGAGTATTCAGCTGCTTGCTAGCATTTGAGTCTTTCCTAGGTTTAAAAATTACCTTTACTTTATTCATCAAAATTAGAAAGAAATCCAAGTCCCATCTTGGAGCTTCTCTAAGGATAACACCGGGGCATTGCAGTCTGCCACGTAGAAGCATATTCTAAAGAGCCACGTAAAATAAAGGTTTGGATTTGGAGTCTTTGGTCTGTGGTCTGCATAACAAATTTAGTATACCGCCTTCTCAGGAACCTCCAGTGAACGGCTGCCTCATAGTCATCGGCTCCATGTTAGGTCAGAATATCCAAAATCCAGAACTTCAATAAAGCCACCAAACACTTGCCGTCCATTCTAGTGACTTATTAGTTAATTTCATGGAAATAAACGTGGAAAGAAGCCTGTTGCTATGGACTCTAGCCTGTGAGCCCCCGGTGGGGGCCCCGAGCTGCATCAGATAGCCCATGAGCAGGCATGAATTATACAGCACTCTGCTCTGGTACGAAAATATCGACAATCATTTTAATTATTTAATTGAAATCATTTTATTTATTTATTTATTTATTTATTTATTTATTTATTTAAAACGTTTAGTTTTGAGGGAGGGAGAGAGAGTGACAGAGTGTGAGCAGGGGAGGGGCAGAGAGAGAGAGGGACACAGAATCTGAAGCAGGCTCCAGGCTCTGAGCTGTCAGCACAGAGCCCGACGCGGGACTCGAACACATGAGCTGTGAGATCATGACCTGAGCCGAAGTCAGACACTCACCTGACTGAGCCACCCAGGCACCCCAGATTGAAATCATTTTAAAATTACAATATTTCTGTTTTAAAAATCACATTTAGGTTATGCACTGAATGATGCTTAATCAGCCTACAAACATGGACGTTTTTAAACACACTTCTCCCTAGAAACAGACACAGTGCTTGGGTACTACAACATCTTGCGTGGCCTGGTCCTGATACACGCGAGCGGTGTTTCGTGACGCGTGTCAAAGCGCGTGCAGTGTCAAAGTAACGGAGATTCCAAAGCCATATCTAAGCACCTGTACGACACGAATCTCAAAGAACGGGGCCTGAGAATTTATCTCTTACAAACTCCCTTTATGATTTGTATGCACAGTGACATTTTCAAGTCCTTGCACGAGACATCGGATGTGTGAAACAAGACAAAGCAGCTGTTGGCACAGACCTCCCGTCCAGCACGGGTTCTGAGAAGATCCGTGAGCACAGGAAGAACCAAGTGCACTTGAAGAAGCCCGCACAGCACGTCTCCCGCAGTGCTAACCTCTGCCCTAAATAGTAGAAGCAAGGTGCTTGTTTTCAGGTGCTGGGCAGCTGGCCATATAAGACCGTGAGCCGTGATGGAGGGGACACCACAAGGTGACAGTGCAACTCACACACAGCATGTGGTCCTGGCGCACCGAGGAGACAAGGACAAGGACGCAGGGCTTCTGGATCAGCTAGAAGCCGTGGGGTGGGGCAGCAGGGTCCCCGGAAGGAGGTGGCTTTGGGAGCTGGAAGCATGTCTGCGTAGGTTTGGCACAAGTCCTTGGCCGAATGCCAGGATACCAGTGCGCAGGGAAAGACTACCCCATGCCCCCCAGTCAAGGCGCTGAGGGCACAACAAGCAAAGATGCCAGAGGTCTAGCCGTGCTGGTAACACTGCGGCTCCATCCCGGCCGAACCAGAGAAACTGAACTAGATGTGCAGCTGCGAATTCGGAAGGGCTGCACCTCAGGCACAGAGGCAACCATAAAGCTGCCATAACGGAGTCTCTAAAACCAACCCTTGGAAACAAGTGTGGACGGGACAGCACTGGAGGCTGAATCCCTTCAAGTTACAGGGGTTTAGTAAACACTTTGGTTTCTGCAAACCCACCCCAACATAGTTTAAAACTCCCTACGTTTAAGGTGATTACGGTAAGTGATCTACCTGCTGAACAGAAATGCCCTGGAAGGAAACATAGTCCATAGTCACTACCTTGTGTCGTTGATAACGTCTGGTCTGCAGCCAGAAACTACTAGTGACACAAACAACGAGTGATATGAAGCTAAGAAAACACGCAAGCAGTAGAAATAGACCCCATGTGAAAATACGGAATTTAGCAGACAAAGATCTTAATGCAGCACTTTCAAATATGTTTAAGGCCTTAGAGGAAAATATGGTCGTAATGACTGAACAGATGGGGACTCTCAGTGAAGAATCTGAAACTTCAGAAAATGAACAAATGGTAACCATAGAACTGGAAGCATAATAATTAGAATCCAATGCCTACTAGTTCGTCTTCCCATGGATAGAAGATGGCAGTAGGACTGCTCGAGAGACCAGGAGACAAATGGAAAATTGCCCATCTCAAGAACAGAGACAGAGAGACTGACAAATGAGCCCCAGTGATGTGTGGGACACATCAGGTGGACGAGTCCCAGAATGAGGATGGGGATGGTCATAAGCCCGACGCACACAAAGAAAACTATTCCAATCAAACTGTCGAAAACCAAAAGAGGAAATTCAGGCAGCAGCCAGATTTTAAAAAGACGTTACTTACCCGGGTACAATGATGTAAATGAGTGTTTATTAAGAATTTTACATGCATGGGATAATATTCTTTAAAAATGAAGGGATACAGACTTTTTAAAAATTTTTTTTATTTTTTATTTTTTTTGAATATGAAATTTATTGTCAAACTGGTTTCCATACAACACCCAGTGCTCATCCCATCAGGTGCCCTCCTCAATGCCCCTCACCCACCCTCCCTTCCCTCTCACCCCCCACCAACGCTCAGTTTGTTCTCAGTTTTTAATAAGAGTCTCTTATGTTTTGGCTCCCTCCCTCTCTAACCTCTTTTTTTTCCTTCCCCTTCCCCATGGTCTTCTGTTAAGTTTCTCAGGATCCACATAGGAGTGAAAACATATGGAGTCTGTCCTTCTCTGTATGACTTATTTCACTTAGCATAACACTCTCCAGTTCCATCCACGTTGCTACAAAAGGCCAAATTTCATTCTTTCTCATTGCCACGTAGTATTCCATCGTGTATATAAACCACAGTTTCTTTATCCATTCATCAGTTGATGGACATTTAGGCGCTTTCCATAATTTGGCTATTGTTGAATGTGCTGCTATAAACATTGGGATACAAGTGCCCCTACGCATCAGCACTTACAGACTTTTTAAAGTAAATCTAAGCTAAGAAAATGCCACCAGGAGGGCCGCACTACAGGAAATCCTAAGAGGTGGTCTTCCAGATGAAAGGACAGGATGCCAGTGGGAGACGTGCTTATACAGGGAGTGAGGAGCACCACAGGAGGAGCGTGCATGTGTAGGATGTCTGTGCTTCCTTCTCTGAAGTTCCTTTGAAGTTAGATAGTTCAGAGGACAGAATGATAGCACAGTAAAGTGGAGGTGGTGATGTATGTGGATGTAAGAGACAGCAAAAATAGCACCAAGGGTGGGGCCAAGCACATTGAGATGCTCTGCTGTGCAATCCTGGCACTGGTGAAGGGAGGCATGGGAAGGAGGATGTATCAGCTACAAGGTTTGAAGTGATGCAGTACTGACTCAGAGTAAACACTGATAAATTAAGAGTGTGTATTATGATCCCTATAGCCAATGAGGAGATAAAAAAGAATAATGAAAGAAATTAACCCCTAAAAGAGTATGTTCAATGAACTGGGAGAAAACCCAAGAGGAACAAATAACAAATTAGCAATGTATAACTAAACCCCGTGACACGAGAATTATATTAAATGTAAACGAACTAAACGTTCCATTTGAAACAGAAATTATCAGACTGAATTAGACCCAAGTCTGCTTACCACGGGAAGTACTGTTGAAATGTAAAGATGCAGATGGGTAGAGATTAAAAGAGTAGAGAATATGTATCTTATAAACAGTAACCAAAGAAGGTGGCTTTGTTAACGTCTAACAAAGTAGTCTTCAAGATAAGGAGTGTCCAAAAAACAAAGAGGAGTGTTTCGTTATGATTAAAGAATCAATTCATCAGGAAGACATTCTAGTCTTAAGTATGGCACACACCCAGTAATAGAGCTTCCAAATACATATACCAAAACCTGGCAGAAATGAGAATTAGACAAGCCTCTCATCATCTATGGAGATTTTAATACTCTTTATGCAGAAGTTGATATGACGTGTAGACAGAACATCAGTAAGGACATAAAGGACATAATCAACCTTATGAACCAACTGGAACCTAACTGCCTTTTACAGGGAACCACACCCCAAGCCTACAGGGTGAATATGGAACGTTCACCAAGATCACATGCAGGGCTGTGATAGGCTATTTAGGACTGTAACTCAACTATTCTGTAATTGGTGAATTCTGTCAAAGAAATAACATGTGACCTCCACAGTTTTTCAGGAAATAAAGGAAGATGGAATGTATCCCACTAATTGTGTGAGGCCAGGATAATACGGGTACCGGCACCTTTCGATGGCATTATAAGTAACGAACGTTACAGACAACAACCCTCACGAATGCTGGTGCAAAAATGGTCAACAACCTGTGAAAAAACCCAAAGGGTACCACATCACGAGCAAGTGATGTTTGCCCCAGCAGCGCAAGCAGGCACAACATCCAAAGTGCAGACTTAACTGATAACACAGCAAATGTGCTGATAATATCCTCCAACGGGAAGGAGCCCAGATCTCCTTTAGCAGGTGAGTGGATGAGAAATGCAGGTATATGCAAACAGAATACTACTCACTGATGAAAACGAATCCTCTGCCGATACATCTCAGACTTCCTGCTGAATGGAGCCTTGTGCATATACTTCCTGTGTGGTCCTATTTGTAGAAGTTCTAAGAGTCAAAACTAATCTAGCTGATCTGACTTCTGTCAGACTGACGTGGCTGGAGGGCAGGAATTGCCTACAAACTGCCACAGGGAACTTTGTGGGGACAAGGTTTGTGTGGGTGTGGATGGGGCAGAATTAGCCTGTGTCGTGATTCAGGCTCTGGCATGGGGTGTATCTGTTTGTCAAAGCTCATCAAACTGTGCTCCTACATGAGTACATGTTGTAGGTGGTTCATGCCTCAAGATTGCTCAGTAAAAATAAAAGGAGTTGCAAAGCCCACAATTATCCAAAGTAGGAAGAAGACAGCAGTACCTGAAAAGTTGCTTTCAAATCTCTTATTCAAAGTATTACGATGACTAATATTTTTTTTTTCTTTTAAAAAAATGACTTAGGGGCACCTGGGTGGCTCAGTCGGTTAAGTGTTGGACTCGTGATTTCGGCCCAGGTCGTGATCTCATGGTTCATGAGTTCGAGCCCCGCATCGAGCTCTGCCCTGACAGCACAGAGCCTGCTCGGGATTCTCTCCCCCCTGCCCCTCAAAATAAATTAATAAAGTTAAAAAATGCCTTAAAGACGTATTTCGGCATACAGCAGAGATGGAGACCCCCATGAGTGGGGTCGGCGCAGCAGAGAACGGGGGTCCGCTCCCCCTCGCTCTCGGCTCCTGCTCACGCGCTCGGCAAACTAGGGTCGCCGCTCAGAGCCGCCCCTGCTGACACTCGTTCCTGCAGAATCGTCCTTACCCCTCACGGCCGTCCCTGTTCCCGCTAGGCCATCAGGGTCTTGGGCCAGCCTGTAGGCCGCTCTTCAGACAAAGCCTCAGGCATCTTAGGTAATCCTGTAAAACGTGCGAACGCCGTGTTCTCCTCGAGCAAGTGCTGATAACTGCTAAATTATATTTAGATACAGACTTCGTTACAAGGGAGTTAGAGCAAGAGAAGCTCTCCCTACACAAGGGATAGATAGAACAAAGTATAATCACCCTCAAGGACCCGGGTTCCTATTAAACAGAAGGTGCTCTGCCTCCGAGCGCGAGGTCTGTGGGTGAGTCCCGCTTGTGTCAACTGTGACCCATAAACGTTCTTCTCACTCTTCCATGCCCTCGATCGCGATTATTGGCAGTATGGCTCTAACTAAGTTTCAGAAAGAGAATAGGAAGAAGGTCTTCAGGAAATGTACCAAGTGTGTGATGAGGTTTGGACCGAATTTTTTCCCTCTTTTTACAGTTTTGAATTTCCCAGTTGTGTAGGGTGTGGTCGTGTCTCCACCGCGAAGGTGGTGTTTTCGTGCTTCCGTGTGGACATGTGTGCGTGCACGCCTGAGGAGAGCCGGCACGCTGGCATGCCATGTGCCACGCGTGGCTCTCCGTGCCCGTGCGTGGCAAGACGCCGGGACGCATGTTACTTCATCTCCTCTCACTCATTTCCAAACGGTTTCCGTGTCTTGTATCACAAGTACTTGGTTTTCCTGGCGTTTCTGAGATGTCTCCGTCGTGTGGCACGTCGGGGAAACGGAGGGAGTGGATTGCCCTGGGGAGGGTCTGTGAGGGCCTCCCCACGGGGGCCCCCGCAGAGGGGCCGCCCGCCGCCCGCCCCTGACGCACCTGCCCCGACGCTGCGCCTCCAGCCGCCCCCGCAGCTCCCGAGGTTCCCACCCGTTCAGAATGCGTCTCGTGGTCACTGCGGCAGCGAACAGGAAAGGTCCCGGGACTCGGTTAGTCGCACATCGGTGTTTCACGACGGCCTTTTCCGCTTTAGCTCTTCGGCAGAGCGTCACAGAGCAAGCGGGGGAGGGCATGTTTTGCGTCGCCTGCAGTGGGCGTGTGACTCCTGCCTTACCTGTGCGGGTTGTGAGGCGCTGACTGGCGCAGCCCGCGGCGTCTCGGGTCCGCTGTGGGAACGCGGCCCCTTGCTCCTGCAAGTAGAAGGATGGAGCAGCTCTGCTTGCTTTCTTTTTCTTTTTTCTTTTTAACGTGTATTCGGTTTTGAGAGAGAGAGAGACAGAGAGTGGGCGGGGGAGGGGCAGAGACAGAGGGAGACCCAGAATCCAAAGCAGCTCCAGGCTCCGAGCCATCAGCACAGAGCCCGACGTGGGGCTTGGACCCACAGACCGCGAGATCATGACCTGAGCCGAAGTCGGACGTTCCACCGACTGAGCCCCCCAGGTACCCCCACACAGCTATCATTTCTTACAGGAACCTGGACAGCAGGGAACTCGGGGAATTGGCCCTTTGCCCTTGGAGCCGGTGGTGCTGAGTCGGGGGCTGCTGTGCGCTCGGGAGCCTGCCTGCTGGCCGGTTGCCCTCACCCCTGCCCGGGGCTGCCGTCTCCATGCTGGGCCGCGGGCTCCACGGGAGGATGGGTCAAGCTGCTACCGGCCCCTCCCTCAGAACCCAGACGGGAACTTGGGGGCCCTCTTGCCTGGAGCCCACTTCCGATCCTGCCGCCTACGGACCCGGCAGCGCGGGGTCGGGTCACGAGCCCGTTTGCGTGGGTTCCGCGTTTCCCACGCACCTGCCTGTGGTCTGCAGGCTCCACGGAGGAGGGGCTGTGCTCGCGCCCACCAGACAGTCAGCGTGGCCCCTGACCCGGCCTCTGTGCGTGTGATCGGCACTAGTACCTTCTGTCTCCGGACCCCGAGGCGCTCCACTGCAACGTTTGACGTGGGTGTGGCCGCAGCCCCTCAGCCTCCTGGACTCGCCCCTTCCCACGTCAGTCTCTCTCCCCGAAGCTTCCCCTTTGACCTTTCTCTTCTGTGCAGTGTTTTGTTGACAAAAGAGAGAATTAGTTTAAATTCACATGGGAGGGCACTTACTTCTTTCCAGATCTTTCAGAAAATTGTCACAACAGTTGAAATGTATTTCCTTTGAATTTTAGGGGACAGGATGCTGGTGGCTGTCCCTGCATTCGGTGCTGACTGACTCTGTGACTGTTGCTTCTTGCTTATCGTGCACAGGATTCACCATCGCCTTCCTCGCCCGCAGCTGACGCGCCACAGTATGAGAAGCGCTGGCTGGACACGCTGTCCGTTCCTCTGTCTATGGCCCGAATCTCCAGGTGCAAGGCTGGAACAGGAAAACGCAGGTGTGTGACCGCCGTCGGAAAGCGGGACGCTGGCACACCCCCCAGCCACCGCCTGCCCCAGAGCGTCTGTGTCGTGAGGCAAGCATGTGTGATGTCTTCTGGTAGAGCGAGCATTTGCGAAATAAATAAGTAACAAGTCAGAGGAAAGGTAGGCACTGAAAAGAAACCGTAATCAGAGCAGTAGTGGATTTGTTGTTGGCAACAGGCCTCCCGTGGTGAGGTGATTCGTGTTAGTTCTTCTGAATCGTCGATCACTGGAAAAACCGTACGTTCGTGTGTAAGTGTCGATAGAATTAGACAGGAAGTAAGAGTGCATTCGTGTCCAAGTTGCAGACGATTCCAGAGAAGTCATTTAAAGTCTGTGGGCCTCGTTGTCGCTGTTCATAAAATGAGGGGTTACACGTGCATCCGTGTCCAGTAAGGCTCCTTGTCTCTGAGCTCGGTTAATTAATCCATTTCAAAGATTTATGTGTGAAGGTTGTGTTTCCATAACTGTTTCTGCGGACTCAGCGTTTTGCTCTCTTCCCGGGCATAGCGTGTCCTCTGGCTAACCACCGTGGCAGGGACGGCACGATGCTGGTGAATTGCCTCTCGGTTGTACGACAGGTGTGCAGACACCTGTGTGAGCCGTGGCCTGTCAGCCAGGGAGGAGTTTGCTGTTTGCAAATTGAGCACTATCTTTGATAAAACGTGCGTGCCCGCACCTGCCTGTGAGTGTGTGCCCTCGTGCGTGCTCATGTGTGGTTGGGGGAGAGAGGAGTCCAACGTTCTCTTCTCTGGTCCCTCGGTGAAGGAGGGAGTCTGTCTGATGACGCTTTTGATGAACGGCTACCATTTCATGTTCGGTATCAAGTGACATTACTTGCGTAGCCTCTCACAGTCAATGTGCACGTCCGTGAGAGGGCACTTTTGACACCATCGCGTGCACGCCAGCTCTGAGTCTAAGTTTTACATGTGTGGCCGTTTGGAGAAGGTCAGTAGACCTGAGAAGTTAGGGAGGTGGGAAGACATGGATGGATGTGTGGGTAGGTAGGTAGGTAGGTAGGTGGACAGTAAGGTGGGAAGGTAGGTAGGTAGAGGGAGAGAGAGAGAGGAGTAGGTAGGTAGGCAGGCCGAGATAGGCCCATCGATAAACAGCCATGTGTAGGCCTAACAGCAGTCGTGGCCACAGATCCCTCTTAAAGTGTGTGTGTGTGTGTGTGTGTGTGTGTGTGTGTGTGTGTGTGTGTGTCTGCCTGCCCATCCCCCTGTTTGAATAAGAGGCTCTGGGAAAACCAGGGCCACTGGACGTCTTCAGGCACCTGCTGTCTCGCGGGACGAAGGGGCGGCCCGGACCAGCCTCTGGTTGGAAGGCCAGCGCTCTCCTTTCCCACAGGCCGCGGCTGTGCCCTGTGTTGTCCGCGGGGTGCGTGACAGAATGCTACCGCCTGACTGGGCTCTGCCAGCCGCTCCGCTGCCTGGGGTGTTCAAGCGGGTGCTCCTGGCGACGGGAGAGCCGAACCCATCGGGCCTCCAGCAGGCGCCCGCTGGGATGAGCACGTTGTGCCTGTGGACAACACGCGGTTCGGGAGGGCTCCCGTTGCCCGCCTCGGTGCCGCCCCGTCTCCTGTCCCGGGGGAAAGGCCGCAGAGCCGCCAGCCCACGGACAGCCCTCAACTCTTCCGGAGACAAAAACGTGTCGGTTGAAGGCCCCATGTCACCCGGGCAGCACGTGCGTGTCCAGAGATGTCTCAGGGGCGCGTCCTCCAAACACACGGTTGGCTCAGCCCATGCTTGGTTGTGCTTCACCCAGTGCCTTCGAAAGGACGCCGGTTTGGGATTCCAGGACCCGGGTTTGAGTCGAGGTGCGTGTGCCGGGGTTTGGAAGTAAAGGCAGAGAGGACGCCTTTAGGACCAAGGGAACTGTGCATGCAGAGTGTCCAGGGTCATCCCAGGAGGCTTCCGGAGATGGCCTGGATACGCCCTGGAAAGCGATGGGCAGGGAGGCCACGTTCAAGGTCAGTGGAGTCCCTCCAGGCCAGCCTCCCCATCACCCGCACACTTGGTGTGGGTTTGCCAAGTGACTTTCAGGGAACAGCCTCGGCGTTCCCTTGTCCCGGACCCGGGCCGTCCTTCATGCCCGGGACTCACTTCCACAGTAGCGCCTCTGCGTCCCATGTGTGCCGTGTGTCAGGAGTCGCCGGCTGAGACTCCAGACGGCCTCCAGGAGCTCTCGGGGCCCAGGGAGGGTCCTGCCCCTCTGCCTGCGGCCCCCGTCCCTTCCTGCCCCGTCCCTGAGGACCTGAGACGTTGAATCTCCGTGATGGAGTTTTGCCCGGGAAGCGTGTCTTGACACGACTCGGTGCCACGTGCTGCTCCGGGGACCCTGTTGTGTGTGTGCAAGTGTGTATATTCAGTTCGACAACCATCAGATTGGAACTTTAAGGGTCCTGAGTCCGAAACCTAGGAAGGATGGCGACGCTTCCTAGGGAGGGGAGAGGGGTCGTGAGCGCTTGGAGGGCGGGGGGCCGCCAGCAAGGACGCGGAGCCTGTGCCGGGGGTGAGGATCGGAGCCGTTGGGGCATCTCTGACACACACACACCTGTGCACGCGTGCGCACACACCCCCGTGGATACGCACAGCTACAAATACTGACTCTGGGAAATTCAGAAAATGCAGGTGTGTGGGGGACCGGGAGCTGTCACGGCCTGTGACTCTGGTACGCTGGCCTAGACTTGCTGTGGAGACAGAGGTCACGTTGCGGATAAGTACGTGGGGGCCAGGGTTTCAGGCACAGCATCGATGCTCACGGTGCTCGGCGGAGCCGCCCCGGGCGTGCAGAGAAACGCTGTGCTCCCGGGCGCCCCCACACTCGCGGGCCCCCTACAGACCCACCAGCTGCATTCTGTGCTGCAAGCTGACCTTTCCGGGACCTGGGCTGCTTGGGGGCCTCACTGCTTCCTTTTTGGCAGTAAACCGTAAGATGATTTCCACTGCAGTGTAGGGGACCCGTGGTATCCTTTCCGTTTCAGGCCGGATCGAAGATTTCTCCTGTCTTTGTAGGTTGCAAGTGATCCCCACAAGTCCAGGTACCACATGCCCCCGTGCGGTGTCATTGGGGCGTGGCTGTCCTCTGTGTCACTCACTGCTGAGAGCTGGAAGTCCATACCCCCCCCCCGCCCCCCTCGCCTGCTTTGCCCATCCCCCGCCCTCACTCCAGTGACCACCAGATCGTCTTCTGTATCCAGGAGTCTGTTTCCATTTGGTTTTGGTTTTTCACTTGTTTCGTTTTTCGGGTTCCACGTATGAGAGGGATCAGCTGGCACTTGTCTTTCTCTGTCCGACTTATTTCACCGAACGTTGTACTCTCAAGGTCCATCCGTGTTGCTGCAAATGGCAAGATCTCGTTATTTTTTACGACTCAGTAATATTCCACTGTATACGTGTATCACAGCTTCCTTTCTAAAAACTTTTAAATGTTACCCGAGTCGAAGTCGGACGCTTAACCGACTGAGCCACCCAGGCGCCCCTAAATGTTTCTCATCTTTTTTGAGAGAGAGAGTGCAAGCAGGAAAGTGGCAGAGAGAGGATGAGAGAGAATTCCAAGCAGGCCCCTCGCTGTCAGTGCAGAGCCCGACGTGGGGCTCGAACCCACGGAGTGTGAGATCATGACCTGCGCTGAGATCAAGGGTCAGACACTTAACCGACGGAGCCCCCCGGGCGCCCCCGATGCACCACGTCTCCTTTATCCGTTCACGGCTGGATGGACACCGAGGTGGTTTCTACGTCTTGGCTGCTGTGAACGTGAGGGTGCGCGTACGTCTTGGGAGTGGCGATTTCACCTTCTTTTGACAAATGCTGACACACGTGGCTCCGGGGTCGGAGGGTGGTTCTACTTGCAACTTGTCGAGGGGCCTCCACACCGTTCCCAGAGCAGCTGCACGGGGGCGCCCCCACCAGCAGGGCACGAGGGCTCCCCTTTCTCCGCGTCCACACCGACACCTGTTGTTTCCTGAGTTGTTCATGTTGGCCGCTCTGACAGGTGTGAGGTGACGTGTCCTTGTGGCTCGATGATGCGCGATGGCGAGCATCTCGTGTGTCCGTTGGCGTCTGGATGTCGTCATCGGCGAGATGTCCGTTCAGGTCCTCTGCCCGGTTTTTCATCGAACAAATGCACAGGTTTGGTCACGTGACAGCTCGGTCCTGCCCTGCCCCCCACCTGTGTTAGGGCCTAGGACACAAGAGGCGGGAGGTTCCTCAGCTCCTGGTGTGAGGTGCCCACCGCCTGTGGCCTGTCTGTCCACAGTCAGAAAACACGATTTTCTATCCACGATCCGTGGGATATTTTGGGTAGTTGTCACTGCCCGATTCGTGCCAGGCTCTGTGACCCAGGTGTACTATTTGAGTCATGAGGGTTTACTTTCTGAAGCGGAAGGAGGAAACAAGGCGGGTGAGATCCACGTGCACGTGGTCTGGGTGGTGTCGCGGTCAGTGCGCTGAATCGAGCTGACGCTCGGATTGCACGTCTTCGGGGGCGGTGGCTGGAGGGTGCAGGGGACATTTACACAGGAGAGGTCGTGCGGGGGCCAGGGCTCGGTGGACGGTGGGTGGCAGTGCGGTGGGTGCCAGGCGGGTTCGGTGACCGTTGGCCACTGTTCCTGACGACTTGGGGTGGCCCGGACGAAGCAGCGGGCTTCCTTAGGCACGGGTAATGGCGGAGCAGGACAGAAACCCAAGACGCGGCTGCTTGTGTTTGTGGACTTAACCGTGGACGGTAACTTGGTTCCTGTAGGAAGCGTGGCCGTCCGTCCAGAGCACAGACCTGGAGGGAGCTAGGCGGTGCTGAAATCCGGTCTCCAACCTTGTGAGCTGGGCGGGTGACGTGGTCTCTGAACGCCACTCTGGGAAGCCGAAACGGTAACCCTGTTTTACAAGGTCGCTGAGAGGAGACGCGCGTTACACGAAGAGTGTGAGTCAGGCCGCACGGTGCTGGCGCAAAGCCAGGCCTGAGGAAATGGTCACCTTCCGGTCCCCTCACTGCCCCAGCTGATGCTCAGTGTGAACCGTTCACGCCCCGGAGTGTCGTCCTCCTACAAAGGGGGTGACGTCCCAGGGAACAGATGCGCAAAAGAAGCACAAGTCACCCGGTGCCATGTCACTGGCCCTCCTGGCGGATTTTCCAGAAGAAATGGTAACTATAGTAATTACGTGCCTGCGTCTGCCAGGCCACGCTAGCACCTGCCGAGTCTGGTCCACACAGCGCGGCCCCGCAGCCCATCAGCACACCTGTTTGGGGGTGTGGAAGCCGCCACCCGACTGGGGGCTGGGGTCGCGGGTGTGGAAGCCGCCACGATCCATCAGATCGGTCCTCTGGCACCCACGCAGTGGGCAGGGGGTTGGGCGCACCTCGCCTCACGCATCGGGCTGCACGTGCTCAGGCGGCAGATGTTCTCAATCACACTGTAGGTGCTCCCGTAGGTGCCGGAGGTGGGAAACAAACGAACCCCGGCGTGAGTGCTCACGGAGCTCAGCGTCTGGTGGGAGGCACGGGCAGACAGCGAGCAGACACGAGAGTCGAGCAAGGAGACAGTGGCGAGTGACCGTAGGGTCCCTGTGGTTCTGTTCTATCTCTGCTCCTCCTCTAGGGGGGACCCCGTGCAGGTGCTCAGCCCGTTGGGGCACCGTGCCGCTCACACCGCCGCGGGGCCGGGCTGGGCGGACACAGGCCTGGTCTCGGGAAGGTGACAGGAGGTGACAGGGGGACGCCAACTTGCTCTGTTCGGCACCACGAGGGAGAAGCTGGTTTTCTCCTCTGGACCTGCTCAGCTTTCGTCGTCCCTGGCTCTCCTAGGAGTGGTGCCTTAGAATAACTGCCCTGCGGAGAACGGTGCCCGGGTTCAGACTGGCGCTCCGGGCCCCCATGTAACGTGGTAGTTAGGAATGCCGCTGCCCGATGGGGAGAGTAGGGAGAGAATCTTCCTCTGCCTTCCACTAAAAAGTGATGTGCAGGCTACAGAGACAGTCTCGAAAGGCCGTTAGCGAGCGCAAACTTTTCAAACAGTGAGACATACGCACAGTTTCTTCTCGCTTTTTTTTGGTGAATGCCCATCACGAGCAGAATAAACACACACCCTGTCCCTCAGCTCCAAAGCGTGGGGGCCTCAAGCCGTGTGTGTGCAGCCCGCTTCTCCTCCGGGGCTCCTGTCCAGAGGCAGGAGAGGCTTTGCGGAAGCCTGGGCATCGCCGGGCCTCGACTTCCTGCTGAAACGGTGTTTGGACGAGGCTTCGCTCCCCCTGTGGGAGCTCAAGTGTAGCTTTTCTGCGGATTCTCAAAACGTGACGCAGGGCCGTCACAGAGTGTGCTGGGCCCCGAGCGGTGGGTACTCTGATCTTTAGCTCTGACGACGACCTTGACCGTTGGACAGACTCCCAAAAAGGCCGAGTGAGCAGATGCTCTGACTCCAGAGCCGCGTGGTCGGGCACCTCCTGTGCACTGGGAGGGACCTTGTACACCAGCCCGAACACAGTTCACACGAGATGCTGACACAGTGAACCCTCAGAGTCCGTCTGGAAGAAATGAGTGGGAATCTGTCATTCGTACTGCTTTCCTAACAATTAGCCAGTGTGAACGTCCTGATTAAACGTTATTACTGTGTATGTGTCATCAGCATTAACGTCGGCGTCTGTATAATCTTCAATCTGTGTTGCTTTCTTTGAAGGTGAGTTTCTGAGTGATGCTCTTTGCAGGGAAACTGGGTTTGCAATAACCTTGCTTACGGCCTCTTCTCCCACGCTTGTGTTCTGTCGCATGGTCAGCGTTTTGAAGCCCATCACGTGGGGAAGGGGGACAGATGTCGGAGGCTGGAGGTCCTTACCCTAGCCCTAACCCTAACCCGTGGAGGGCTGTGTCGGACTGAGGACGCTCCCCTGGTCCTGGACGCGTGGAGGGGCAGAGAGAGCTCTGCAGGTGCGGTCCATGTGTCCCTGGGGTTAAAAGGACACAGCAGGGCCGGATTCTGATCAGCAAAGGGGCATATGCTGAACCCCAGAGCCATGAGTAATCTCGTACATACATCACATGTAAACACTAATTTGCTAACTAATTAATTCACCCTTGTTACCAACTCCTTAGCGCATTGCACGTCCTCTGCCCTGTCGCGAGCATGTACATGACCCACGGATCACGTGTGTTACAGATACGAGCCCGTGGTATGTACGTTTCCCCGTTGTGGGGCCAGCAGTATGTCAGAGACATGGCGTCTTCTACACTGTTTGTAATAAGGAGGAAATGGGCGCCTGGCTGGCTCAGTCCGTGGAGCGCGTGCCTCTCAGTCGTGAGTTCGAGCCTCACGTTGGGCATGAAGCCTACTTTAAAAAAAGAAAAACACAAGCAAAGAAAGGAGGAAAAAAGATGTATCCTGTCTTGTGATTCCGTCGTCACCGCACTGGTCTGTGTTCCCGTGGATCCACTTTACGGGCGGGAACTGCCTGCTCTCAGCCTAACAGTCTCATCAGCACTTCCCAGGGGTTTCAGGAGCAGCTTCTCTGCTTCCTTCACCGGGAACGCCCATATTCCGTCCGCGTGGAGACGTGGCTGTGGGCTGGCAACACGGTGCTCGGACGACACTCTGGCTTTGAGCGCTGGGGATGCGCTGTGCCTGCCCCCTGCCCCCCTGCCCTCCTGCCCCTGTGCCCCTGTGCCCCCACCTCTGCAACAGGTCGGCTGATAGCTGGAGGCCTCCTTGTGAGGAATGAGCTGTTTTACTACGTGCCCCTCAGCTGGGATTCCCCGCATCGTTGACCCAAGGTGTCCATCCCTGGAGGGGTGAGTCTGCATCCAGATTGCACCCCTGGGCCTTGGCGGGTGTGCTGACGGGCCGTCCCAGGTCCCGGGTGTGCTGACCGGCCGTCCCCAGGTCCCGGGTGTGCTGACCGGCCGTCCCCAGAAAACCTGGGAACGTTTCCTCTGCCCTCAGTCTCCCTCCTGCTGGTGCCCCCACCCCAGCATCTCTTGCTTCTCAGAGCCTCTGGCAGGTTTCTTCCTTCTTTCTTCTGCCTGGTCTGTGGGTGGGGGGGACTCTGCCCACCCACCCAGTTCAAGTCCACTGTGTAGCCTCTCCGGCATTTCAGCTCTCATATCGTTAACTCCTCTAGATTCACTGGCTCTTCCATAGCGTCTGTCCCTTTGTTGGTTTTCTCCTGTGATGTGCTACAGTCATCGCATGTCTGTTTCTTTAATTTTTTTCAATGTTTGTTAATTTTTGGGAGACAGAGACAGAGCATGAGCATGGGAGGGGCAGAGAGAGGAGGAGACACAGAATCGGAAGCAGGCTGCAGGCTCCAAGCTGTCGGCACAGAGCTCGATGCGGGGCTGGAACCCACGGACCGCGAGATCATGACCTGAGCCGAAGTCGGCCGCTCGACCGACTGAGCCCCCCAGGTGCCCTGATATACATGGTTTTCTTAAGGAGACGTGAACGGAAGTGTCGATGACATTACCTTTCGTACGAGTTTCAGTAGTCCAGTGGAGCTGCACAGCCAAGCGCTCACTGGGCCGCGTAGACAACACAAATTCACATCCTCACGTTCCGGAGGCCAGATGTCCACGTCGGGCGCATCACAGCCTCTTCCTGGCTTCTAGACGGCCGTCTTCTTGCTGTGTCCTCCAGGGTGGGGAGGGAGCTGTGGCGTCTCTTCCCGTAAGGACTCCGGTCCTGCAGGATCGGGGCTCAGCCCTCACAACATCACTCGATGTGT
Organism: Acinonyx jubatus; assembly: GCF_027475565.1. Taxonomy (NCBI): domain Eukaryota; kingdom Metazoa; phylum Chordata; class Mammalia; order Carnivora; family Felidae; genus Acinonyx; species Acinonyx jubatus. The sequence continues at coordinate 137,257,718 of NC_069388.1, read as the reverse complement.
GTCGTAAGAGGCTGTCCACGTCGAGTAGCAATGGCACCGCCATCATCATGTCTTGAGCCTCAGATGCCACAATGGATGGTCTCTGGACGAACTTTACCAAGGATTCTGTAAAACGAGAACTCCCAAATTCCTAAAAGAGCAGGAGTTGCGTCCTCCACGAACGACTCTCGTGTTTCCTATTGATGCAGAAATGGTCTGTTGGTGATGGATCTCAAAGTTCTGAACTTAATTTTGATGAACTTACAAACTGGGGCAGGTTGGTCATGTCAGGGTGCCGTCACGTGTCTCCGCGTGTGGCTCTCGGCCGGGCCGGAGGCGCCATGGACGACACTGTCTGCCTGGTGTGCACAGCGTGGCTCTCCCCTCCCTGCAGGTCCGGCGCGTTCCAGGTGCTGGCTGTGGACGGCGTCCGCACGGGAGTCCTGCAGTTTCACACGGCCCGGGAGAGCGCCGACTGGCTGAGGGCAGTGTCCGCGACCATCAGTGACCTGACACTGGAGAGCGTGAGCACACGTCCCGTGACTTAGTGCTTTTGTGTTTAATCCACAGAAATAGAGATCTTTTAATTTATGATTAACTCTAAAATAGTGGGTTACGAGATTAAACAAGGAAATGTACTTTTTTCCAACATACCACATCTCTGACTGTAACCAGGTCGTGTTAAGTTGTCCAGATGCCTCCTGGCAGGAGAGTCTGGACCAGGTCAGACGTTTGGATGCCCAGGGGCCATTTCCCTCCCTGAGAGGACCTTCCTCTCTCAACTCCTGTCCCGCACAGACACAGATGTACTCATGTGCACATAATTTACGTATACTTTATCGATGTGATGTGGGGAACTTAATGGGGTTAAAGATGGAATTCCCCCTGTAACTTTATGAAAACAAGAGGCATATCCAACCAAAAAGATTAGGTCCCAAATATTCAGAGAGAGTATCCAGGAGACAGTGCTGTCTCCTCGAGCGATCTGTTTGGTGTTCAAAGTCAATATGAAATTAAAAAATTAAAAAGTAAAACAAAATGGGCTGGGAGTTAAAATCCAACTAAGTAGTAAGTTCCCACGGGAACCACGGTGTGCTGGCAGTGGGCTGGTGGCCAGAGCTGTGGACACTCACGGAAGGACTCACTCCTGGTCAGACGTGGCCTTGACTTGCCCAGTGACTACGTTTGCACCCTGAGGCCAGCTTCTGTGCTGGAGCGAGCAGGTGGAGGGCCAGTGGGGCCAGCGCTGGGGCTGACACTGCAGCAACACGTGCACAGCGCCCCCCCGGCCCCCACCGCCCCTCTTTGGCCACACACACTGCCTTGTTCTGAAGCTACTGGACAGGTTGACCGAGCACATTGGGAGACTCGGGAAGGAGTGATGTGTTTGATTTCCATTCTGCAGAGCTCATGGCTTCTTTCTCCAGTCAGATAAGGAGCCTCTGTAAGCCCTTAGTTTTCAGGCTTGACATTTTGAATTCCAAAGGTATCTGGACGGATAAAAAGAAAGGAGAAAGCAGACAGCTGGTGGTAGATTGGTATTTGCAGGCGTGCATGTGACCGTGAGTGTCCCTCAGTTCTGGGTGAGTTTTACACATCCCAGCCGGTAGGCAGAGCAGAGGGGAGGAAGCCGGAAATGTGGATCTGAAGTCACATTCCGAGCGTGTGTGCTATTATCCGGGATCTCCACTTCCTCACCGGTAAAGCTTGGAGATAGTACCACCTTGCGGGATTCCTGGGGGTGTGGGGGAGAATGTGTGTGATGTGAAACTCTAAGATCGTTAGAGCAGAAAGTGTCTTCCCCACTTTTTTCAGATATTGAAATTCAAGTATCTGTGGTCCCATAGCTTCACTCACACAAGATGCTGATATTTGAAAAAGAACAGCTTCAGTATGCTAATACTGTTCTTTGCGAGTATTGTTTTTTGCGAGTATTGTTTTTTGCGAGTTTTGTTTTTTGCTAGTAGTTTCTTGCTACTGTTGTTTTTTGCTAATACTGTTTTTTTTCGTTGTGGGAACTGCTGCTGTACATTTGTACGTAGTCTGGTTTTTAGGTTAGAAATACATCGTAAAAGAAACTTGTTGCCGAGGACCCTTCCCGCGGCTAGTTAATTTCAGTTGCCAGTTCGACAGGCGAAGAAATGATGGCGTTACTGTTCTTGTCATAGTGACTTCTCGCTTCCCTCTCTTCACAGATGAAAATGGTGAATGAGGGCTGTTCTCCTTGTGACCAGGTAGGGCTTGTGTTTTTCATGTTGATCCTATAACAAGTCTCTACAGTAGCTTCTGGATTTGGAGCTTGATTTGGAAATCTGGGGAGGACGAGCAGACCGAAGTCAGGGGTCCTTCCCCCAGTATCAGCTCCACCAAACTGCTCAGTTTTAGCAGAAACAGCTTCGCAGGGGGTTCTGGTCTCCGGTGCCACGTTATAACTGAGCTGTCGGCACGTGCTCTGAGGAAGTGCGATTAAACAGCTGTGTCAGTGTGAGTATTTAAGCCGAGAGGGTTTTCCCTGCGTGATCTGAGCACGGTGTAATTTTCCTAGAGAACGTCCTCACTTGGAGGGCCTTGCCCCGGGGCGGCCTCTGGCCAGCAGGAATTACGGCAGGTGCGTGGGAACAGCACTCCTGGGGCCCCGGGCTCGCCTGCAGGGCCGCGTCGTGGGGAGTCAACACCTCCTTCCTTCGCAGGGCTGGGTGCTGCCCCCTGACGCAGGGCCCTCACTCGCTCGGTCTGCGAGCACCTCAAATGACCCATCACGCTCAACTAGTTTGAGCGCCAGGTGCCTGCACTGTGAAGCCACAAAGTCACTGGCTCTTTCTGGAAACGTCACAGTTGAAGCCGTCCTGTAAGGGCAGACTTTTTATTCACTGCCCATCAGTCTTCTGATTTGCCTCTCTCAGGTTTGAGGTGCAGAAAACCGAGAAGAGTGAGCTCAGTTTGCTTTAAGTAGCGCCCACACACGCTCTAGATGGTGCTCGCAATCAGGCGTGGGCGCAGGGTGGGGGCACTCGTCCGTCTGTGCCGGTCCGTGTTTGCTGCACGAGAGGGACAGTTAGGCCTGTGTCTAAGTCAATCCACGAGTGCACGTTTTGTAATTAGAAAAGAAACTCTAGGGGCACCTGGGTCGCCCAGTCGGTTGAGCATCCAACTTCGGCTCAGGTCATGACCTTGCAGTTCATGGGTTCGAGCCCTGCGTCAGGCACTGTGCTGACAGCTCAGAGCCTGGAGCCTGCTTCGGATTCTGTCTCCCTCTCTCTGCCCCTCCCCTGCTCGCACTCTATCTCTCAAAAGTAAACAAACATCAAAGGAAGGGAGGGAGGGAGGGAGGGAGGGAGGGAGGGAGGAAGGGAGAAAGAAAGAAAGAAAGAAGGAAGGAAGGAAGGAAGGAAGGAAGGAAGGGAGAGAAAGAAAGAAAGAAAGAGAAAGAAAAAGAAAGAAGGAAGGAAGGAAGGGAAAGAAAGAAAGAGAAAGAAAGAAAGAAGGAAAGAAAGGAAAGAAACGAAACTCTAAGGAAAGCTGCTCTAAATGTAACTTCTTTTTCTTGTAACGTTTTTCTGAATACACGATCATCTGTTTTGCCTTAGGGAGCTGAAGGAGGGCGGTGAGCTGTTAATGGGTGATAGTTCCATAGATGCCTTCAAATTCATACAGGATTCATTTCGTAGTCCTGTACAGAAAATACCGTTTTCTCAGTCTGCGCTGTGTTTCTAACGTGGAGGCTCTTGTGGACTCTTCCACTGAGGGCAGAGCTCCACTGTCCACACGTAAAGCGTGTCTTCTCCAGGCTGGGGGGCGGGGGGGGAGGGGGGAACCGACCAATCGGTTCTGCTCTCTCCTGGAATAATTTACCGTTCTGAAATTGGATCTCAAAATTAGCAAAATGTCTGTGGAATTGTTTTTATGGTAAATCAGAGACTCTCTCGAGACCACAGGAGAGAGGGATGGTCCGGGTGGTGACCCAGAACTCAGCTTTTCAGTCGTTCGGTGGGGACCCTCCCTGGGACCCTGCTGGCAGGTCACTGCGGTCAGGGCTGTGCACACGTGGGCATGCGCAGTGTGTGGCTTTGACGGGGCTTGAACTTACCGTGCTTGGAGGAACGCGCTGGCCTTTCAGGATGTACCTGTGTCTCCTGGCACGTGAGGAAGAGCTCGGGTCTGGGATTCAGAACACGCTGTGTTTCACTCTGAAAATCGGGAGTCACAGCAGAAAATCAGGAACCAGTGTTCAGGGAAACTTCAAGCCATCTGAGGAGCAAAACTCCCGATGCTGAGAGCACTAGGTAGTTACGGCTCAGGGACCTCGAGGCAGTGGGGTAATCGTGCTCTGCTTGGTCTTAGCAGGATGTTGTCACACGCTAAGCCACACCAGTGTGATGCCAGTGTCCCTAACACCTGGGTTCTAATCCCAAGTAATCCCTTCGCTGGTGACATACTTTGGCCAAATTAACATCTCAGCCACAGTTTTCTCTCCCATAAGATAAGCAAGCGGTAATGGGAAATCTAAAGACTTTTTCTAACCTCAAAATTTCTTTATTACTTTGAACTTTTTTTAATGTTTGTTTATTTTTGAGAGAGAGAGAGAGCGCGTGCACACACACACACACACACACACACACACACACACACACGCACGAGTGGGGGAGGGGCAGAGAGAGGGAGACACAGACCCTGAAGCCGGCTCCAGGCTCCGAGCTGTCAGCACAGAGCCCGACACGGGGCTTGAACCCACAAACTGGGAGACCTTGGCCTGCCATCCAGGCGCCTCTGAACTCTTTTTCCCCTCGGGGGCTCAAATTAGTTCATTTGGAAGGAAATATTAGAGACGAGCTTTACCGTGTGGACTTTCTGAAGAGTTACCCCTGCCTTGTCTCAGTGTGCTTTGGGTACAGATTATCTCACTTGTGCTCCAAAAACTAAACATTTTGTATATATTATAGGAGTTTAGATGTGTGATGTTGGGCCCTTAGGAACGAGAAGGCATGCTTTTTTTCATTCTGAACCGTTAATTCCTGGTTTTGGTATGTAGAAAAAACATACTATTTGATTAAATACTTTTAAAAGTAAACGTATTTGGGGATTACTGCAATTTGCAAGAACAACTACAAGACAGAATTGGCAGATCACACAGAAAACCCAGCACAGACGATTTTAGACTCACGTTCAGCGAGTGAGATAGCTGTAGATGTTGCCATCCAAACAGAGGCGGGTCCTTCCGGGATGCCGGCCAGCCTGAAAACAACACACGTGCCTTTAAAATGGTCCCGGGCGAACCCGAACACGCGCTCCCTGCTAAAACAACAAGCAGTTCTGTACATTTCCAAACTACATTTTATCTAGAAAACCTGAAGTAAAGGGAAATGTGGATGCCTGGCTCATCAAACCCAAAAGAAACCTAAGTATCTCAGATAATGTGGGCATTTTCTGTGTAAAGGGCCAACCCTACGGCGTCGTCTCACGAACGCTTACCTAATTATCTTGACTCGGTCAAGTGAAAAAAAAGGCTTTCCTATAGAAATGGAATCAGAAGAGATAAATGAAAATGTGCTCATTTATTATAATGAATGGTTATGTCCTCTTAATGTAATTTACAGTGACATAATCAGGTAGGTGTTCCTAAAATTATAATAAACGTTTCTTGGAATACATAAGAAGCCATTAGAAAATTCATAATGTAAAAAATAATATTAGCTACCCTTGAAATTATTTATGAACTACATATACCCAAAAAAGATTCACAAAGCAGGCAACGTTTCTAATAATAGCTAAGCTGTAACTTATTTCTTTGCTAATTAATCGAGGCGGAATTAAAATACATACGGAGTTTCATTAAGTTCACATGCAATTTGTAGATGTTTCAGATTAACAATCTGGTTTTTAAACATTTCGTTTTGTAAAACTTCATCTGGCATCTTGACCTAGGATGTCTTTCACTGGCCGTAAGAGTGAAAGCTGTCAGGAATTTGTCACGTAAACCGCAGACGCAGAGAGGACCTACCTGAGCCCGGGCTGGGCGCCCCAGTGAGCCCCAGGGCACCGCCTTGAAGCGGCTCGTAGGACGGTTTTATTTCGTAAGGTTTCCTGGCATGTCTGTGGTAATTCTCTCTTCGTTTTACTTACACGTGAAGCTGCTTTAAACACTTACTTTTTTTTGTAAACATGGCAAAAGGAGGAAATTAAAATGAAATTACTACAGAATATGTGTCACATCAAAATTTGGGGTAAGACGCAGGGACTTCAGCTTAACATTAGTTTGTGTTCGTGCACTGAACACTTAGGTTAAATCACTGCTTCCGTCAGCTTTTTGGATCCTATTCTGACTTGTTACAGCTTGCACACAAAATGCCAGTCGTAAGAGTCAAATATCGTTGTCTTCTCTTCACTCTCGTCAGGAAGTGGAACGGTAAAGAAACAGTCACCTTTCCCACGTGCGTCAGCTCTGTGCAAACTCATGGACGAATCCGAAATCCTAGCCCCTGAGAGGATGTGATTTAATACTGTGTTTTTAAAGATGCGTGGAAGGCACAACTCTGCCTCAGGCGAGGGGTCCGGTGGTGCCCAGACGTGCACACGGAGCCCGGCAGGTGCAGAGCCCCAGGGCTGCCCTGGGACACTGCCTTTCACATCCGTCTGCTTGATCAGGGTTAGGACACCTGCTGGTTCTGGGCGTGCCCGTCTCTGCCGCTTCCAGCCCTGCGACCGTGCCCGCTGCGAAGGCTTTGCTTTAATTACACAGGCTTTCTTTTGCAGGTTGTGCACATGGGCTGGGTCAGGGAGAGACTCGAAGGCACCAGCTCCCGTGAGACCTTCAGATCCAAGTTCTTGGCCCTGAAAGGCTCTTTGCTGTATGTTTTCAGCACCGCTCCGGTAAGGACGCCTTGACATTCCGCGGGCAAGGGGTTGCTGATGAGAAGCAGCGATGGGATCCAGTGTTCGCGGGAGGCCAGGGCGGCCCCTCCCGCTCACACCCCCTCCCCAGCCCGGAGGTGGGGGCACAGAGCCCGTCTGTTATGTGGTTGGAGAACCCAGAGACGAAACAGAACAGGTCATGAAACTTTAAAAGTTCCTCTTTCCTTCACATCCCCCAAGTTTTGTGAAAATAACCAAACAGCCTGATTCAGCAGGGCCCCTCGTAGAAACCTGACGCTAAATGCCAAAGTTTGCAATTTTGTTTTCAAATTAGCACCGACGACGCCTTTCTCCCTGAGCGAACCAGGTACATAACGTGTGCTCTGCCTCGGGTATCAGTCAAAGCAGCTTCTGTGGGCATCAGGACCAGGAACCACAGGACCTGGGAGGTTCAGGCGTCCAGAACTTTGGATGCGCTGTGTGCAGTGTCGATGGAACTTTCTGCCGTTGAAAGTAAATAATGGGTTTCCTTCCTCTTAAGGCTGGGCCGTGTCCCATTGTGCACACACACCACACTCTTTCTCTGCCCACCGGGCGATGGACCTTGAATTGTGTCCGTGTGCGGCTGTTGTGAATAGCACTGGATGGAAATTTGAGTGTGTGGACGCCCGGATTTCATTTCCTTTGCACAAATACCGAATCACGTGGTAGCTCCAGGTTTGATGCTTTGAGGACCCTCCGCACTGTTGTCAGTGGTGGCCCTGCCAGCTCACATTCACCGACAGTGCACGCGGCTCCCTTTCTGCACGTTCCCGCCAGCACCCAGTCTTTGTCTTGGGGGGGGGGGTGCGTGGTGGGAAGACAGTGTCGTGGGTGGAGCCCCACCTCCAAACACATCGGGCCGCGTACGTTAAATTTGTGTTCTTGTTGGATGGCGATCATATCCCAAGAAAGTGGTTTTAAAAAAATAAAGAATAATGAAAGGGCAGAATCACATTTTACCTCCAGGCATCAAGACAATAACGCAAGTTTTTACTAATCAATATAGTTTTTTTAATAAGCTTTTTAATTGGGAATAATTTTAGATTTACCGAAAGTCGCATGTGTGGTATGGAGAGTTGTGGGTCCCAGTTTCCCCAAAGGTTGACACCAAATGTGACTGTGGTCCCTTTGCTGAAAGTGAAACTGGACAGTGGTCCCTCCTGGTAACTAAACCAGACAGACACTGCTGTCCTCACCAGCCTGTCCACTGACGCTCTTCCTGTCCCAGGACCCCCCCAGGACACCGGCTTGGGTGTAGCTGCACGTGTTTTGTTAAACCAACAATGCTGTGAATTTACTGAGGCCGAAGGGTTTTCTGAATTAAAAAAAAAAAAAATCATAGAATTCTACTCAGAACAAATGTACTAATGTTTTTTAGCACTTGTTGCTAAACATCCATTCTCTGGGTTTGGACAAGGGTGCAGTGATGCGCGTCCACCATTACAGCATCCTACAGAGTGGTTTCGCTGTCCTGAACATCCTCTGTGCCCAACCCCCGCCCGTCCTGTGGCCCAAAACCACCGATCATTTACTGTCTCCGTGGGTTCCCCTTATCCAGGTTGTCCTGTGGTTGGAATCTTAGTGCGCGGCCTTTTCGCGTTGGCTTCCCTCACTCAGTAACATCTGAGATTCCTCCTTGTCTTTTCGTGGCTTGTAGCTCATGTATTTTTAGTGCAGAATGAGATTCCGTTGTCTGGATGGACCACAGTTTATTTATCCGTCACCTACTGAAGGGCATCTTGGTTACTTCCGAGCTTAGCAGTTACAAATAAAGCTGCTGTAAACATCCACGTGCGGGTTTCCACGTGGATGTAAGTTCTCACCTCCTTTGACTGAATTCCAAGGAGTGTGATCGCTGGACCGTCTGGTGTTTAGTTTTGTGAGGAGGCTCCACACTGTCTTCCAGAGGGGCCGCACCGTTCTGCGTCGCGACCTGCCGTGAGTGGGCGTTCCTGCCCCACGTCCTCGCCAGCACCTGCCGTTGTTGGGGTTCCGGATTGTGGCCGTTCTCACGGGTGTGCAGTGGGACCCCATGTGGTTTTAACTTGCGTTTCGCGGAAGACGAGTGAGGCATCTGCTGCCTTTGTCTCTTCTCTGGGGAGGCGTCTGTTGAGGTCTTTGGCCTATTTTTTTACTCAGGTTGTTCGCTGTTGAGTTTTAAGAGTTCTTTGTATATTTTGGGTAACAGTCCTTTCTTGGATGTGTCTTTGGCAAATATTTTCTCCCAGTCTGTGGCTCGTCCTCTCTCTTTGTCTTTCTCAGAGCGGTGTTTTTAACCTTAATGGAGTCCAGCTCATTGGTTCTTCCCTTCATGGATACCATCTGTGGTGTTGGATCGAAAAGGTCATCATCACCCCCAAGGTCACCTAGGTGTCCCCGATGTTATGTTTTAGGAGTCTTACATTTTGCATTTTGATTCTGACTATGATTCTGAGCTTTTCGTCAGGCGTGTAAGGTCTGGGTCGAGATTGATTATTTTGCACACGGACGTCCCCTTGTTCCCCAGTCACTTGATGAAAGACGGTCTAGGCTCTGTTCTGTTTTCTTTGCTCCCTTGTGAACCATCAGTGACTATATGGGATTAGGAGCTCTCTCTGATCCATTGATCTGTGTGGCTCTAAACCACCTGCGGTGAACGCTGTAGCTTTGTAGTAAGTCTTGAAGTTGGTTGGTGTCAGTTTTCCAACCTTTCTCCCTCAATATCAGGCTGCCTGTCGGGATCCTTTGCTTCCATATGCATATGAAGGTTAGAACGTCTGCATCCACAAAGTAACGTCCTGGGAATGGCTAGGCTGAGTTCTCACGGAAGTTACTTTCTTAACAGACACGATGTTCCGGGTAAAAACGGCCGCGATACGAGGTCCTGTGATGATGTCTCAGTCCCTCGTGAGTCTGAGCCCCTGGACTCTGAGCCTCCCCAACGTTCTCTGGTTTATCTACCCCCTTCTGTGGGGCAGGGTGGGTGGGGGACTGGACTTGGGATGTCCCTTCCCCTGGGTAGGGAGGTTCTGATGAAACCCCACCAGATTCCGGTCTGGCTGACCAGCCTCCCTGAGGGCAGGCTCCCCTGTGCAGGGCTGGGCTCTGGAACATTTCAAACGTCTCTGAAGGGACTTTCCCCGGTGTTTTCTGTGGGAACCTGGTTGAGCTCCTGCAGGTAAATCTCACACTGTTGGGGGGTCTCCCCCACCCTGTGACTGGGTTGCCCTGCAGTTTTTAACTCTCAGCAGCTCGCTAATGACAGGCCAGATTTTCCCGCCTGCACTGGTGCCCGCCGTGGACTCCACACCTCCTGACCTGTATCGGGGCCATGGTGCGCCCTGTGTCCCCCCCTGTGGCTCTCACGGATCTGCGAAGAGTCTGTTGAGGTTCTCACTTGTTACTTCGGAGCAGGGACTTCCAAGGTCCTTGTGCACAAGCAGAAACATGTTTACTTTTTAAATAGAAAAAAATCAAACTCTCCCATCACTTAATGGTATTATGCTTGTTTAAACAAACCGTTTTCATGCATTATCCCAAATAATAAAAGCATATTTTTAAGTGGGGACTCGGAAGATTTTATAAGACAACAAAGAAGTTTTAGTCTGAAAAACCCCAGGGAAAGAGTGGTTTGGTAGAATAAGTTGTGTATTATAATCACTGGCTGTGGGGCTAGGTGTGTTATTCCCCCTTCATTCGACAGTCTGCTCGCTTTGGGGACGGACAGCAGACGGCAGGGTCCCCCCTCCCCCCCCGCAGGGTCACTGTGAGCCCCGAGAGACCGCACCTACGTGTTCGTAGACGTGTTTGAAGACGCCAGAGCATTTAAAGTTAACAGGTGGACTTTGGTATTGGTACTCGGCAAGTCTCGTTGTAAAAGCAGTACCCAGAATATGGCAAGGGAATCTGACCTCGGTGTTGGCAGGTATTTTGGTCCGGCCGGGGCTTGTATCCTGCAGCCAATCACAGTGTCTACTTTGCCCAAATCTGTAACAACCCTATGTTACGTTTGCAGCAGCTGTACACGGTGACTTATGCTCTGGTGACAGAAGACACGAGACGACCACTGGTCACGCCCCACACACCTCCGGGCCGGTTACCCGCCCCGGCCCCCAGGCAGCGCAGTGAGCACCGCCGTGTTCCGCACGGACACTGAGCAGAGGGGGGATGGGGGCACAGGAGAGAGACGATCTCTCCGACTCGGTAAACGAGGACCCTCTTGGGAGAGCAGGGTCCAGGGGAGGTAAATTCGCAGATGTCCCCCACCAGTCGCTGTCGCTGTCCCGTGAGAAAGTCCCGTATTCAAGGACGGCTTCTGAGCTTCATCAGGTCGAGCCAAAGGAATGATGTTGAAGCAGAGGAGGGAAAAGAAGGGCAGAAAGTGGAAGAGAGGCGCAGAGGGGGCGTCCGCAGTTTCCGGCTCAAGGTCCTGCCCGGAGGAGGCAGAGCCCAGGGGTGGGGGCTGGCCCGGCCTCAGGCCCTCCTAGGTGCTCACACTGGCCGACGAAAGCCAGGATTGTTCTCATCACTGTGCTCTCCTTCCAGCCAGCAGGTTATTTCTGACTTGCAAATTGGCATCTGAGAAAACGTGAGCAACGTGTTTTCAAAAATCATTAAAATGTGTTAATAACAGTCATGAAGTCAATTTTACAGCATCGTACAGCATTAACGTATAAATTATGTAGCAGTTCCTTATGAATATGCAGGGAATAGTAGAAGCAACTTTAAGAATGTCAATTAGGCAAATGTATTCTATCATTTAAAAATTTTTACCTGGAAAGAAATAACTCCTTTGAAGGTTTGTAGATTGAAGAAACACTAGATAATTGTGTGTCTGATACAGAATTATTCTGTGTCCCCTCTGAGGCTACCCGGTAGGTGTTCCCCAATAAGATTAAAGGACACCAAGATATTACATTTGCAGCCTAAAGTTTCTGCTACATTCCAAGTCAGATGTGGCCGGAGGAAACAAACTGTCAACTCTCAGGACTTGGGAAAAGCATCAGTGGCCTGGGGTTACAGACCTTCACGCTTTTCTTCCACGTTGCAAAGGCTGGTTAGTTCCATTTTGTTGCCTGCTGGCTGGAAACGCTGAGATTTCATCGTGGATCATTTTTCCCTTTCTTGATTTCTGAGTCGCCAGGAAGGAGCGTAAGAATCAGGGGATCACATCTCATTCCCGTCCAGGGAAGTATTTCTCCGGAGACAGGCAGGCACGGTGACGGCTCCGAGTGTCGCTCCACATCCCTCCCTTCCTATCAGAGGGCCTTGTCCCTCCTGAGAGGCAGGGAAGATCCTTCAGCTGGGTCCGTCCACCTGAGGGCCTCCGAAATCAGCAGGTTACGTCGTGGAGCATCTGGCTCGCAAAGCAAGGAGTTCTGACTGAATAGGCGTCTGCTCTGGTCCCCACCGCCTGTCTGTCTGCCTTTCCTTTTAAAAGGGCTTAGGCTTGTAACCCTTGGATTATTTTCTTAAGACAGCATCACAACAGGGTCATTGCCTGCACATATTTTTTTAAGTTTATTTATTTATTTTGAGAGAGAACAAGCCCACACCAACGGTGCGGATGGGCAGAGAGAGCGGGAGAGAGAGAATCTCAAGAACGTTCCATGCTCAGCATGGAGCCGGACGTGGGGCTCGGTCCCTCAACCCTGGGATCATGGCCTGAGCTGAAACCACGAGTTGGACCCTCAACCAGCCAAGCCCCCCAGGTGCCCCACCTGGGCATATTTTTGAGACAAGATTCTGATCTGACCAGTCTGTGGTGGGTCCTGAGGTTCCCAGGTGATGGCAAGGCTGCTGGTTCACATGGCCTCAGTAGTAAATTTACTCAAATGTAAAATCAGGATCTCTGAGCCCCTTCCCACACTGGCTAAGTCTGAATCACCCCCACGGGGCCAGGAACCTGCTTCGAAGGTGACACCTGCCTGCATTCAGGGTTAGTTCACAACTCTAGGAATGTCCACTTCTGAGATTTCATCCATCACTCACCGCTGTCCCACAAACCTCCAAGGCTGAACTTTCTATTTCCCTTCTAATTATACAAATACACGTAGATGCCACCCATCTTGGTTTTCTTGGGGACAGCCACGTCCTAGATGGCCCCTGCCTGGGAGCTTGTTGGCTTTAGTGTTGGGTTGGTGCAGCCCAGATAGCGTCTAGAGTCATAACTAATAAAATAGAAGGTGGAGGCAGCCCTGATGGGCATCACGAATATTCTGGAGATAATTTACATCAAGCGGAAGCTTAGGAGTACTTTGTGTTTGTGCTTTGGCTGAGCCAGAGAAGGGTTCATGTAGCAAAGCTTGACAACGGCCAACACGCGCACTGAACGAGTGTGCGTAGCCATGCCTATTTACAGCAACAGGGAACTACTAAGGAAGGACATTCTGAATAATGTCATTTTTTTCTTTTTCACGGTTCTCCAAAAATAGGCAGCATTGTTATAACTGGAAAAATTAAAAATTGTGTCTGCCTTCATTGCTGCAGCCTAAATGCTCTACTTTGCCCCCAAATTACCTTCCAGTTATGACTGTGATTGACCTTCCCACCTTTATATTTTACCATTTTCGTGTTTTGTTAATCACAGGAGCAATGACTTACTTACCTCTGGATCAGTTAATATGAAGTGGCAACATGCCAGTGTAATTTCACATCATTAACTATTCGGTGAAACATTCTCAGGTGATGGGCTCGAAATGCCTGATTACGTCCCAGTATTTATTTGGCGGAACAATTTCAAGAAGGTCACCAACTACGTACATCATGTACTTTCATTTCAAAGACACGGTGAACCTCTGAGTATTTTCATTCTTATTTGTGTGTTGAGTGGCTGCAAGGTAGCCACCGGGTAAGCAATCACAGTCAAAATTTGTTACAGTGTTGACTATTTCAGATTTTTCTACACGAATTATTTTCATGTACAGCATGTAAGTGAACACGAATTGCAGTCCATAGAACACCATTCAAAAGTTGGACGATGTCTTCATTATTATTGCTAAAATGGTTGTGAAATGCAATCAGGCCAATCAAAAACATGTTCGATTAAATTGGTAAGTCAACAAATTTGTATTCGTTTCTGGAACGGAGCAGACTAGTGAGTTATCCTAAGTCTCAGGACTGGACACGCAGCACACTGTCACACACAAACTAGCCACCCTCTCAGTAAGCTCCCCAGACGGGACCGAAAATTGGTCCATAACTTAATGTATGAGGAGTCCAGAATGAATTCTAAACCTGTACCCAAGTGAGTGTAATAGATGAGCCCCTACGTTACCGACTTGTGCTGTGAGCACAAGTTCTCTGTCAAATCCCCTGCCACAGGCGAGGTTTGGTGTCCTACTGCCCTACTCATGGCGTAGAATTTAATTAAGGTAAAGACACGTTGACTCCATTGCTGTAAATGTTTAAGTTTATCCAACTGAAAGTAACCCAACAAGCATGCTTGTTTTTGTGTCTACTTTAAAATTCTTCCCAGCTTTATGAGGTATAATTAACAAATAAAATTGTAAATAGTTAAAGTAAACAACATGATGGTTTGATGTATGTGCACGTGTGAAATGATTCCCACAGCTGAGCTAATGAGCACATCCATTACCTCACATAGTTGCCTTTTTTTTAAACAAGAGAATGCTTATGATTTATGTATATATCTTACATTTCTTGCAGGTAAGCACATTAGACTGGGTACGGGCAGAAAAAACCTACAACCTCTGTGAGGTACTATTTAAACTTCACAAGGTAGGTATCCTTTGCACGTGAGATGCACTCATGGAAGTAAGATGTGCCTTTGGGTTTAAGAGTCCATTGAGATAGTAAGATAACCTGAAAATCTTCTGTATTCATAACATTTCCCCATCCTGAAACTTGCCATCCTGCTGTTCACGCAGATGAATGGATGGATGGATGGATGGATGGGTGGGTGGATGGATGGATGGATGGATGGATGGATGGATGGATGAGTTGGTGGGTGGGTAGATGGATGGATCGAAGGAAGGAAGGAAGGGAGGGAGGGAGGGAGGGAGGAAGGAAGGAAGGAAGGAAGGAAGGAAGGAAGGAAGGAAGGAAGGATGAGTTGGGTGGGTGGATGGATGGATGGATAGGAAGGAAAGAAGGAAGGATTCATGGATGCACGGATGCACAGATGCGCGGATGCATGGATGGATGGATGGATGGATGAGTTGGTGAGTGGGTGGATGGATGGAAGGAAGGAAGGAAGGAAGGAAGGAAGGAAGGAAGGAAGGAAAGAAGGATTCATGGATGCATGGATGCACGGATGCACGGATGCATGGATGGATGGATGAGTTGGTGGGTGGGTAGATGGATGGATTGAAGGAAGGAAGGAAGGAAGGATGAGTTGGGTGGGTGGATAGATGGATGGATGGATGGATGAGTTGGTGGGTGGGTAGATGGATGGATTGAAGGAAGGAAGGAAGGAAGGAAGGATTCATGGATGCACGGATGCATGGATGGATGGATGGATGGATGGATGGATGGATGGATGAGTTGGTGGGTGGGTGGATGGATGGAAGGAAGGAAGGATGCATGGTTGGATGGATGGATGGATGAGTTGGTGGGTGGGTGGATGGATGGATTGAAGGAAGGAAGGAAGGAAGGAAGGATGAGTTGGGTGGGTGGATGGATGGATGGATGGATGAGTTGGTGGGTGGGTGGATGGATGGATTGAAGGAAGGAGGGAAGGAAGGAAGGAAGGATTCATGGATGCATGGATGCACGGATGCACGGATGCACGGATGGATGGATGGATGGATGGATGGATGGATGGATGGATGAGTTGGTGGGTGGGTGGATGGATGGAAGGAAGGAAGGATGCATGGTTGGATGGATTGGTGGATTGGTGGGTGGGTGGATGGGTGGGTGGACCGGTGGATCGATAGAGTGTGCACAAGTGTGTATGTGCACACACACTGGGGAGAGAGTGTTTTAGTCACTGCCTCTTACAGTAATATGTTCCAGGACCTTTGGTGCGTTGTTGTCATTGCCATTGTTTTTAACAGGTCAGATACAAACCCCAGCTTCCCAGCTTTTCTTTTCAAAGTCTGGCCCAAGCGGACCAGAATGACTGATCAAATATTCCACATCTATTGGAGGGAAAGTATTCACTGGCTAAGAAAGGGCAAAGTTTTACCAATAACATCCATCCCAAACTTTCAGAATCACCCAGTTCCAAAGTAGCGAACCCATTGCCACGAAACAAGCTTTCCGTTTCTCCTGGGCTGACACCTCATCTGGGACTCATGAGGTCAGGGGTCGGGGTTTCCCGGGAGTGCTCTGTGCGACTCCTGCTTGCTTGCAGTTGTCATGCATTGACATGTCGGAGAAGAAGACAACTGGGGGTTTGAGTGGGGATTGCACCAGGCTACACCAGCCAGGAGACACGGGTGTCTCACGGATGGGCTTTTAGCAGACCTCAGGTCACACTGAATGATACAGAGGTTGGGAAGTGGAACCTGAAATGCAAAACCTGGTCACTGAGTGGCTCGGGACTCTGCCAGGCGGGAAGAGGTCAGTCCCACCCCATCCCGGTGACCCGGAGGCACCTGCTTTGGGCCCAGGGGTGCTCCCAGCTGTGACTTGTGCCCAGGCTGGGGGGGAGGCTTGTCTCTGGCCTCCTGCCCCTGCTCAGTGAGAAGCCAGGGCCGTCACCACCCATCACAGGGGAGGAGACACAGGAGGCGGTGCCCTCGGCCAGCTGTCCCGGACCTGCTGACGTCTGGCTGACCCACAGTGCACAGGCAGGAAATGAATGCACCCAGTGAATGTGCCACAGAGGGTCTGCTGTTGTGTGTGAAGCACGTGCTCTCGATGTAGACGGGGCTGACTCTACCACCTGAAATTTTACTTTGTTTCTTTATGCCTCAGTTTCCTCATCTGTAAAATGGGGTGATAATAATCTGTTGTCGTCTATATTTTGTGACCCTCTGCGGGGTTGTGTTAATTGTGTGATGACCAAACGCCCCGGCCATAAGGAAGTGCTCACCGAACACGGCCTTTTTAGGGCATTTTTGAGGTCCCCTCCTGCCCTCTGCATCCCGGGAGCCGTGATTCTCCCACACCACAGGGCCAGGGATGCACCTGCCGGTGATTCTCAGCCTTGTCTTACAGGGAAATCACCCGGAGGGAGCTTTAAAGCAGAGCTAATGGTTTCATTTTATTTGAGACGTGGCCCAGACATCTGTGTTCATTCTGGAAGTTTCTGCGGTGCTAACATGTGGTGCTAACATTCTGCGGTGCTAAGTCTTGTGTCGTGTGTGCAGCATTTGTGCTTTGACACCTCCTTGTCAGTAAGTATCATTTTACAACACTAATGAATTCCTCTGCGTCATTGGATGGAACCTTAGTGATGAGAGGCCTGGTTGTATTAACAACCTTTACAAAACCATGAGAATATTAGTTGTTGTTAATAATGCCAATAGGGATCATAATTGTACGTTAATTATACCTCCTTTTTTTTTTTTATTTTTTAATGTTTACTTATTTATTTTGAGAGGGAGAGAGAGAGAGAGCGAGGAGGGGAGAGGCAGAGAGAGGGAGAGAGAGAATCCCAAGCAGGCTCCGCACTGTCGGCACAGAGCCCAACGCGGGGCTCGATCCCACGACCTGTGAGATCATGACCTGAGCCAAAATCAGGAGTCAGACGCTCAGCCTCCGAGCCGCTCAGGTGCCCGTTTCTTCCTTCCTTTCCTCTCTCCTTTCCACAGTAGTTGAAACTCATTTGCTCCATTAGTAAGTCACGCACTGAAATGTGAAGTCAGAGACCTGTGAGCGTGATCTGGGCGTGTAAAACAACACACATTGTCTCAGGAATCATCCGTCCCACAGCTGGTCACGAGAGGAGTCAGATTTCAGCCTAAGGTCTATGGCCCCAGCTGAACCGCACTCTGCGGAAGGTCTTGCAGGCCCACTAGTGGAGGTCAGTGGAATTCGGTTGCTGGAAGATGCTGGACTGGGGGGGGCTCGGCTCCTTGCTGAGTTGGCCAGAGGCCACCGTCTCCACCAGAGACAGCCATTTCCACCATATTCTGTTGGTGAGAAGCGGGTCACTAAACATACATGACACATATGACGTGTGATACACATCCTCTATATGGTATGTAGGTATACACACGTAGGAAGAGACCACGTGAAGCCCACACTACGGTACTGGCCATAGTGTGGCGGGGAGCAGACTGTCCTTGGCCAGACCATGCTTGTTGCTGGAGGTGGGGGCGGCTGGTCAACCCTCGGGCTTCAGTGAGGTATCAGAAGTGAGTTACATACACTTGGAGGGAAGCTGTCTCCAGACGTCCCCTAAAGAGGCCAACAGCTAAGCCTTGACCACATCATCTGCGGCACGAGTCTGGGAGACGTGTCCTACCATCTGGGGGCTTGCCTTCATTCTGGGGACGTTTCTGTCAAGGACTAATTTCTTCCAGCAACAAAACAGCCCAGATGGATGGAGAGCTTTGACTTCGTGGCAGATGAGGCCCAGGTCAGGGGTAAGAGGCACAGCCTTGAGGTCCGAGCCTCTCCGCAAGGGGAGGAAGCTGTGTCTGAGTCCCGGTACGGGAGAGCGCTGTGCCCCAGCCTGGGACGCTCCTGTGTCTTTCTCACGCAGGAGTGCGCACAGCAAAGTAGGAAGTCTGTACGAAAGCGGAAATTAAAAATATATGCAATGCCGTTTTTCATGTGTTTTGTCTGAGAATTTGACCCCCAGGAGTCATTAGTCAAAAGTTAGAAGTTTTGAAAGAAAACTTAATGTTTTAAATTTTGATATGCCTCCTTAAATGGAAAATGTCCTCAAAAATAATTTTAAATTTAGGTCTGGAATTTTAAGCTGCATGTAATAATAACAACTATGAGGGAAATACGTCCCCATAATACTATTATCACAGTGGTAGAAGGAACCATTATGTTGAAGTGATTCTCGTGATAATTTACACGTGTAGATTTTCATTCATCGATATTCCACAAGATAATGGTAGAGGAAAATTTTATGTCTTTTCCCTTTATTTTACAAAAGTTCCACATTGTCGCATTCTGGCTTTTACACGGCTTTCCCGCGTCTGAGGTGCTCTTTTGGTGTCGGGATGCGTTTCAAAGACCGTCATTTTGTACAGACGTGCTTCGTTAATAACTGTGCAGCCGTTTCTGGTTTTATCCAGCATTTCTTCCAGGAAGACCAGCAAACATGTTGTGAGATGATTAGCAAACCATTACGTTAGTCGGGAGAACAGCCACAGCACATATATTAATCCCATATGGCGCAAATAATGATAACAATAAGGATAACTTTGTAGCATTGAACTTCTTTAAAAAGGAGATCGTATTCTGTCAGTCGAATGTCTTATTTGGATGTCCTAAATGGCGATTCTACAAAATGATACCCCCTTTGGTACACACCTTTAGTTGTGGATGATCATTGTGCACATATAAATCTAAACTTATTTATAAGCATTTAATTCGCTTTTCAAAGGTTGAAATAAATGTACGATATCAGAAGCACTGGCACCATCAGCAACAGTTGTTAATGATTTGTGTCAGAACGACCGTTTCCAAGTACGGCCATTAGTATTCCATCCAGGAATGAATCCTGTTGTTGTAGGTTTGTTTCTCTGACTTTCTTCTAAGAAATTACTTTTTCCGGTTCTTTTTTTTTAAGTTCATTCATTTTTGAGAGAGAGAGAGAGACATAACACGAGTGTGGGAGGGGTAGAGAGAGAGGGAGTAGAGGGTGTGGGAGGGGTAGAGAGAATCCGAAGCAGCTCCAATCTGAGGTGTCAGCACAGAGCCCGACGCAGGGCTTGAACTCACAGACCGTGAGATTGTGACCTGAGCCGAAGTTGGATGCTCAACCGACTGAGCCACCCAGGCGCCCCTACTTTTTCCGATTCTTCAATTACGTATTCTCTCTTTCAACTCTCATCACAAATAGATGAGAAAATTGCATCCATGGGCTTTGATTGCACATGTAGGTTGTACGCGGCTCACAGACAGCGGCAAACAGAAGTGCCAGTCGACTCTGGGCAGTCTGGCGGGAGAGGAGGGGGATGTGTCCTCCAACGGAAGAATACCCAACCTGAAATTTTTCGGTTAAAATTTAAGTTAACTCACGTTTGGCAGAGGATCTACATAGCAGCATCTACCTCCGTGGGGTGCCTGCCCGGGGCATTGCTAAGCCCCCCCCCCCCCCCCCCCCCCCCCGTTTACATCGGAGTTAATCCTCTCGTAGGGGGAGCGAATCCTCCTTATCTTCAGGCTCAGAGCCCATAAGCACAGGGTGGCTAGTAAGTTCCCGACCCGGAGTCATCTTAAATCCTATTCTGTTCCACTCCTTGGGACCCTTGGAGTCCCTGGAATCTGTCTAGAGTCCGCAGTAAGAATTTTCAGCCTGCTCTCCAGTGGCCCGCCAGGCAGCTGGGACCCCAGGGAAGGGGCTTCTGTCCTCCATGAATGTCTGGAAGCCCCTCCCTTGAGCCGAGAACTTGCACCTGCATCAGGGAGGATCCTGCACGGGGGGGGGGGGGGGGGGGGGGGGTTGGCTCCAGGGCTTTGCTACAAAGGGCAGGGGGTCTCTGAGGGCTGGGGTGGGGTCGGGAGAGGGAGCCTGGGCCACTGTGTGACCCAGAGTCAAAGTGAGCTGTCTGTCTTCACGGTAGGACAGAGTTCTGCAACTTGGAGTAGTCCTGACACCGTGCAGGGGCACAGCGTTCCTGGATGTTTGTGTTCCTCAGACACGTCCAGGTCCTGGGGGGTGGGGGGAGGGGGGAGGGAGCTGGCCCTTAACGGGATTTGCAGCTCCGAGGGGCTTAAAACCAGGTGTTCTAATGCAGATGCTGTGGGTGCAGCCGGGGAGGGGGGAGCCACTCACCTCCCACCCTGGTGGCTCATTTCCGAGCCCTGTTGGCTGAGTTATCGTCTCACACAGGAGCCACAAGAAATGTCTGTGGAAATGAGCTCCATACGGACCACTAAGGTCACTGACATTAATGTTGTTTTCTGTGCTTCAGAAAGTAATGTCATCCCTGAAATCCTTCCGTGTTCTTCCCTGGGACTTCCCAGGCTGCTCCCAAAGCGATCTGTATTTCCTCGTATTTGTCCGTAAAGGCAGAGCTCCGCTCACTGGTTTGAGTGGCAAACACGTTACTCCTTGAAAAGTGACCTTGCTCCTCACAACTGATCTAAATAAGTAATTCAAGAGTCACATTGCCATGTAGGTGAAAATCTAAATTCTGCTCCTTAGGGTAGTGGCCATTTGGAGAATTATAACAATATCGCTGAGCAATACTTAGAAACCTAACATTATGTATTTTAAGTAGTCTCTTAAAACCGTCTATTTAAGTAGTCTATTAAAAACCCCACTCCGTGCAGAGGTACATGTGCAGACACTGCATTTGGAGGGGATAAAACCCACAGGCGGCAAACAGAGTAGCCCTAGCAGAGCTATTGCTCTTTCGCGTTCTCTGCATTGATACAATAATTACAAATGTGCAAATAAGTACATAGAGTAAATACACAGGAGTGGGAAAACTCCAGGTAATTTTTAAATGTGCTCTTTTTGTTTCGTTGTCAGAAAAGGGGACGTGCGGGGTTCTGTATGCTTACGGGGCCGGCAGGGGGTCCGCTCCTGCTCCAGGACTGAAGCCCGCCAGCCACGTGTTAGCTCAGACCCCATCTCTCCGCTCAGCAGCGCCTCAATCACAACGTGCTTTTGTGCAAACGCGTGAGGACCTAACATGCACGGGGGGCACTGGTGGCTCGCGCTTTCTCTGTGCTGCCACTCTAAACGCCTGACCCCCTCTTGTGCCTGCGTCTTAAAGCCCAAAACAGCCTCAGAGGTGGACAGCTAACCCTTGGCACAGAAAGTCCTGTTTTCCTCCTACGGAAATACGAGCTCCCGGTGTAACCAGGGACAGGAGAGCGCGATTGGCCGTCCCGCTGGCGGCATCGCCCACACAGACGCTTCCCGAGCCGTCTCCTTAGGTTGGCGGTCTAGACAGTTAAGTTCAGTACTTGCAGACCCGATTTCTGAGACGTTGTGTCGGTGACTAGGACGTACTCGTGGCGTGCCCGGGACGTGCCCGTTTATGACGGGCACAAATCCGATCTGTTGAACGGTTTCTGTGTATCCCAGGCTGAAGTGAAAGATCTGGGGGGGGATCCAAAATCAGGGCGCATCTCTGTGCCCAGGGTTCGTTTAGGGCTAGGAACATACACCACACCCGCACGTGCACTGGCACACACACACATGTGCACCTGCCCATGAGGCAGGAGGAATCTGACCATGTGCAGGTGCAAACACCGCTGAGGACCAACAGCAGGGAGAGGGCGCACAGGTGGATCCTGCAGAGACGTCCCGAGGCCAGAGGAGAATCAGGAGCCCCCAGAACCCACGAGCCGCCTGCACACATCCGTAGTCTCTTTTACCTGCACACCTGAGCCACGGTGAACACCGGGGTCCCTTGGCGAGGAGTCTGCCCTCCGTCCCCTTCACTGGACAAGGTGGTTCAGGCACAGTCCACGTGGAGGATCAGCGCCTGGGCAGTGGGGGTGTGCGTGTGGGTGCAGATGCGGGTGTGCCTTATGTGTGCACATGTGTGTGCAGATGCGTGTGTGTGTGGAGAGAGGGATGAGGGGCGGGTGCAGGCCGGAGCACGCTGTGAGTAGAGGAAGGTGCATGCTTACGTGCGTGTGTGCATGTGCGAGTATGCATATGCAAGTATGTGTGTGCGTGTGGACAGGGGAAGAGGCGCGTGTGGGAGTACGTGTGTGCGTGTGGAGAGCAGAAGAGGTGCGTGTGCAGGCCAGCACACGGAGGGGAGACTCGCCGGGTGCTGCCTGCCGCGTGCAGCACTGCGTCCCCTGAGCGTCCAGTCCTGGGCTGTGCTGACCCGAGACCAGTGAGGCCCAGAGTCACCCTCTCCTTGGCTGTGTCCGCCACCGACTCGGGAAGGAAGTGCACACACCCGATGTCTGTGTGCCGAGCCCACAGCATCCAGGGCTCCTCTGCCTTAACCTTTGCTCTCGGGATGTTTCTGGACATTGGTTCTGTGTGGCCAGGACCCTGGGATGATACAAGTACGCCTTGGACGGCTGGGGGTCCTGCGGTGCCTCGGGGGGGTTCTGAGCAGGGGTCCTTTTGCCCAGGACAGAAGAGCCGGTGATGCCCCGCGACCCGGCAGCAAGGGGCCTGGTTAGGGCCATGTTCATGCCAGACCGGGGCACCCGGGTCCCGTGACCTGACCTTCCAGTGAGACGCTGAAGCGGACGCTGTGGTTACCACTATTTTAAGTGGAAGCTGCTTTGGGTGGGATTTACCTAAATCTGTTTCGGGCTCATTTCCACAGTTGCCACGTGGGAGGACGGCCCTGCCCTGAACGGGGCTCCCCGTGGGGCCGGGTCCACAGTGGCTCCGTGTCCCCATCTGGTGGCCGTGGGGCCTCGGCCCTCGGCCGGGACCCCCTCCCACACTAACGCCCTGACGCGTTCTGTTTTTCAGCTCTGGCTGGCGGACGACAGCTGGCTCCACGAAGACTGTCACCTGGGTCCTCCCGGCTTCACGCCCCAGCGGCCATTCAGCTTCAGCGTCCTGGTCGGCCACGGCCAGAGTCGCGTCTTCAGCGTGGACCTGGGGAGCGAGCTGGCCGCCTGGGAGAGGTCTTTCCAGAGGGCCACTTTCAAGGAAGTTCAGAGAAGCAGGGTAAGTGCCTTCCACCCTCCTGCGGGAGAACTCGGGTGGGGCGCGACCTCGCCATCAGGTGCGCCGCCGTTCCAGACGAAAACGAATCTTTGAAAGCTGAGCATTCTGACGTGAGCCACCAGGTCAGCGTCCGTGGCAGGTGACGGGTCACCACGGGAGAGCGCGAGGGGGCGCATTTCACGTTTGCAGGGAGCCACAGGCTTTCCACGGAGGGGGCGGGGGGCACGTCCACGCCCCTCATGAGCCATGCTACCCACAGGCTGCTCCCAGCAGATGGCGCAGGTGGCTCATTTGCGGTGAAGTCCCCCAGACGTTTGTCACGGACGAGGCACCCGGTGGCCTTGCTCCCGCCGTCAGGACCCGAGGGAGAATATGACGTGGTTCACACAACTGAGCTTCTGCCCTTGTCAGCAGGGTACAGAAACGTGCGTCCGTCAAATGCGTGAGCAGGGGTCATGACCTCCGGCGTCATTAACGGTGGGACCCCTTGTGGGCAGAAGGTCCACGCGGCGATGTCAGGGAGGGGACTTCCCGCCAACCGTGCGGCCACCTCCAGCCCCGTGTCGTCGGCCCTGGTGCAGAGGAGATCACGCCTCGTCTGGGAGCGCGCGTTCTCAATGGAAGGCCCCGCGTGGCTTCGACTCTCCAGCGGCTGCTCGGGCCTGGGGGTCCCTGACTGGGCGTCACTGCGACCTGCCAGTCTGTATGGCGACGTCACACTCAGATGTTCCTAGAAACACACGTCACGGCTTCCCCCGGGCCCCCCTCTCCGGCTGGGCGGCCCCCAGATGTGGTTCCGTTGCGGCGAGCGGCCACGTGCCAGAGGCGCCGGCTCGGTGACCCCAGCAGGCGGGTGATGCAAGGGTCCTGAGGCACTGAACACCGACTCCCCTGTCGCGGGGACTTGTTGGCCCATCCGGCGACTGTTCACAGCCCTGAGCCCTGAACACAGCGGAGAAATGGGAGCTTGAGGGACACTCATTGTGACCACACTTGCAGCCCCAGAAAGTGGGAAGAAGACGGCATTCTGCGTCACCGCGTGTGCCGGGCGGCTGGTGTCCAGTGTCCCCAGCTGTGCTGCAGGCAGGGGGACATCCCAGCGTGTGGGGGAAGGAGGCGTTGCGGATGGGCACCCCAGGAGACACACCCTGATGCCCCGTGGCCACGGAGGCTGCAGGCCGGTCTTGCCCCTGCCGGTCGGAACAGAGCGAGGGTCCAAACCGCCCTGGGTGGATTACGGTGCCTCTCCTTAAAGAACAGACTTTCTCCCCTGGGTCCAGAGTGGGGACAGGACACCCGTGCTTGCACGGTCGGGAAGCCCCTCCGGAGGGGGTGGCGGTTCCCCTTGCAGAGTCCTCGGTATTTGGGCAAGTAGGGAGAGGGGAGAGCCAGAGATGGGCTGGCGAGGCAGCGGGTAGAAGGGAGGACGCCGGGTCTGGATCAGGACGGGAGGGCAGCGTGCCGGTGGGTTCCGGGGAGCCTCTCCACAATCCAGGATTGAGATGGCGAGGGTCTTTCGTGGGCAGGCGAGGACGAGCGTGGCCGCGACGGTGACCGTCCGGTGACCGTCCACAGGATGAGGGGTCGGCTTGTGTGGTGGGGTCTCCGTGTACAGGACAGGAAGTTCCCCCAAGACCTCCCCAGTCTGAATCGTCACACCCACTTTCCGAAGCAGGATCCTGCGCGATTCCTGCCCCCTGATGTGGCGTCCAGTGCCGGGGACTCTGTCCTGATTTCTCAGTTTTCTGGACTCAGAGGCGGGAAGGACGGCAGACGTGCTCTGGAATGTGTGGCCAGTTTCTCCCTCCGTGAACTTGGGCAAAATATTTCCCTAAACTCCTTCACTTCCTCTGCAAATTAACGATTATAGTGTGCACACGAGAGCCACTCTGGGAATTACACTAATTTGTTTTTAAAGTTTTTTTAATGTTTATGTATTTTTGAGAGAGAGAGACAGAGCATGAGCGGGGGAGGAGCAGAGAGAGAGGGAGACACAGAATCCGAAGCAGCTCCAGGCTCCGAGCTGTCAACATGGAGCCCGACGCAGGGCTCAAACCCACAAACCGCAAGATCATGACCTGAGCGGAAGTCAGACGCTTACCCGACTGAGCCACCCAGGCACCCCTGTGAATTATACTAATCTTAACGTGCCCCCGTGCCAGGCCGTGTGCAGTTTGTACCCTGTGTTAATCTTTTAAAGTAAATCTGAGACGCGACCCTGTGTTCTGTGTTCTTTCTTTCACGGATGAGAAGACTCACGTTCGGAAGGGCTCAGTGGCCCCTCCGCAGCCCCGTCCATTTCTGCCTGATTCAGCGTCTCTCCTGTTCCTGGCTTGGACTCCGCCCCTCCTGAGGCCCCGCCTTCAAACCCCGAGAAGGTTTACACGTTTGTGACGTGTTCTCCTCCCGTGTGCGGCAGGCTGCGAGCTTCATCCCCCCGGCTGTCACCGCATCCCTGCTTCCCCATAAGGACGTCAGGAAGAAAGTTCTGGACTTGAACTTGTGGCCCGTTTCCTCACAGCAGCGAATCAGGGCACCTCAGCGGGGTCAGCACCCCACAGAGAAATCCTCCAAATCGGGGGTGTGCCAGCAGGTGTTTACAACCCCTGCCCGTCTCCAGCTCAACACGTTTAACTAAAGTCGTTTCGAGTGACACCTGTGTCACAGAACTCCACAGGTGCCCTCAGGCACCAGACGGAAGTCCTCTGGCTGTACATGCCGTGTCGCCTGCAGGCCGGGGTCCCGCCGCGACTGTCCCACTGTCCTGTCCCTGTGCCGTGGTCCCGCCGTGGTCCACAGTCCCGCCGTCCACTCTTCAAACAACGTTTGCTCCTATCTCAGCATCAGGTGCGCGTGGTGCTGGGTGACGTGCAAAGTGCTGTGCGTTTTGTCCACATCAGTGTACCTAAATTTTAACTATACCAGCCACATCCTGTTGGAATTTAAGAAAAACGAAACAGGATCTGTGTCCTCGAAGCAGCCTGCGGTCTGAGTATCTGCATCAGGTGGGCTGCTTCTGAGCTCACAGGACGAGGCACCGAGACCCTCGCCGTCCTACAGACAAACCAGGGCTTGCTGGCCCCACCGGCTGAGCTTTGAGGTCCCCGTGTCTGCTTAGACCGTCTCCCCTGCTGGTCGTGGGACACCTGCCGGAGCAGTGGGAGGTGCTTTCCATTCACAGATTTTGGTTCCACAACAGATAACTGTGCTGGTTGTTGGGCCAGGACGATGCTCAGACGGGGCATGTGGCCGGCATCTGCACTCTGCGAACCCTCGAGAGCGGGTGCCCCTCCCACCAGCCTCCGCACCTGCAGCCTGTCCGGCTCCAGTAAACGGAGACCGTGTAAAGCTGAGGTCATGACTCTTGAGGAAACGTAAGGTGAACACGTGCCCAAAGATGTCATTTAGTTCCTTTAGTAATGAGGGAAGTCGGGGTTGTTGGCACAGTCCACAGAGCCCTCGGGAAACCTACCGAATGCAGACGCTGTAATGCGGGTGCTTCCAGATGCCCCTGCTGGGTAGACGGAAAACCTGCTCGGGGAGGGGGTGTATAGCAGCCTCCTAAACCGGCCCTCAGGTGGTTCATCCCGCCAGACAGAGGCGTCTTCCGACTCTACCAGACAAAAAACAACCGAGTTAACTTTTGCCGCTTGTTAGCTGAACGTCACCCGGCCGATGATTTGTCCTTTTTTGCTGGAAAAGAATCTCCAGACATCATTCTTGCACTCACACGCATGTGCACACACACTTGTTCTCCTGTCTGTCTTGACGGGAGACGTGGCTGGAGCCCGGGACGACCTCAGGGCAGCATGGGTCACTCTATGGTCCGACGTCCTGTGGCCTCGAGCAGCCGCTGAAGCCAGAGAACGTTTCTTCTAAGGAACTGGAAACAAACAACAGGCAGTCTGACCCAAAGTAAGCAAAGAAATATAAGGCAGAGTAGAAATCAGTGAACTAGACAGAAAACCAAAAAAACCCAGAAAATCAGTGAAACTGAAATTTGATTTTATAAGATCAAAAAATTAATGAAAGTCTTGCCAGACTGATGAAAAGGAAAAGCGTTAAGAAGGAGGGACAAAATGTCACTACCCAGATATTTAAAGACACAGGGAACATTACATAAATAATTTCTAAAAATTAACACAAATCTGACAACTCAGAATGGACACAGTCCTCATAAGACACAAACCACCAAGCCTCCTTCAAGGGGAGACGAGTTACCCAAATGATCCCATTTGTGGTTTAAAAGTGGAGTTTTTGCTAAGTCCCTTCCCGCGAAGGAAATTGCAGTCCCAAATGGAGTCTGAGTTGTACTAAACATTAAAAAAAGGAAAAACTAATCACACAAACTAACCCAGAAAATTGGAAGTAGGAGGCAATGCTTTAAAGCTCCCATGAGCCCAGCATCACCCCATGGCCGGTGTTGGACAAGGTCGTGCAAAGTAAACACAGCTATGGACCATTGTCCTTTATGAGTGTAGATAAATACTCTAAACACAGATTTACCTAATAAAATCCAGTAACTTCTTCTATAACAGGACGAATATGTCAAGTTAAGAAAAAATTATCCTAGGAAAATACCATTGGTTTTATGTCTAAAATCAATCAAATTAATCTATCAGGCTAACAATTTAAAAGAGAAAAATCCTATCATCATTTCAACAGACCCAGGAAAATATTTGACAGAATCCAACTTCGTATCTGATCTAACAAACTCAGCAAACTAGAAATGGAAGAAACTTTCCTTAACCTGCTAGAAAGGCACAGAAGTGCCCACAGGTAACATCCTGCTTAGTGGCCAGAGGCTGTGTCCCCGAAGACTGAGCATAGGCAAAGCTGTCCGCTGTCATCACTTGTATTGATATTTACCGAAGGCAGTAGCCAGGGCCTCAGCCAGAAAGACGAATAAGAGACACCAGGTTGGAAGGGAAAGAGTAAAACTGTCTTTACCCACAGATTTCATGACATTCCTACTAGAAACTCAGGCGGAATCTGCAAGAGAAGGGAGTTCAGCTACAAGAAAAAGTTGCAAGATCCAAGGTCAATATACAAACATCCATTTCGTTTCCTGATATAAGGAGCAGACAACAAAAAATACTTGTAACAGCATCAAAAATAGGAAATAATGTGGACAAATCTGAAACACATAAAAGACTTGTAACAAAACTGCAAAGCGTGGCTCAGAGAGAAGTTAGAGGAAACCCACGTAAGTGGAGACCTAGACTCGTGCACGGCCCAGAAGTCACAGAGATGCTAAAAGGTCAGTGACCCTGCCCCCGATCCGTCGATGAGATTCCAGGCGCCGTCCCAGCAGCCTCGTATGTGGACTCTGACAAGATGATTCTAAACTTCATGTCGGGAATGGAGGGACAGAAGATGTCTTAGGTAACTGGAAAAGGAACAGCAAAACCCAGGGGCCAACGCTGCCTGATCCCAAAGCTGGAGAAGCTGGGGCCGTCACGACCGTGTGCGGTTGCCGCAAAGACCGGCAGAATCCAGAATCCAGAAGTAGACCTGCACAGACATAGACCATGTCCTCTGGCACGGAACGGCCCTTCAGGGGAGGATGGGAGTCTCAGACAGGTTCTGCTGGAACAATTGGGTATTTATGCAAAAAAATGGACTTTGATCCATACCCCACACCATCTATGAACATAGACTCAAAATGGGTCATAGACAGGGGCGCCTGGGTGGCTCAGTCGGTGGAGCGTCCGACTTCGGCTCAGGTCATGATCTCGCGGTCCGTGAGTTCGAGCCCCACGTTGGGCTCTGTGCTGACGGTTCAGAGCCCGGACCCTGCTTCGGATTCTGTGTGTGTGTCGCTCTCTGCCCCTCCCCTGCTCAGGCTCTGTCTCTCTCTCTCTCTCTGTCAAAAATAAATGAACATTTAAAAAGATGGGTCAGTGGGGGAGGAGAAGGAGAAAAAAAGGGAGGGAGGCAAACTATAAGAGACTCTTAAAAACTGAGAATAAACTGAGGGTTGATGGGGGGTGGGAAGGAGGGGAGGGTGGGGGTGGGCATCGAGGAGGGCACCTGTTGGGATGAGCATTGGGTGTTATATGGAAACCAATTTGACAATAAATTTCATATTTTAAAAAAATGGGTCATAGACAGAAGTATAAATGCAAAACTATAAAACTTCTAGAAGAAAATAGTAGGTAAAATCTTTCTGACCCTTAGTGATGCAAATGCTTCTCAGATATAAAACCAAAACCACAATCCACATAAAAGGAAAACAATGATAATTTGGACTTCATCAAAATAAAAACTGGTATTATTTGAAAGACAAGTGCCAGGAAACATGGAAAAGATGCCAAAATGTGGGAGGAAATACTTGCAAGGCGTAGATCTCACAAAGGGCTTGCAGCCATAATCTATAAAGAGATCTCAAAGCTCAATAATGAGGAAAACAACCAAACCAACAAAATTTGGTCAAAGCATTTGAGTACACAGTCCATGAGAGAAGATGTGCAGACCGGAAACCATCACGTGAGAATACGCTCAGAGTCGTTAGGAGGGGAGTGCAACTTGCACACCTGTTAGGACTGAAATTTAAACGCCCGAGGACGGATACCACACGTAGGTGAGAACGTGGAGGGATGGGAAGTCTGGCACATGGCTGGCGGTGATGTAAAGTGACGTGACCAGTCTGGCCAGTCCCTGCATTAAACGCACAGCCACCCTAAGACGGAGACATCCCGCTCCTTGCCTTGTTGTGCACAGAAGCCTTCGTGGCAGCTGCTGTCCAAATCCTCAAACAACCTGCCTGTGCATCAACGTGGGACTGTTAGATACGTGGGATGTCAGGGCTGTCCACGAATGTCGGGCACACCAGCAACGTGGGAGGCACTCTGCCTGACGAGAGAAGAGTACGTTTCCTGTGGGTCGCAGAGCAGAGTTCTCGTTCTGATGAGGTCCGATTCAAAATTTCTTCTTTCCTGGCTTGTTCTTGGTGTCGTTTCTAAGATCTCCAGGTTTCGTTCCAGGTCAGGGCGGTTCCGTCCCGTGTCTTCCTCTAAAAGCTTTCTAGGTTTCCCGTTTACACTGTCACCTGTGCCACGTGGATGGGACGTGGGTCTCCCCGTCTGCGAGCCCCTCGCACTCCAGGCTCTGCGGCGAGCCAGCCTTTCCAGGAAAAGAAGGAAAGGTGGCTGTGGACAGCTCCGCGATGGCAGGCGTTTGTGTGGCGGTCAGGGCCGCGCGGTGGGGAGGGCCCGGGTAGGAGCTGTCCTCGGAGAAGCGGGCGCAGCCCCAGGCAAGCTGGGAGCAGGTGGGGCCCGACAGCACTGGCCGCACGAGGGGCCCCTTCCGGGCCGACCCGTTTGGAAGGGGGTGAAGTGGTTTCCAATTAGTAACACCCTCTGACACTTGGCGACACGAATTTAATTTACAGGTGATTTTATCAAAATCATGATTTCACTTATCGAATGTCATTAACCAGCACATTTTTTAGATACTCAGATGTCCCTTTAGTTCCAGCCAAATCCGGAATTGCTTTTTGGCGGGTAAATTCCGAAATGTCCTCTCCGCCCAGTTCATCAGAACATTCAAATGACCTCAGGTTCTGGCAGCTGGGCACAACACTCAGGCGTCCGCCTGCCCACCTGGGGTGCGTCCTGAGGCACATCGTCCCCGGCCCACAGGGCCCACCTGCTTGAGCCGCTCGCATTAGGGCCGTCGGTCCCTCCGTCCCCAGAGCTTCGTGGCTTCCGTGTTGCTGCTGCGTCTGGTCCGCATAGACCTGCGTGTAGGACCTGCGGGCCGGCTGCCTCTTCCAGTGTGCCGTGGCCCCGGAACAAGTCCAGGTCGCGTTAGGGTTTTGTCCAAAGCAAGAGCAAACGAGTCCAGGGAGGGATTTAGGACTCTTCACATAAATGAGGCACAGGAAGTCTCGTGTGGGCTGTTCGGTTGTTCCCAAGTGTCTGGGTGTGGCTTGTGGTTTCCTGCAACCACGTCTGTGTTCTTGTATTCACTCTGCCGGTGGGGCGTCCCACACGTGCCACATACTTCCTTAGATGTTTTCATCCGGGGAAACTGAGGCCCAGAAAGGTGCCTTCCTCCACGGGGTGGCCGGGCCCGGCCAGTCCCAAACGTCCCTTCTCACTGGACGGGCAGCTGTGACGTAGGTTTTCTGGGCGTCACAGGTAGCGTGAAGTTACAGAGGCGTTTCACCAGTCCTCACCAGTGTGCGTGTGCACTCACCTGAGAGAGATTTTCTGCCCTTTTAATATTTTTTGAATTTGTAGGAGACTGAGAAGTAACCTTGAGTAAGTCACTTAACTTCTTATTGATTTTCTTTCCGACATGATTGCTATTTCGTGTCCTGGAATGGTGCCGTGACGTGTAATTAATTGATGTTTGTAAAGCACTTGACATTGAAATATGCACCACGTAATTTCCTTAAATGCTCAAATCAATCTTCCAGATACATTTTTAAGAAATCTCAAGCTTGCAGTATTCAAAATGAAACACATCAGTGAGAGTTTTGTGACACCACGTGGAGTAGGACAGATAAGATTTATGTCTCCTGAAGAAAATAAGCCCAGAGGACCCGAGAGAAAACCGAGCGAATGTTAAGTAGCACTTAGGTGAGATAGATTTATGGGGTCATTAAAAGGTAGTTACTGGTTCGTTACCAGAAGCACCAGTTTATTAATTGCACAATTAAGTTTCAGATTGTTTCCGTCGTGTGCAGGAAGCTTATTGGAATTTCAGTTTACCTGCTATGGTTTTGGTCAGATTTAGGTTGAAACGGTCAACCTAATTGTGTAGCTTATGTTGATTTTCCCTAAATGCGCAACATTTCCACAAGTGACCTGGAGGGGACTGGCCTCTCTTCAGGCGTCTTCGCTCCCCTCGCCAGACAGAGCGTCAGGGCAGTCAGGTGGGACCACACCATCTTCAGGCCTCCTCTGAATTCATGTTAAAATCGAGCTTTACTCTTAAAATGTTACTCGTTTGGTTGGATAATCTCTGTACTGTATTCACCAGTGACCTCACAATTAAACTCATTTGATACATTTACAAACCTTCTAGAAAGGTCTGATGACCATTATCCTGATACTAGCATGTGATTTCAATCAGGCTTACTGCTGTGTTACGTAAGCGTCGCATATGTGATGGTTGTCCGTGTGTGTTCAAACCCAGAAATGTGCCGGTGACCACTTCGCGCTGCTGGTGGGTGCGCTTGGGCTGGCGGGAAGGGTGTGTGGAGCCCACGTCTAGTGTCCGGGAGCACTTTCTGTCCAGCTGGGCCTGTCCCTCACCGAGGGTCAGGTTGCTGCCACCTGCTGGGGCGGTGGGTGCCGAGAGCGTCCAGCCAGTGCCACCTCCCCGCCGGGCAGAGTAACTTGGCGGGTGCCGGTGTGGGCTGCGCCGATGGCCGTGGGGGTTCGTGGCTTGAGCTGCAGTCGGGGCTTCCCGGAGCACAGCGCTCCTGAGAACCTGCTGCGGAAGGCAGGTGTGACGTGGAGTCCTACGCACGTGGAAATGTTTGCCTGTAGACGAGGAGCAGGAAGCACTGCCTGTGCAGATCGTTGGCACTTTTACAACAGTCGTTTCTGATCGTGGGGGTTTTGCGACTCGCTGACTGATGTTAAACTCCATTGCTAAAGACTGTTTTCTTGAAACTAATGCTCTTTTCTAGTCCAAAACATACACGTGCAGCTGGCAAGGAGAAATGCTGTGTTTCACGGTGGATTTCGCGCTGGGATTCACCTGCTCTGACAGCAAGACGAAGGTAAGGGGTCAGCAGGCGCTGCCGGGGGCCGGGGCGACGCGCTGTTACGGTCAGAGGCACGGGCGTCGGGGTTGTGCCCTCACAGGAGCCCTGGCTACACGGTGCCCGCAACAGCACCCGCACCATCATGGGCTGGGTTTCCTGGGTCCTGCTCCAGGGAAAGACCCCCCCCCCCCCCCGCACTGAGGGAACCCTAACTACCGCCTGGAGTAAAACCGGAACATTCTGGTGCAAGTATGGCCCCT
Source organism: Acinonyx jubatus (assembly GCF_027475565.1). Classification (NCBI taxonomy): domain Eukaryota; kingdom Metazoa; phylum Chordata; class Mammalia; order Carnivora; family Felidae; genus Acinonyx; species Acinonyx jubatus. Next base: position 137,224,186 of record NC_069388.1, on the reverse strand, counting down.
GTTACTGGTGGGCTCATCCGGTGCTGGTTCCCCAGATGCACAGCTGTGGCTGGTTTCCCTCATCCTGGATGTAAACCCACGTCCTGAGCAGCTGTTTCCACCAGCACCTCTGACAGGCCTGAGTCGTCACCTTAACCAATTATTTCGTGACACAACATTTACAATATTTTAAAGTCCAAGCTGCTTGTTCAGAGCGCAGGGCTGGGAGAGCATCAGCCAGACCAGCACTGTCTGTGCCTGGCCTGTGGCCTGCAGTGGGTCGGCCCTGAGCCAGGGACACCTCATCTCCAGAATGTTCTCAAGGGTGTGTTTCCAGACCTGTGCTCTAAAACCTTTGAATACTCTCATCTACGAATTAATCCCCGCAGCCCCTTCAGGAGCCCCTCGCAGCTCCCACGGGGGTGGGCTTGTCCTCAAGGACGTCTGGAAATGTCTGGGGGCGTCTCTTATTGTCATGACTTGAAGGGGAGTTTCCGCCAGCCTCTAGTGGGCAGAGATCACAGATGCTGTAAACGCCCGCGATGCCCAGGATGGCTGACAACAGTCAGGGGTGCAGAGCGGGAGCTGTGATCTAAGTGGGGGGCTCCCGGCCGGAGCCCCCCTCGCAGGAGCCCTCCTCGCAGGAGCACGGGAGGCTGGGTGGAGCTTTGACAACGGGTCCTGGTGCTTAGAACAGCAGCAGTCTCCATTTGCAGGAACACTGAATGCAAAAAGGATTCTGTGTGCTCCATCCAATGTCAAGGCCACAGCGAGGCCGTGCACAGATCTCTGTGGACAGGCTCTGTGCACAGAGCTCTGTGCACAGATCTCTGTGGACAGGCTCCATGCACAGATCTCTGTGGATAGGCTCTGTGCACAGAGCTCTGTGGACAGACCTCCGTGGACAGGCTCTGTGGACAGGCTCCGTGGTACAGGTGCCGCTGCTCGGCCTTCAGCCAGGTCTGCGTGACCTCCGTGCTCGTGTCCTCGCTATGAGCCACTTAGCAGCTGGCCTGCAGCAAGGAGGAGCCGTCAGCCCCGCTGTGAACTCGTCTTTCTGGCCTCATGCTCCACAAAATCCTGGGTTCCCGGAGATCAGAGCCGAGACTTCGCAGCTCTCACCTGAAGAGCAGTTTCGAGTCCTCCCTCTGCCCCATCGAGGCCCCGCGTACCCCTTTCTGGCTGCGTGTGGGAGTGTCATCTTGGGGGATGACCCCCCCCGGTAGGAGCCCTTGAGCTCGCCATCCGTCTGTCTGTCCATCGGTCAGAGGAGCCAGGCACAGGGTCTTTATTAGCTGCAGACTTTTTCTTCTATTAAACAACAAGAACTTACAAAGCACATCTCATGTCTGGAGAACCTTAGCAAACAGTAGTAACAGGTGACCATCCACCTTCTTCTTGTTGGTTCCAGAGAAACGAATGGGGAGTGATTTGCACATAGCCCCAGGTGGGAACATGTCCACGGGATCGAAGGTTTTCACCATCTGTGCTCCTGACCGTGTCTCATGCTCTGTAGCTACAAGTGGCCTCTGAATGGATTTTTAAGTCTTATAGGCAGAGAAAGGAGCATTGACCATAAGATGCTGGCCACCGGAGTATAGGAAGGAGAAAGTCGGGGTGGCGGGTGGGGAGTGTGGCCGTGGACGCCTGGAGCCCAGTGCACGGACAGAGGCGGTCCGTGTGCACAGACTAAAGGATGGGAAGGCGGATTCTGGTAAGTTATCACATGCTCAGGGCCGATAAGAAAATTAAGCAAATGTCTGCATCATAGAGTATTTAACGTATGACCAAATATGAATTAAATAAATGAGCTCCCGTTTCTAAATAACTGATTAATTTCATTCCTTTTCAGAATGTGCTCTGGAGATTTAAATTTTCTCAGCTTAAGGGATCTTCGGATGATGGAAACGCTCGCGTAAAGCTGCTGTTCCAGCATCCAGACACCAAACAAATAGAGGTGAAGGTAGGGAACCTTGTTTGTGCTGCCACCCGGCCACGTGCCACGTGAAACCTCAGAGGTCAGAGGATGAACACGTCAGTCCCATGTGCCACTGCCTCCAAGCCCAGATGGCCAGGACATCACTACAGCCCGTAGTCTGTGTCTCTCAGAGACACTTCTGTCTTGGGGTTGTGATCCCTGAACCATGTGAATTCATCCTACTGAAAATTAGAAGTTCCTTATAAATGTCAGTAGGGAATCAATATTTAAAAATACATGAGGGGCGCCTGGGTGGCTTCGACAGTTGGGCACCTGACTCTTGATTTCTGCTCAGGTCATGATCCCAGGGTCGTGGGATCGAGCCCCGACTCAGGCTCTGCATTGAGCATGAGAGCTGCTTAACATTCTCTCCCTCCTCCCCTCTCCCCTGCTCATGCTCTCTCTCAAATAACAATAAACAAACAAACAAACAAATAGGAGCAGCCAAATTGGAAGGAAAAGCTTTACAAACAGCATTACGCACAATTCAGATGATGACCAGACTCAATTAACAGGTCCTTGGACACAACCTCCAGACTCATCATGCTGAGCGGTCATCTTACTGTCCACAAAGGACGGGTTTTTCCGTGTTTAATGTACACATGTTGTCACCCAGTTTTAATGGAACTAGAGACAAACCAAAGTGTCAGTCTGATGCGCTATAGAAAAAGGAAGAAAAAAACAAAAATATGGGACCCACAAGCACATGTTGTTTGGAAACAGATCCAACGGTTTGCCTGGTTTTCTGATGAAATTAGGACGCACCACACGGGACACAGCTAAATCCAAAAGTCAGTTTCTAACATCTTTTTGTTGAGTTTAATGAAATAATGTTCTGTCTACTTTTTTTTTTTTAATTTTTTTTTAACGTTTTATTTATTTTTGAGACGGAGAGACAGAGCATGAACAGGGGAGGGTCAGAGAGAGGGAGACACAGAATCTGAAAGAGGCTCCAGGCTCTGAGCTGTCAGCACAGAGCCCGATGCGGGGCTCGAACTCACAGACCGCGAGATCATGACCTGAGCCGAAGTCGGCCGCTTAACCGACTGAGCCACCCAGGCGCCCCATCTGTGTCTACTTTTTAAGTACAACTGAAATTGTCAGAATCTGTTGACATTTTTATCTTCAGGGAGTGATAAAATCACAGCCTGAATGTAAATGCTGTCTAGGCGCGTGGGTCATGAGGTGTGTGACAGGGCAATGGAGGGGACAGCCGATCTAGGACAGACACAGGAGGTGGCTGCGATGGAGGGGTACAGAATCCGGGGGACTCTAGCCACCAGCAGAGAAGGGATCCCGAGAGCGGGGGGACTTGAGATAATTTTACGTTTGTGTCTGGCATTTTATCTGCACTGATATGTTGACCATGGGTCACGTTACCACTCCTTCTGGATGATTGATATATTGGCCTTTGAGGGGCAGGGGAGGAACGAGCAACATTTCCTGCTTAAATCCCGCAAACCTCCTAACCCAGCGCGTTCCGTGGGAGTGTGGGCGATGCCTTGGGAAGCCAGTCTGCAGCGGGATTTCACACGGTGGGTGTTCTAGCAGCATCTTCTGGAGTACCTGCTGACGTGGGCTCGTGCCTTCGTAACACCCAACCGCATACGTGATGTCAGAGTATGCTTTTGGCGGGTGCCAGCTCTCAACAGATCAAAACGCATCTGTTCTCATGTGTTAACGTTTAGTGAACTTTTGGTCGTCTGTGTTAATGATGGGAGGAGCTGGGAAATCTGAACCAGACAGTGTGAGATGTGGCACGTGACTTTGGGGCAGGCGTTCATCTCAGTATCTTGGTGGCACGTGTACAGGCTGGACGCGTTTCATTTTCCTCCCACGAGGACAGAGAGACCTAGGAGGTGGTGGGTCACGGGCAGACACACGCTCTGAAAGGCTGGGAGCTTGGACGGTTTGCAGGGCTGCCTTCATGATAGCAATACAGTTGGAAATCCGAAAACCCACCTGCACTCAGAGATGAGAGGGAGACACATAGAAAAGTCCCAGCAAACCCAACTGAGCACATCTCCACCTGACCTGCCCCTTCGCAGACCCCGAAGCTGCTGACGGCCTCCCCGAGCCTCCCTCCGGGGCAGCAGGGCAGAGACGAGGGCAGGTGACGTAGGGAGCCCAGGGGCACGTTGCTTGGGGCCCTGGCAGGGCCATGTGCGGTCTGTGCCGGTGACGACTGAGTGAGAGCGGAGTGGAGCAGAGGGCCTCCCGTAGCAGGACAGGGGCACAGCGGTTGTCGACAAACCCCCTTTGAGCCAACACTCCACGTGTATTACAGGCCGTGAGACACAGAAAAGGTTGGAAAGACCGGACGGGGAATCTGCATCTCAGGAGAGTTCTCAGGGTCGAGGCTCTGTTTGAACAAAGAGCCCTGGGGACTAACCTCTGAATGGAGAATTTATTTATTTATTTTTGCTTTTGCAAATACTGGGTGTGAGCACTGTGTGCCTTTTCTTCCAAGTCAGGAACGCGTAATTGCCTCCCAGAAAGTTATGTTCATCTTAACCGAATTTTCTAGTTAAGGGAGTGACAACTGAGGAATGAGTTTTCCCTTATTAGTCATTGAAAATGTCTCTGGACCCCCCAGCCAGCACGCCATGAGAACCGGAGGGGCGCAGGGTCGCGGGCACAGCGAGCACTCTGCACCCCTGCGTGCAGGTGCCGGACTCCATGATGCTCCCGCGGCTCCAAAGCTGGCATCCCACTGCTTTCTGACGACAAGGTTTGCCTGTCCTCTTCCTGCCTCCTTCTCCCGGAAAAGCCAAGGTGAAGGAACTCATCTCCTGTCGGCTCCGAGGCCGCGTTCCTCGAATGGGCTGCGGGTTAGGCCCAAGTCAGGAGCGTGCCACAGGGGACACAGTGCCCCCCCACCCTGGTTCCTTCGTCCCAACCTCGCCCTGGTGGCCGCCAGTGCGCCTGGCGCATCTCTGTGATTCCACATCTGCTTCTCAGCTGAGCCGCCAGAAGCAGCTGGACGTGAGCTTTTTAAACGGCATTTAATCGTGTTCTAAATTAGTAAGTTAACGAAGAAGGAGCAAGTCGGTATTGACGGAGCCTCCAGAGACACTCACAGAAACTGTTACCAGTTTCCAACGAGGAAGGTGCTCGAATTATCCCTAAAGTAAAAGACTCAGGAGCCCGAGCCACCTGTCCACACACATGGACCCGGGCCTCTGGCCGCGGAAGGCAGGGCACGGCTCCACGGACGGTAGGTGCGTCCTCGGGAGGAGCCCTGTGGTGACGCCTCCTGCCCGGCCTCAGGGTGTGGGCCAAACATGCCCCAGAAGGAAAGACGAGGGCGGACGTGGACGCAGATATACTTGAGGCGTCTGAGAGCGAGTAAAGGAGGTTGCGTTTCTGAAACTGAAGCGTGGCTGCTGAGCTCCGTGGCCAAGAGTGTTGGTGCCACGGCATTTGTCGTCCATACAGCCGACCCGGTGGAGGGGAGAGCGGACAACGGAGGGAGGGAGGCACGTGGACGGGCCACGGGGTGTTCCACGTGATGGCGTGAGCAGGAGGCGCCTGAGCCAAGCTGAGGTACATGTGCCCGCAGCCCCTTCCAGGATGTCTGTGCTCTTGTCTTCCACAACCTGTTCTCAGGGACGGGGACGCTCGAGCGACAGCAGGCTCACCCGCTCTCTGTCTCTTCCCCCCACGCCCCCTCGCTCTCCCAACCTCCCCCTCTCTTCCTTTGTCCCTCCCTGTCTCCCCTGCACCCTCTCTCCCCCTAAGTCCCTGTCTCCTCCCTTCCCTACTCCCCCTCTCTCTCCCAATCTCCCCCCACCCCCAACCCCTTTGCTGCCCCATCGGCCTGCTGAGTGGCTCATCCCAGAAATGAAGTTGCCTTCGGCTGCACGTGAGGTCAGCGGGCGCTGGCAGGTCGGGCCCGGGATGTGGAGCTGGTGGTGCCTGATGGTGCGTCCGACGCGGAGCTGGGTGGGGTAGAGAGTAGGCGGTGGTAGAAGGGGGAGGCGGGGGTGAACTGCTTACGAGCGGCGCCAAAACAGGAGCCCAAATTCCAGGAGGGCGAGCGAGTGCTGTGCTTTCACGGGCCTCTTCTCCGTGAGGCAAAGTGCATGAAGGTCGCCCTAAAGGACAGACAAGCGACATGCTTTATACGTTACAATGGTTGGAATAAAAACTGGGACGAACAGGTTCCAGAAAGCGGAGCACTCAACACGTGGACTCCAGTCGGCAGAAACAGCGGGAACAGGAGTGGTGTGCAGAGGGGAGACGAGAGGCACTGCCCCGGGGAAGAAGACGGCCGGCCTGCGGCAGAAAAGCGTTGAAGTGAAAACCAAAAAGAACAAACAGAAAACACCTGGAAATGGAGACACCTCAGCCTCCTCACAACAAAAGGGCCCGAGTGGATCCTACCACTCGGTAGAGAATGAGGAAACATCCGTGAACAGGGTTGAAGTGAAAGTCAAGATTCCCGAAGAACTGAAACCACGGCTTGTGGACGGTTGGGACTTAACTCCCCGGCAAAAACGGCTTTTATCTTCCTGCCAAGAAGAACGTGGATTCCATTCCAGAGGATTGTGCAAATTACAAGAAACCTCGAGGAAACACAGATAGTAAGGAGTCCGCTGTGAACGAGGTGGTGGCGGGACAGAGGAGAACCTCAATGTGATGCTGGGGACTCAGCTGCTCTCCAAATTTGAGAGGCCGCAGTACGCGGAGATGCTCGCAGGCCACGCGGACGCGCCCGCGTCCCAGGTGCACAGGGCACCGCATCCACCGAGGTGGTGTGTACGAACTGCAGCCGTGTTGGCTATACGCCTCTGGATGACAAGAGTCTCGCATTGTTGCTGAATTCTCTTCATGATTTCCTAAAGTAGCTGGCAAAGAATTCTGCAACCTTGTTTAGTGCTAGCGATTATGAAGTTGCCCCCACCCCCCGCCCCGAGTACCATCGAAAGGCTGTGTGAGGCGAGACGCTGACACTCTGTTTGAATTTCTGTAAACACATTTTTGTTCGGTCCTCCTCTCATACAAATGATGTCCTTTGCAAACGTTAGTGTACAAGAGAATTGGTGTTTGCTTTCTGTTTGATCCTAAACAGAGAAAACAAAAGGGGTTATAGCCCCTTTTTTCCTTTTTTTTTTTTCATTTCAGAGTCACTACCAACGTATTCAGTGATGGACAATGAGAGACATACTGTAGTGTTTCATTGCCCAGACAACAAAGCTGCTTTCGAATGCTGCTGGTTCTATCCCTTTGACACCATGCAGTTTTATGATACGTGTCAATGCCGTATGACAAACTGCTCTGACTCCTAGTGCCAAAGGTTCAATTCAGTGTATATACCTGAACACGCTCATCTGTCTGTGCTCCTTTTTTTGTGGTGCTTAAAGAGCCCATCCTGCAGGCCGGCCATGCTGTTCCTTAGGCATCGTCCCTTTGCTCCGATTGCTGAAGAATGGTGGCCTGTTTCATGGTTTTGTATTTGTGTCTAATGCACGTGTTAACATGATTGTGCAAATTACAGTTGTGTAGCTACAGTTTTCTGGAAAAGGCAATCTTTTAGGAATTGTTTTTCAGATCTTCAATAAATTTTTTCTTTAAATTTCAAAGAGCAAAAAAAAAAAAAGAAAAAAATGAAGTAGCCTTCAGGGGTCCAGGTGACGTCCTTGTCTTGGTTTTGAGCCCGTTGGGGGCCACGTGTCCAGAGCTAGTGTTCACACTGACGGAAGATGCAGTTGAACCGAATCTCTGAGCGGTGCAGGGAGCCGTGCCTCATCCCTCAGGCCCAGCGCTGTGGAGAGGACATCACCAGGGCAGAGACGGCGGTCATGTGCCGCTGGCACTCCGCCCCTGCGAGCCCAGCTGTGGGGGGGCTCCGTGAGGTCGGTAGGTCTGGGGTCATCACGGGACCCCCAGCACAGTGTTGGACGCCTGCTCCTGGAAGGCTCCTGGCGCCCCAGCTTGTGGCTGCGGCAGCTCAGTGAGGAGCATGGGACTCTCCAGCTCACCTGCCTTCCTTCCAGCTGGGACGTCATCGCACTCCCATTTCCAGAAGAAAGGCTATGGCGAACCTGCCCGTGGAGTGCAGCCAGCTGGCCCACAGCCACCAGGGCACCTCCACGATCCGCAAAACGCTTGCTCCCCCACATGGGGCGAGTAGGGTGTGCCAGCCATGGTCCCGCTGTCTCCAGACTTAAGACCGGTCCCAGCCTGACCCCCATGAAGCGACCCCGGCTTCTCGTCCGCTGGCCTCAGTCTGACCCCGTGGTCGTCAGCTCCTCCTCCAGGGAAGCGGTAGCCTCCCTGTCGACTCCATTCGGATGACCTGGGTCCAGCATCAGCCATGTCCACGGGCCTCTTGCTGGAGCACAGATCTCCATTAATGTCGGGACCTGGGGTGAATGAGATATTCGGGACTAGGGACGGACAACTATGTAACACACAGTGCCGCACGGCTCGTGCTCCCAAGCCCATGGCGGAGGGTGCCAGCGTCACAGAGTTACTGTTTCCTAAGAACTTTCTCTCCCGTTAGACTCCCTCTTCTTGATTATGGCTGCGCCATGGTGACAGCCCTTTCCTTAGAGAGGTTACATAACTGTAGGTGCCATTCCAATGGCCGTAACAACACCGGACCTGGGTTCCTGGCATTGGGAAGCCTGGTTCCGTCTGTGGGTCATCACCCACACAAGCATCTGGCTGTCCATTAACGAATGCTCCCTGCAGTTAGTGGTTTCTGGAAGCTTTGCTGATGTGCACGTCCTTTTTTTCAAAGTAATCTCTATACCCAATGTGGGGCTTGAACTCACAACCACAAGATCAAAGTCACATGCTCCCCCCGACTGAGGCAGCCAGGCGCTACTTGTACATGATCTTTTCAAGGAGACTTGAGAGAGTGGGCGTTCTCTCTGCCACTTTCTCTGTGGAGGGAGGATGTCATCATGGCTGTGGACATGGGGAAACTGAGGCCCGGGGTGCTTAATGCGAAGCTCACGTCACTCAGCTTCTATACGATAGAATGAAACGTGTGCACAGCCGTCCCCTCCGCCTGTCCCCAGCATTTCCCATGATGCCCCACGGAAGCCCTGTTTCCAGTAAACACGGGAGGGGAGGGTCCCCATCCCTCACCACCCACCCCGAGTCTACCTTCTGTCTGCGTGGATGTGTCCCGAGCACCACGCAGAAGTGGCTTCGTGTCTGGCCTCCTTCCCTTAGTGCCACGTGTGCAGGGTCCATCCACGTGGGACAGATGAGCAGTGTCCTGTTGTGTGGACGCACCAGGTTGTGTTCAGCCCCTGTCCACAGACACATGGCTGGTTCTGCCTTCCAGCTGCTGCGAGCGCTGGTGCACAAGCGTGTGCTCGGCGGTTCCGGGCGTGTCCCGGGGGCCACCAGGCTGACTTCCCACCAGCGCACGAGAGCTCTGGTTCCTCCCCACCCTCGCCCATCTGTTATTTTCTGTTTTGTGAAATCCCAGCCCCCTCGTGGGTGTGAGGCGGGGTCTCCTCTGGTTTTTATGTGAATGTCCCTGATGCCTAGTGTAGTGCAGCATCGTTTCTGAGGTTGTTGGCCACTCGTGCACCTTCTCTGGGGAGAGGTCAGTTCAAGTCCTTCCCCATCTTTTAGGAGAGCCATGTGTCTCTCTCTGGTTGAGCTGAGCGAGTTCTGTCTCCACACATGCTGGGTGTTAACCCCACATCAGAAACACGACTTATGGGTGTTCTCTCCTGTCTGTAGGCTGTCTTCACCTTGTACTCCCGTGAAAATGTCCTTTGATGCCAAAAGGTTTCAATTTTGATGAATCCAGTGTGTCCGTTTTCTTGTTGCCCAGCAACCGAGTGTTAAGCTTCCAAGTCCACACTTCATGGTGGCTCCAGAGTGGCAGCTCCCGTGGGAAGGTTCTCATGGGACGGCTCCCGTGGGGCGGCTTCCGTGGGACGGCTCCTGTGGGACGGCTCCCGTGGGGCAGCTCCTGTGGAGTGGCTCCATGGGACGGCTCCTGTGGGGCGGCTTCCGTGGGACGGCTCCCGTGGGGCGGCTCCCGTGGGAAGGTTCTCGTGGGGTGGCTCCTGTGGGAAGGCTCTCATGGGGCGGCTCCCGTGGAGTGGCTCCCGTGGAGTGGCTCCCGTGGGGCGGCTCCCGTGGGCAGGCTCCTGCGTGGTGGTTCCCTGGGCAGCTCCAGTTCCTGACTCAGCCTGCCAGCGTGTGCCGGGGTTCACAGCTGGTTGTGTGCTGTCCTCATGGCAGCTTGAGGCCTCCAGGAAGCCTGCCTTCTGCTCGAGCACAGGCTGCTCACGTCCCAGAGGTAAGAGAATCTGCACATTGCGAGGAGTAGGTTATTTTTGGTTTCTGATTTTTAAACTAGTGGGAACAAGAGGAGGCCACGAATACAGAGCTGCACCCCACCTGCTCAGCGAGCTGCGTCAACCCACAGTGACGACACCACGGGAGCCCATGGGCTTTCTTAGAAGGGGCTCAGTGACCCCTGGTGGCTCCTCTCTCCCGAAGAGTCTGAGTGGATTTCTAACAGCCGTGGCGTTACCAGTGCCGTGAGCCGCTGACGGGGCTGCCCCATCACCTTATGGGAACCCACGGCTGCCTTTGGGATTTCCAGACACTTCCTTTGCAAGACCTTGGTGTAAAAAATAAAGTGAAAGAGATCAACTTGCCTTCAAACTCAGACTTTCCGTGTTCATCTCACACGAAAGGAGCCAGTCCCCGGGGACAGGAATTTGATCTGCCCGAGCTGCCCTGAGTTTCTGGGGCTGGAGGATGGGCTTCTCACAGGTCCTGCTTCCCCACCAGCGGGTCCTGCACAGGAGCACGCTGGTAACACCCAGAGGGTTGGGCCGTGACTGGTGGTGCGGGCACTGAGCAGAGGCCAGCGCCCCCGGAGCCCAGCTCCCGGGACCCCACGCCAAGCGGCCCTGAGAGCCAGGGCACTGTGGCCCGCAGGAAGGTGGACATCAGCACACCACTGCTTGCAAGAACAGGAGCCTCCTGTCCCCGTCCCCACTCAACAGAGGACAGCGCTGTCTCCTGGTGATGGCCCGCCCGCTCCTTGGGAAGACGAGACGTTGCTGCAGAGGGCAGATGCCGTGCCTTCCGTGGGAACCTTCTCCATTGGTCCCTTGTCTCAGGGCCTCCCATGTGCAGGGCAGGGGGTGGATGGAGGCAGACCCGGCGTGCAGGTGGGGCAAGTCAGGAAATTCTGCACAGACAGGGATCTGCCGAAGGCCACACAGCGTCCAGCTGGATCGGGTTCACCCCTTCCTGCTCCAGGGGTCTGTGCCGAGGCATCGATGAGCTTCTGTCGTGATAGGAGGCTCACTCACTTCTGAGGCTGCATCACCTCCACCAGAAACTGTAAAGGTGCAAAAAGGGGTTTTATAGCCGCTGTCCCCAAGCACAGAGCTGTGCCAGCAGGTGGCGGACCCTTCTGGAAACAGGAAAGGAAGGAATGAGAGGGAACATGTGCAGGAGCAGGGGGCCAGGGATGGGGCTTGAGGGCAAAGGTCGGTATGGCCGCTCGGGCCTGGGCATGAGTACGCGGAACACAGAAGCCAGTGCGCTGAAGGCCACCAGCTCAGGTAGCAGGAATGTAACTTAAGTGGGACAAATGTGGTTTTTAAGGACGAGCTGCACCCATCGGTTCTGCCTGAAACACAAACAGTGCAGGTGTCATTCAGCCTGGCCCAGGCCTGGGCTGACACGTCCCTCTTCTGAGCCTTCAGAGGACACTGTCTGGCCCTCACCGCCTGTTCACGTGGACGTTGGTGCCCTGGCTGCCCTCGCAGGGCTGGGCTACGGACGGTGCCCACCCAGAAGGAGCACAGGATTTCTTTAAAAGGTGTGAGGGCGCCTGGGGGCTCAGTTGGTTGAGCGTCTATTGATTTCAGCTCAGGTCATGATCTCACACTTTGTGGGTTCGAGCCCCATGTGGGGCTCTGTGCTGAGTGTGGAGCCTGCTTGGGATTCTCTCTCTCTCTCCATCTCCCTCTTCCTCTCACCCCTACTCATGATCTCTCTCAAAAAGTGAAAAAAGAATTTAATGGGTGGATGGGTGCTTGTTGTAGCTGAACAGAAACAGACTTCACGTAGCGTCTGTGCACCGAGCTGTCTCGTTGGGTCTTCCCTAGCGAACCTTCATGTGTCGACAATAACAGCAGGTGCCGTGCGCCGTTATTCACCTGCGCACCTGCACAGGGGCATCCCCACCGAGGCCCGGGTGCCAGTGCTGGGGTCGCCGGCAGGGCACTTGCTGAGGATCACAGACGACTGGTTGTGGAATGAAAGCCAGGACCCGGGCAGCCCCGCCTCAAAGACCATCTCCTCTGTCCACGGTGCCTCCTCCGTGTTCGTCACTGTGTGGACACCCGGCCGTGTGGAGCGGTGAGCACAAGTTGCCCGTGTGTCTGGTCAGTGGTCTAAACACAGAGCCTGCACATCCTGAGTTAAAGAAAGAACCGGCCTGAGTCTGTGAATGACAGAATAGGACCCAAGAACCGGCCAGCCCACCAAGTGCTGTGGGCAAGTGACACAAGCCCATAGCCCGGGCCCATGTCCCCCTCTGTAATTGTCCCCAGTCCATTAAGGGACAAAGGTCAGACTCACTGGCTGCCCAGGATGAGGCCTCTTGGTTTCTGTATTTATTTATTTTTTTACATTTTTTAAATGTTTATTTTTGAGTGAGCGAGCAAGAGACAGAGTGGGAGCAGGGGAGGGGCAGAGAGAGAGACACACACAGAATGAAAGCAGGCTCCAGGCTCCCAGCTGTCAGCACAGAGCCTGAGGTGGGGCTCGGACTCACAAACTGTGAGATCATGACCTGAGCCGAAGTCAGACGCTTAACCCACTGAGCCGCCCGGGCGCCCCATCTAATACACTTATTTCTACTTTAGTTTTCTATATTAATTTCACAGGGAAAACCTTTACCAGCTCTGTGGGAAATTCACTTTGTTTATGCCTAAGAGAGTATGTGTCCTTGTCAGAACACGGGAATTTCCAAATAAAACACTTCTAACAGGAGAGAAAAGGAGGTGCCCTTCACAGCCTGGCAGCCCCCCTTGGCACATGTGAGCCCCTGTGGACTTGCTGCAGGCTCGAGACCACACTTGTGCAAACAGCCTTCCCGGAGCAGACGCTCGGCCTTCCAGTACGTGTCCCTGGGGGACAGACACACTCAGAGCTGTTGGGAGACTCAGACGTTCTCAACATCCTGGCAAGGTAACAGTGCCGAGCTTTCACATAAATAAAACTTAGGAAGTTATCATTCTGCTGTTTGCCGAAGAGGAAAAAGTGGATTCAAATATGAGCCAGAGAATCAGGCTTCCCGGCATGAGGCGGCAGTGTCATGAGGGGAGTCACAGAGGACGCGGCAAAGGTCACAGGGAGCGCTTTCCTCGAGGAAGAGGGGGACCCAACAGAGAATGGGAGCGGTCGGCCCCGGGGAGATTCCCAGCAGGGTTGGAAGGTGGGGGCGTGTGTCAGGGGGGCACTTTGAACAGGTCTCCGCGTGACCCGACGGTGGACGGGCTGGACTGTCCCCTCCCTGGCCTCTGCCATCCCAGGGAATCATGGCCTCCATGAGACTCCCTCTTTCCAGACCTAACCTGCCCCCCTCGGATGTTTGGGATCTTGGTTTTCCCACGCTCTGCCGGGTGACCCCTCACCTAGGACTCTGTGTGTCTGTCCCTGTCTGCCGGGCGGGCCTGTCACCCTGTCGCCCCTCCCCTGGGAGCAGGGCTCATGCCCCACCCCGTCCTTCCCACAGGTGGTGATCTCTGTCCCGAGGGTGTGGTGCAAGGTCTCCCCATCACACTCCGTGTGCGGTTCCGCACCTGCCAAGCTCTGGGGCCGGGCTGTTCCTCACGACTCCGTCTCGTCTCCAGTCCTGCCTGTGTGCGTCTCAGGACAATTACAAGGTGCGTCTGTTATCCCAGATGTTCATCCTTGTGTTCTGCCAGCATCCGTTCCCGTGTGGCTTTGCTCACTACCCCCGTAGCCTCTGTGTTGCCTTCGTGGGGAAGGGACAGGCTGAGGCTCCCGTGGAAGTGCCACCTGTGTGTGGATCGCTGTGGCCGAGTGGAAACTGTCCTCTTAGATGGTGGTGGACGTTCAACTGTCCCCTTGCACTGGGTCTCCGATGGCTGTTAGGGAAAGAGGGCACCTGACGCTGGCCACTGGGCTTTGGAAGGGACGTCCATCACCTCAGACACTTTCTGACAAATGCCACTGATTTGTGCACTGAGATGGAAATACGGATAGCGATGTGATTTCTACTGGAGGAGGTTTACTGGGGACACACAGGTGATTCTGACATCTGTACACTGATTGGACGCGTCACTCTTGCGATCGATGCCGCAGGCCTGGAGCAAGGACTGAGGAAGAAGAGTTGTCTCAGCGCCGGGCGACCTCATGATTCACGTCTGGAATTCACACATGGCTCTCTAAGAAGTTTTACTTCGTTAAGGAGAAGTTCTAGGTATTAAAACACTCAAAAGTTGATGATTATATAAGATGTGAGTCGTAGTCCAACTCATTATTTCGGCCACCGTGAAATATTTAACAACGGTTTCTAAAGATCTAGGTCATTGGGACAAACATGCCACCGAAGAAAGAGGCGTGGGCGAGGTGCTGGGGGCCGGCGGACGGGCTGAGTGCAGGCGAGTCCATCCCCAGGCGCGTGCGGCCTGGCTCTCAGGACCTCAGCAATCTTGTCTGTAAGATGCACACGATTTGCACCTGACGGTGCTGCAGGATGTGAGTGGGAGTGACCGACGGTGCAGGAGGACAGAACGTGCCTGAAGGACAGGCTTGAGGGTCCGCACAGCCGGGACAGTGTCGCGGGCGCTGCAGCCGCCGGGGAGGGCCTTCCTTCTGCGCCCTCACCAAGCACTCAGTCCTCCCTCCGTGTCAGTGACTTCAGGCGCCTCGTGTAGGGGAATCACACAGGGTGTGTTCTCTGTGGCCGGCTCGTTCCTCTCAACCTCGTGTCCTTAATCCCTGTTGAAGCAGGTGGGAGAAGTTCCTTCCTTTTAAGGCTGCACATGCTCCGTTGGGGACAGACCCCATTTCCTTCATCTGCTCAGCTGAGGGGGCCTCCACAATGCCCCATCCTAAGTCAAGCAGATCTGAGAGACCAAGCACACAGCATGGCCCTCCAAGAGACACGGCCTGGTGGACGACCCCCCGGCGACCCGCGCCTCCTTAGCCTTGTCACCGTCACACAGCTTGGGGAGGCGCTGCTCTGTGCGTACCGTCACACTTCACTTCTCCCCCAGTGCGGGCGGCTCTGTGTGGGGAGCTGTCCGTGGGGGTGGTTCTCTGTGGAGGGTTCTCCCTGGCGGCTGGGCGGGGAGGGGCTCCTCCGCCGGGGGCTGTCCATGGCGTCTGTGCAGGCTGGGCCTTCACTGCCCGGCGGGCATGAGGTCAGAACTCCACACACAACTGCTCAGGTCGATGAGTGTCACCGGAGAGCCTTGCTGGTGGCACGTGGATAGGACACCAGCCGGAGGTAGCTGGGTCTCTGGCTGCAGGTTCACGGGGCGCCTGCTTACTCAGTATCTGGAAAACCTAGAGTGGAGGCTTTAAATTGGCTCCTGGATTTCGACCCCGTCGACTGTGGTTTTGTGTGGAATTTACTGGTGTGAGCAGAGATTCTGTGTGTGCCTTCGACACGTGGGGCCAGAAAGTATCGATGTCGCCCTCAGCGGGCCTTCGTGCTAGAGGTGCCCGGCTCCTTGTTTCGGCGCCATGCACTTCCAGACAAGTCTTCTGGGAACTTGAAAAGCAGTTTCCAATTTGCAGATGTTAAACCAAGACCTTGAGGCGTATCGCGTGGACGTGGCAGCTCTTCTTTTGAAATGTCCCTTCAGGAAGCTCAGTAATTATGACTTGTAAATGCAGAAATTGCATTAGGTTTGTGTGAGATTTGCAAGAACCTCGTGTTCCTTCTAGCGAGAGACTCGTTAGTTCCTCTCCTCCGGGAAGACCACCATGACTGAGTCCCAAGGTGTGGGCACCACTGGTGGGCTGGCTTGGGGTGAGGTCTGCCATGAGGTCCAGGCAGCTTCTAGATCCTGTGGTGATGCGAGGGCTGCGGAGTGAGGTGATTCCTCAGGAACACGTAACTGTTAGCACGCTGTCGCAGGAGGGTGCACCTCGACCACTAAGACACCTTGCTGGTCATTACTCAGAAAGGGTGAAAGTAAGCAGTAATCAGTCATGCGGCTGTCAAGGTACAGATTCATTTGCCTGTAAAGAAGGAACTTAATCCAAGGGGCCCTTCTGGTTCCTGTACCTGGAATTGGTGGCTCCGAGCACAGGGACCTCATCGGCCCATCTGTGGGCAGGTGCCCCTCTGGGCGGGGTTCACCTTCCTGCAGATGCCCTCCGTGCATCTCAGAGATCCTGTCTTCAGAGGTGCGGAAAGGAGTGGGTCTGTGGAATAGACGAGCCAGCCTGTCCTCCTGGACAGTGACATGGCTCCTTCTGAGGTCGTGTCCACAGTGTAGAGCACAGGGGGTGTAGACAAGACTTAGTTAAGCTGTCAATCGGGTAGCAAGCATCTTAAAAGGGATTTTGATGTTTCCAACTATTCTGGAACTTTATTGTGCCAAAGTAGGAGAGAAAAAAGTCAGAGTAATGCATTTAAAGCTTTCTCTCCACGGGTAGAATGGGGGTGGGGAGGGCAGCCAGAGAGGACACACATGTCACCATCAGCAATGTTAGGACACTGATGACCCCGTGGCAGCTCACTTGTGCGGGTCCGTGGCTGACGAGCGCACTGGAGGGTCGTGGGCACCTGGGTGGGGCTTTCAGGAACAGGGAAGGCCGTCTGTGACTCCTTTTTGTTTCAGGTGCATCTGGGATCTTCTGCATGGGGACGGAGGGACCCAGGATTTTGAGTGTTTTTACTTTTATTTTCTTACCTGATGGGGCACCTCTGTCTCTGTAGGAAACCTGCCCCTTGGGCATCATTTCCTCCTTCTCCTTTTGGGCTGGTGACAGCCTGAGGGTGAGCCACGGTCCCGCCTGTGCCCGGGAGCCCCACGCGCTCTGCTCACCCGCTGCTGGCGGTTCCTTCCACGAATGGTTGCACACGCACAGGCATACACACGTGTGCACACATAACATATGCATGCACAGGCACGCACACACACACCACGGCTAACGCACAGTGGTCAGTCCTACTGAATTCTGAACACCAGGAGCCCTGCTATGCTGAGACCCCGTCACAACTTCGCCTAAGCACCAACCGGGCCAGGCGTCAGTGGGGCCTGAGTGAAGTCGCTCTACCCGGTCAGAAGCCCACAACCTGATGCAGACGGGGTCCGGGCGGCACCCAGAAGGGGCATCACCTGTATGAGATGCAAGAAGATGAAGCCGTCAGCCCGATCTGTCAGGGGTCCCTGCAAAACAAGTAGTGTCTTCCTGTTTGTGTCCCGTGAGACCGCAGGTGTCTGCTTGGACCTCAGTCCATCCTTATTCCATGTGTGTTTGTACTTGAGTGATTTTCTGGGAGCTCAAAAAGCGTAGCGTCTGTTACTTGTTTTTGTAATGTGCTTTTCTAAGACTCACAGCGTTTCATTTTATCTTCTTATTCTTCTTCCAGGAACTCGAATTCCCGGACCTGACAGCCGTTCTACACTGTGTTCACGCCTTCCTAGCAGCAAAGGTGGCCTCGGTGGACCCCGCATTCATGGACAGCCAGAGCTTCGCGAGGAAAAGTGCTTCTGCTGAGCGCTGAGCATTAAATTATTTTCTTAAGAAATGACTCTTTCCTGCATATATTACAACTCTGTGTGATTTTATAATGAGCCTCTAGTTGTGATACCAATAAAACGTGTCACTAGTTTCCAGAGACGCATCACGCTTCTTAGATCTGAGAGGCCAGGGCGCTGCTGGGTGGAGCTGCGTTCACACACGTCCAGGTCCCGGGAGATGATGCACCTCGCGGGCCAGTCTCTGAGTCAGGCCACGGTGGGCTCTGCCCTGCGCCCTCTGCCTCCCACATCACTATCCTCTAGATTGTATTTTCATAAAGTGTGAGAAAATCCTGAGAATCCCCTGCTTTACTGTCCTCAGACAGGGAAGGGTTTTGTCTTCCCTTTTTGTCAGAGGGCTGAGTAAGGGTGTAATGTGAGAAATGAGAAGTATGCGGGAAAGGAAATTAATTTCAATACTACCTTTTCATAAACTGGGTAATTACATAATGCATCACTTAAATGCTAATTTAAACGACTTTCCTAACCTGTGAAACATAGCCTTTATCATAGTTTCCTTGGTTTTTGTACTGTTTACCACTTCTAAGAAGGTTTGCTTTCTATTTTTGTCATTGGAAGCAACTTAATGAACCCTTGAATCTTCTTTTAGGGAGACAGACTGTACTCAAAGTCAAGGTCACAGCCTCATTTCTCATGGTTGTGAGGACAGGAAGCACATAAACCACCGGGCTGTAAAGTTCCGGAAAACAGTTCTGGGAAGACAGGTAGATGTTTCCTGCAGCTGCAGGAAAGCAGGTGTGCCAGTGCTGACAGCCCATGGCCCCGCGGGTGTGGACCTGAGCGGCTACGTCAGTTCCCTGCAGCCCACCTACCTCTCGTCCGTCGGTGTTTTAGAAGAAGAACCGTTTTGGTTTGTAATATACATCAAATATTTATAATCATATATCAAACACATACTAATATTTAGGTGTTTGAAATGCATCTCCCTTCTAGAAGATCTCTGTACATAGCATGTGTATCATAGGTATTATATGTAGAATTCCCGTTTACATCGCAAGGGCCTCTGTGGAAAACTAATAGCAGCAGACTGTTTAAGGTGAATTTTAAATAATACTCCAGAGAACGGTGTTCACAGAGCATGAGGCAACAATTTTCTCTGCAGACGTCTGTTCCCTTGCTTTACGTCACACTTCCTATCAATGTCAACATTCGCGGCAGCAGGAGTAACATTTCCACCTGAAGACCAAGTTACAGCCCTCTGCGGCGTCTCCTCTGTGGGGGCGTGCCGGTCTCCTCCGTGGGGGCATGCTGGCCTCCACATTTAAGGGTTCTCCATTTCCTCGCCGGAGCCAAAGACTCTAAGCTCACTCAAAACTAGAAGGTATTCTTCACCAGAGTGAAGAAATTGTGAGGATTTTTTTTTTGTTTATTTTCATTAAAACCAGAGATTTAAAAAATGTACCTTTACTGGATAATAATGAACGATTAATATTTTCCCAAGAAGATTTGATGCTAAAGTTTATTTTTATATTTGTATAAATATACAATTCTTTGAAAAATGCACAACTTTTTAAAAATTAAAAAACAGCAAAAGTCTTTTTTTTTTTTTCTGAAATGAGCAGTGGCCATGTGCCCACTTCTCTTTCCCTTTGCATTTCTGTGCACCTACCCAGTGGCCACGGGAGTCGTCCCCACCCTCACGTGGCCACACGGGTCAGGCTGCTCAGGCCCCTGTGGACCAGTGGGGGGGTGGGGGTGGAACGACAATTATTGCTTTGGTTTGGAAACAGGACTCGTCACAGGTGGGGCCTGCTCCTCACGCCAGGCTGTCAGGGTGCTGGGTCAGAAATTATTTTCATTTGGGATGTGCAGCTAACCTTAAAATATCAGTTTTGCATTCTAATTAGGAATTATCAGTAATTCCTAATTGTCAGTAACCATCCTAATTAACAGTGGGAATCATCTGCTGATCTCGTGTGCAAAGTCATGCTGAGGTCTCATGCTGAGACCATGCTGAGGGCCGCACACACACGACCCCTTTCAACTCGCTCCCTACCTGGTACAGGTCTGACTTCGTTCTCACCATGAAGGTGAGGGAACAGGCCTCAGCCCAGGTCGAAGGCTGGGCTATTTGTGGGGCTGGGTGAGCCGAGGCCCTGGGATCCCCAGGCTGAGCCCCCCGGCACGGATTCCGTGGAGCTGGTGAGACACACTTCAGCCCAGGGCCTGTGGAACCCCAAGGTCGTACTTTGTCTTTGCCTGTCCCTGGAGAGTAGTAACCGGTATCTTCTAAATGTGGCCTGTTTTCCCTTTGTTCCATTTTTGTACGTTTTTCTATCCCATTTCAACAGTAACAGCAGAAAACTTGCCCGGTGACGAAGTATTGTAGTCAAAGTGGAAACACATCCTCTTGGAAAGTATCTCAATCCATGCCGTGGATCCTGACCTAATTTACAATCCACACGTGGGCATCTGGCAGGACGCTGTTGAGTAGGTGCATCCCGTTAGTGACCCTGCTAGCTGAACATTCATCTTGAAGGTTTATTAAGTCTTGGGCGGAGGAGGAGGAGGAAATGTCCGTCATCCTGAAGGCAAGGAAATGAAATGACAAATACATCATCACCGGTGTCTCAGAGGACGCACCGCACCGCATTGGTCTGTGACTGGGGTTCGGGTCTCGTGCCCAGACTGCTCTCACAGGCCCGGCGGGCTCTGAGCTGGCAGGAAAAGTGACCCGCTAACACCAGAGGAGAAGCAAAGACACCTGCACGTGGTGGAGATGGCGGGGGGGGGGGGGGGGCACAGCTGAGAAGTGACAGGAGCCAGCGGCACTTGGTGGGGACCAGGGAGCTGGATGCCGAGGCAGGTGTCCTAGGAAGGACTGTGAGCAGGTTTGAGCGTCAGGAACAATTTTACATGGTTCACACAAACTTTATTTTTCTCACCTCGTGGTCTATATTTTCATGACCTCAAACGACATTTCCACGTAAGGAAAGGATCCAGCTGCATTTGGATCCCTCCAGACACAGGCAAGTGCCAGAGAACCTCTTCCCATATTCGTTGAGCTCTGTGTGTGTGTGGACCTGGGGGTCCAACCAGCAGAGGCCTTGTCATAACCAGCAACTTCCTGGCACCCCCCCCCCCCCCCCAGTACCTAATACTTGCACTCTCCGCCTGCCAGTGAGCTTTCGTGACTGTTTTCTGCCTTCAGGACACTCAGCATATCACAGGAGTGTCCGTGGAACCCTAAACACTCAACAAGGTCCTGGTTTATTTTTCTGTCCCTGTGGATGATTTGTGGGAGCTGACGGTAAAACCTCTCGTTTACTGGGGCCTGTGGTGACTGCCATGGGTAAATCCCTTCCCTCCTACTCAGTGACTGGTGGCCATCTGATGTCGTCTGTCCAGAGGCACAAAAATAGAGGAGGGGTAAGACTGGAGATTATACCAATTATTATCATCTTGTTTTTTCCAGAGTTTGGAGCAACAGAACAGGCAAAGACAGTTCCTAACCCATCCCTCCCCAATTCCAACAGGACTTTTTTGGGTTTTTTTGGAAGTAAAACTGATTTATTCAACTCGGGAACCAGACTTATGTCCTCATGGTTTCACAGGCTAATTATTTATGCATCTATTATTTACTTTTTAAGCGGGGTGCAGCTGACACACGATGTTACACTAGTTTCGGGTGTAATCACAACATGATTGGACGTCTGTCCCTTATGCGGTGCACACGCGGGCGTCCCCGTAGCACGAATACAATCTCGCCACGGCGCCTCTCGGATGCTGCGGGGCACCTGCGGGGGTCACCGCGGGGCCTTGCGGTTTGGAACACCTGGTCCAGGACGGAGAGCCCGGCCCCGTCCTGCCTTCACAACAAGCAAGGCTTGGTCCCGAGTGGAGAATTTGCCGCCGTGTCCTCCCGCGTGCGGACGGGAGCAGCCTGACCCCGCAGCCCGAGTACCAGCCTGCAGGGAGGAGGGAGGACTCCGTAACCCCGCCAGGCGGGGGCGCATTTGCACAGGTGCCCGCCGCTGGCCGCCCGCCCCTACCCGCGAAACGGCGCGCCTGGTGGGCGTGTGCACCTGCACACACGTTATGCAGACACGGCCGTGGTCAGGGGCAGCCAGCACGGCGTCGCCGAGGAAAAGCGTTTTCCGTGTGTGTCAAAACCCCGGAAGGACGTGGAGGCTGCCACGGGCGCAGGTTCTGCGTGTCCGGCAGGTCCTGGCCGCAGCAAGCTCCGCGGGTTGACCGCCGGGCACGGACGCACAGCCACACGGGAAGAGCACGGCTAAGTCGCAAGCAGAAATGGTGAAATGCACAGCAAAAACTCTGTAAAGCTCTCAGCAGGCCTCAGCCGGGGGGGCAAAAGGACAGTGTGGTTCAGAAGACACTACCTACCCGACTTACGTCCTGAGGAAGAGCCCACCCTGTAAATCCAAGGAGATCCAAGTCGGGCTCATAGAGACTTCTATGAGACACACGTGGAAGTCTGAGGTGGAAGCACGACCCTGGATTCAACTATTTAACATATACCGTGGAATGACCCGTCGGTGCCGGGCGGTGCGGAGCCCGAAGCCCCGGTGCAGCTCACGAGCCTGGAGGAGCGGGCGCGCCCAGCGGGAGAACGCACACATGGCTGGAGGGCATGCGCAGAGGGCTGGAGGGCGCGCGCGCACACGCCTGGAGGAGCATGCGCACATGGCTGGAGAGCATGCGCAGAGGGCTGGAGGGCGCGCGCAGAGGGCTGGAGAGCACGCGCACACGCCTGGAGGAGCCAGCGAGAAGCCAGCCCGCCCGGCTGGAGAGCGTGCCCGCCTGGAGCGAGCACGCACACGTTTGGAGAGCACGCTCTGCTGGAGAGCGCGCGCGTGCACGGCTGGAACCGGCCCCAAGTCAGGCACCTGGACACAGGTGACAGCAGGTCCCGACGTGTCGGTGCTGGTGGGACTGCACTTCCCGTTCCGGCTGCACTTTTCAGAAGCACATGGACAGAGCGGTTCCAAACAGGTAATCGCCCCGTGATACAACACGCTTTGTAGTAAACCCAAGTCTGTACCACGTGCTAGGACTCAGGGATGTTTCTGTCCTGCTGAGGAAGCTGGTTTGTTTTATAGCTCGGCAGTTTGTAATCGCGCCGCCTTAGCAGGCTTTCCCTAAACTGGCTTAGATGGTAATTCTCGTTTCTGTGTGTTTGTTTAAAAACTCAAAGGCAGATACCTCGTCACTTGATTTCCGGAGTCTTGGTAAGGCGGCGGAAGTTTGCCGGGGAGTGAGCATTTTAGATGTTTGGGCTGCGCTCAGGAGCCACAGACTGGGTGACGTGGGAACAACGACGTCCACTTCCTCGGTCCCGCAGGCTCCGTGTCCGAGGTCACGGCTCCAGAAGATTCGGGGGAACCCGCTCTGGTTCCCAGATGCCGACTTCTCGCCGTGTCCTCACGTGGTGCAGGGCCAGGGGCCGGCAGGGGTCTCTGCTGCGCGAGCACCGCTCCCCCATCGCGCAGGCGCCACCCTCCTGCCCTCATCACCCGCACAGCCACGCTGGGGGGCGGGTTCAACACGTGAACTTCGTGAGGACACAACTGTTTTTAGTCCGGAGCAGTAGGACAAACATCAGTTTGACCGAGTTTGTGTGTCCAAAACAGAGTTTGGCCGGGAGAAAGGACATATATTTTATTGGTACCTAACAATAAGTTTACTTGAGATGAGAATCTTCAATAATATGTGTTTATCCCAAGAAAAAGTTTTCACCAGTAATAAACTTTTCCTTTGAAACCGGAATTCAAGGTAAATACGAAACACAAAGAACATGCACAGTGTTTCCTCCAGGTAAACCAGAGTTCCTGTTTGCCCTCAGGTGGGCTCTCTGGTTACCGTTTATTGTGACTCCTACGCAGAAGTAGAGTCGTATCCCCATAGGTTTGGGGGGGGGGGTTAGATTTCGGGAGCCCTGCAGGTAACGTGGGGACCACCGCCCATCATGGTTCGTGAAAAGCCTTTTCATAAATCGGCTTTGAGGCCATCTGGGGATTTCTGTGCAAAGCCCTCTCTCGCCGACGCTCCGGGGCAGAGATGAGAGGTTCGCCAGCGGCCTTATGGAATGTCACGTGACCTTCTTCCTTTAGGAGTTAGGGATTTTCTGTGCCTTCATAAGAGCTCAGAGTGAGCCTAGACGCATTTAAAAAATGCAAGGTCAGGCCATGGGCCTGGGCCACGGCTCTGCCTTATTGGCTTCAGATCCGACATCCTCAGAACTGATGAAATTATTGCCAGCTTAGCCCCCAGAGCCTTGATCCCACCCTAAAGGAAAAGTTCAAGAAGTGACTCAACCGTGAAAGTGCCCGGAACGTGCAGCCGGACCCACAGTTGAGCACTTCAGGGTGATTGCTGGTGTTCACTTACGTATATTTTATTCAGAGAATAATTCAGTCACTCTTGACTCATTCCCTCTAATTTCAAACTCAGGGTGTAAATAATTTGAGTGGTTGTCTCTATTTTTTTTTTAATTATTATTAATAAGCATCTTTAAGTTGTTCGAGAGCACAGGGAACCCGGTGTCTCAGTCGGTTGAGTGTCCGACTCCTGATTTCAGCTCAGGTCATGATCTCATTGTTTGTGATGAGCCCCATGTCGGGCTCTGAGCTGACAGCACAGAGCCTGCTTGGGATTCTCTCTCTCCCTCTTTCTCTGTCTCTCCCTCTCTCAAAATAAATAAATGTAAAAAAAAGTTATTTGAAAGCAAGAGTCAGCAAGCCACAACCCGTGGGCCACATCGGATCCGTGGACAGTTTTTGTAAATGTGGCTTCATTAGAACATGGCTGCATTCGTTCATCTGGACCTTGGTAACCCAGCACCATCAGCTGCGGTCTCAAACATGTTCTTATTCTGCCTTCCAACCATAGCATTCAGAAAACATTCCCTGGGCATTTGCTGTGTACAGACATACCCAGGGGCCGGGGACACACAGGTGCCTGGAATGTGGCACCCTCCCGCATCTGTGGAGAGGATGAGTATCCGCTCGTTATTCCCAGCATGCTCGCGCCTCCCATTCCAGGCAGAAGGCCCCGGTAGCCCGGAGAGGCTGTTCCGTGCTCTGCCCTGCAGGATGTGGGGGTGGGCAGGGGAGCTGGCAGGTGCGGTGTTCCCAGTGGAGCACACCAGGAAACCAGAGATCTTCGGGGGGGCAAGATGTGTGGATGGGGCTTCAGGTGTCTCAGTCTCAGGCTACAAATCCCAGACAGGCAGGGAGGCCAGGGAGGAGCCCAGGAGTCAGGGGGTAAGTGCAGGGACTGCTGGGCTTCCTTGGGTGTCATGTTGTCGTCAGCCCCCTCGTTCATCCATCAGGCTGTTCAGCACAGATTTGACCACTTTCTAGGCTCCAGAGTCTGAGAGCTAGAACTCACATAACAGAGTCCTTGCCGTCCAGCCACGGACATGTGGGGAGAGCAGGGCAGGGGGCCTCAGAGCACAGAGTGGCCGGCTGGTTCTTCCCGCAGAAGGGGACTTCCTAAATCTCCCCGAGCCTCACGCATCCCAGGGAGAGTAACTCCCCTTCTGAGATGTGACCTGCACGGGAGTGACAAGTAGGTGGGAATGTGCAGAAGTACATGTGAGAGAAAGACAGACGCATGAAATTCTGGGCACCCCGGGGGTGGCTTGTGAGCCTCTGCTTGCCAGGAGGGTGAAGAACACCTCTGTGTGAATCAGAAGTTTCTGGAAGAGCTGAGGGCCTTACACGCCTTGGACAGGTGGAGGCTGAGTAGACAGTGCCTCGGTGGCTGGAGGATTTCTGGGGAATTTAAGTGGGAATCGTCCTCGTCTTTGAGGGCAGCACACTGAGATCCGAGCGCCCCGGGCATGACTCAGCATAGACACTTGGCGCTGACTCTGGAAATCCAAAGTGCCTGGGGTAAGCGACATAAACCAGGGGTATTGGATTTTGTTCAGAGTGAAGGCCAGGAGGTTAAACAGGCTCAGTGAGGGGGACTCTCAGCAGGTGTGACCCCAGCCCCGTCCTGGGTGCGTTATCCACCTGTGGCTTGGCCAGGGCACACCAATTCCTGCACCCGCCCTCCAGCAACTGCGTGGGACAAGGGACAAATCTGAGCCAGAAAAGAGGGATTTAGGGAACACCCCAGATGCTGTCCTTGGCGGCTGTGACACCCTTGCTGGCGCTCTCTGCCGGCCTTAGCCACCATTGCCATCGTGAGGGGGCAGGGGAAGCCCCGTCTGCTACATCTTCCCTTTGGTGCTTTTCCCGCTTCCAGGCTTCCTCCCCCCAGCAGCCGGCACCTGCCTGCGCCTGCTGCGCCTGAACCCACAGATCTTATTTTTATTTCCACGGGAGCTCCTAAAGATGCCTGTTAATATTACAACTTTCTGGTCAAGAAGCTCATGTCTGATAAAGAGTCTTTGGGCCATGATCTCTTAAGTCAGCCTAAGGGAGTAACTTTAAAAGTGGAGATACCAGGCTTCATAGAAGTCTCGTCAGGGGCACCGTGAGGGCCGCCTCACGCTCGCTGAACCTCAGACGCTATGTCTTGAAGAACAGAGTCATGGGAGTCGAGAGTTGAATCAACAGCCTGGGCTCATAGTTTGTTGACAAATTGATTCTGTAGAGACGTCCAATGTGAATTCGCGAAAGGTCAAGGAAAAATCTGTTTGTTTTTCCATTTATTTGTGAACACTCAAAAGTAATTTTTCCAAGGGAGGAAAGCCTGATCTGTTCCATGACTTCTTCAAGGGTGCCTCGTCTCACCTGAGACAAGAATAAATGGCCGTGTTGGTCATCACGCAGTGGCCGTGACACTGTATCTGTTCATCCTTACGGTCACAGAGGTCACAAAGGATTCCTGCCTGTGCACCTGAGCACAGCATCAAAGGAAAATAGTTGATTCTTCCAGTTTTATTCCATGCAAGTTTCAGGATTTACCCCAGAACTCCAGTCCCACAGCCAGAGTCCCAGCTGCACCAGGACATACCGACTCCTCCTCACAGAGTACACGGTTCCATCTGGGAGACAGATCGCACTGGGAAGAAAGCGTAATGTATCTAGACAGATAACTTTTTTGGTAATTTGATTATTTTGTGTAAAAGCCTGAAGTCTGCCTTTTACCTACACTAGTAAAATGTTACTAGTGTACTAATGTCTTCAAGCAAGACATGTCAGCCCACAGAGGCCGACATCATGGCACCCTACAAGGTGAGCAAAGGCTCTGATTTGGAAAATCACATCCTTGTCTGAGCTCTGGACATGGGTTACGGTGTGTGCCTTAAAACCATACAGAGTTTGAGCCCATGTTGCAGGGTTAACGAGCTGCACAGCCTGGGGCAGATGACCTCTCTACACCCCGGTGTCCTCGCTTAGGAGGTGGGAGAAACCACAGCTCGGGCCCGTCTGTTCCAGAGTCTGAGAGCCAGGGCACAGGGCTTGGTGCTTCCCCGCTGATGGGAGTCCCGCATACGCCCACCACGTCACCTGCAGGTGGTGGCTGGAGGTGCCAGACCTGAGCAGCTGCAGCCACGAGACCTTGAACCCAAACCCGGAGGTTAAGCCGCATCAGCCTGGACCACAGGTTTGCTCTAGGCACGGCTCTTCAGATCAGACACCAAGGCCGGAGGGAGGTTGGCCTGTCTGGGCAGTGAGCCGCATGCAGAAATGGGTCTTCCCCAAACTGGACCTGATAAATGCCTGACAAGACCTTGAAGAAAAGTGTCAGAGACGTGAAGGTCCCATAATAATTTAGTGAGTGTGGAGCGTGTGTGCTCAGGTGAAGCTGGAAGGCCACAAGGGGCAAGTCCGCGGCAACCACACCGTTAGAGGGTTGACTGGCACATACACTGAGCATAGCACCCCATCACAGGCGGCCTGTTTAGTGTCGACATGCTCTGTGAAGCAGCCCAAATTTGGAGAAATCTATGCTTACTCACCCCAGGCCTTCCCTGTAAAACACTCTCAGCACCTGTCCTGACAGGTGTGGGAAGCAGCCCAGAAACTCATTTCCAGAGCCTCCCACCAGGAGTGCCTTGCACCAGCCCCCAGAGTTGTTATCTTTTGTCGCTCAGCGTCAGTAATATGCCAGCAGAAAGGTCAATGACCTCTGTCTGAGAGGTTTTCTTAGAAGAAACAGAATGTTCTGGAACACAGTGACGACATGGAAAAAAGAGTGTGTGTGTGCCACTTGGCAGGTGGATGTAAGCCAACCCGAGGGGGGCATGGGGCACTTGGCATCAGTGAGCCTGTGAGTGGCTCTCATGATGGAAGTTTCTGGAAGCTTCCAGCACATCCGATAGAGTGGGTGGATTCAGGAGGGGCTGGCGCCTGGGTGGCTCTTAGGGGCCTGCTGTAAGCCACGCCACGGGAATATCGTCACCCTGGCCAAAGGGCTGCCCCCAACCCAGGAAGAAAGACATTCTTCAAACCGATACAGGCCCAGTGATGCTTCTGAGAAGTTTCCCATGTGATTTACCACAACCGTAAAGCTTGTGGAGCGCAGGCGCCACTGGCAGAAAGCAGTGGCCACACATTCCAGCCGGGAAGCCTGCACCTGACTCGTGGGGGAGGCCGCCTACGCCCAGCTCAGGTGAGGCCAGGACAGCCTGGGGCGGGCTGACTGGGCGGGGGCCTCTAGGTGGTGACGCAGCACAGAAGCGCAGTGAGGACGGAGACCAGGAAGCAGAGACCACCGATCCTGGAGTTTGTAATTGTAACAAAATACACAAAACACGAACTTTACTGTCTTAACCCCTTTGAGGCTGTGGCTGGCACCGTCTGCCTTCAGGTCATGCTGCTGCGCAGCCATCGCCACCCTCACCGCCAGGCCGGTGCGTCACCTCTGCTGGACGGCGCCTGCCAAGCGAGCCACCCGGGAGCCCCTCAAATGCAAGCTACTTTGAAATAAGACTTGCCCTTCGTTGAAAACCCAACACTGACTAGGTCCCAGCTAGTGGCAGGAACTTAACGCATTCCTGAGACTCAGCATTCCCATCTGAAAAAGGAAATGGTGGCACGTGCCCTGTAAAGATGTCATAAGGACTTCCTGTGACCACACAGGTGCCATGTGTCTTCAGTGTCTGTTGATAAGTACTGTTCATGTCTGGGCACCTTATCACAGAGGAACCCCACTACCCCCGTATCTTGTGCAGTATGTTGTCCTATAAATTCTCTTAACAGGGGGGGTTGTTATTGCTTCCTGAGCGAGTTACCCCATTTTGCCACAGGGAAGCAGATGGCTGCACCACAGGGCTCACTGGGGCGCCCTCCCTGCTGGACACACAGCCCTTCAGTCCTTCAGGATGGCCTGGGCCCTCAGCGTTGTGTCCTACGCTTCTCACACCTAGAAAACTAATTTTTGAAATATGATCAAAACTCGGCAGGGAGACTCCTGAGTTACAGAGGACACGCGATGCTGTAACGGGCTATTACGTAATGACCAGAAATATCTGTGATTCAAGTCTGCACATGTCTCAGGGAAAGAACTTCTCTGTCACAATGTGTGAAATCACCAAGCAGAGCAAGCGAGAAAGCAAATTGCACATTTGTGGAGCCGACGCAAGCTTTTATCGTAGGTGTGAATTTACTCTCGATTTTTAGCAAGAATCAAATATTCCACATTGTCTTCTTCGTGTCTTGGCAAGTCAATCAGTAACGACTAAGGCTACAGAAGATCTTTTCAAAATCCCTTTTATCTTTTACAAAAATATAGATTGTTTTCTAACACGTAATCTCGTGGCAAAATTTCAAGCCATAGAGGTAAAAAACAAAGCCCTTTGAAAAAGTGTTCCTTTTCCTGCCCCTTCCTCCGACCCTCACACCTTGCACACCTAGAAACGACTGTGGTCTCATTGCTGTCTGCAGACGTCATTCTGGTCCTTGTCTGAAATGCTGAGGGCATGGCCGGGCGCCTTGGAGAGGGGCCAAGGCGCAGGTGAGTCAGCAGTGGCCTCCCCCAGGCAGTGAGCCCCCCCGAGGCCAGGCCCGTGGGTCTCCAGCAAAGCTGAGACTGCAGGGAGGTCCCCCTACCCGCTGCCCCTGCCCCCTCCTGCTGGCACCCCACGCCCTGCCTGGGGGAGCTGGCCGCCTGAGGGCACGGCTGCACCACCCGCCCCCCCGAACCCACCCTCCACCCCGACCACCACTCAGGTCATCTCAGCCCTTCCGCAACGGATATCTTGCGCACACACGTCTGAGTATTTGTCACCGGGATAAATTCCAGATCTGGGATTGTGGGTCCACAGGTGTGGGCTGGAGGGTTGGGAGCCGGGAGCCCAAAGCCAACACTTAACCCCGAGACCCCCATGGGGAGCAGTGTGACAGACGATGCCGCCTGTGCAAACAGGCCAGTAGCGAGGGCCCGAGAGCACAGGCGACCTGATACTCCTGATGCAAATCGAGGAGTGCAGGGCAGACCCGATCACCCGGTCTGTGCTTGGTCCTGTCTGCACTAAGTGGGCACTGAGTGCTTTCGCCCGAAGGGATCCCTGGGTGTGGAGGACCCAGGCCTCACCCGGAACAGATGTCCCGTAAAGCCTGGTTCCGCCTGGGCCCGAGTGGGGCCAGAATCGGGTGGGGCACCCGGTGACCCTGAGTGCGGGTGGACGTCGCGGTGGCCAGGCCGCTGGCCCCTCTTACTGGCCAGTTAGGAGGAGAGGCCGGGCCCTATGTGGACCGGCTGTGCGAGCCTCCTCCCTCCAGAAGCAGAAGTGGGGAGGCCGATTCACAGACATGAATGCCTCCGATTCACAGACGTGCGGCCAGCCTCCGATTCACAGACGTGCGGCCAGCTCCTCTCCGCAGAGCCATGCTCTCCTCTGCCTGCGCCGCCTCTGCGATGGGCTGTCTCCCACGTCCGTGGCACACTGCTGCGGTTTCGAATTGGTCCCATGCAAACATCATCTCTGTGCATCTCACTGGCTTTTGCAGAGTGACAACAGGACCCATCAGGAGGCAGGGGTGACTCCGGGTGGAGGTCCTGTGACCGGCACCCAGCTGTCACTGTGGAGACAGAGAAGCGTATCATCTGCGGGGCCGGCGTCTGTCCCCACCAGGGGCCCGCCAGAGCCCAAGTGGGGAGCTGCCCGACACTCCGGTGGCCTGGACGTGTTTCGGCCACCCTGGGATTGCTGCCTGCGGGTGTGCCCCGTAGACGGCACGCCCTCGGGGAGAGAGCGGGCGCGGGCAAACCCCGGGGGTGCAGCCTCGCAGACCACATGAAGACCCAAGGCGTGCTCCACCTTCCTGCCACCAGCCCCCTCCTCTGGATGCCGGAGGTCAGAGTCCCTGGGCCTCTGCTTTCTGCCAGGTGGAGACGGGGAGAGTCCGGGGACCTGCCCTGAGCAGTGGGAATATGTCACCCGCAGGCGGAAGTGACAGGAGTCACAGAGTGCCCATCCCGGCAGCCTGGTCCTGGTGACAGTGAGCAGCAGGGCCCCCGACAGACCTCATGGAGCGTGGTTAGAGCAGTGGAAATGTGGGCCGGGTGTCAGCGCAGCAGAATCTGGCTTACCCTAATTGCATTCTGTCCCTCTGTGATGCCTGGCCCCTGGCACGTGTAATTGGTCCCACCTTCCCTCGGACAGGAGAGTCTAACCTGCCTGCGGGTCACGGGAAGCCACACATTCCATGCACAACTCCTGCTCGAAGCTGAGTGTGGGTCACGTGTGCTTCTGGAGGGAGCGGGAGGAAGGGCCGGGACTGCGATGCAAGGTCCCCACCTCCCGTCCTCCACGGCCAGCTAGCTGTACTCACCCGATGGGACCCAGGCGAGGGAGGACCTTGCTGCCCCTCGGTGCAGCCAGTTGTGGGCTAAGCCGTGTCCCCTCGAGAGTCACACGTTACAGTCCCAACCCCAGTAGCTCCAGATGCGCTAGAGACAAGGTCCTTATGGGGGGAGTTAGTGAAAGTGAGGTCTTCAGAATGGGCCACGTTCCCAGTGGGGCTGGTGTCCTTATGGGACTTGCTGTTGCGGACGGACACCCACGGAGGGACCACCACGCGCAGACGGCCCAAGGAGACGCGCCAGGGGCTTCCTGCCCGCACCCAGATCGCAGACCTGCAGCCCCAGGGCCGAGAGGAATGCGTCCTGTTGTTCAGGTCACCATCCGCGGTGACTTATTACTGCCGCCCCGGCAAACCAAACCAGACTTTCCTGCCTCCCCCGCTTCAGGCCTGCTCGTACTCAGTCCTTTCACTGAATCCGTCATGAGAAAACGTAAGGCCCTTCGCAATCTGGGCCTGATTTCCCTTCCAGGATTGGTTTTACACGACTAGTCTCCTGGCTGCTCAGGAGATCCAATCAGTTCTTCACATGTCACTCTCCCATTCCGTCGTTCATCCACACATTCATTAATTCCACTCATCCAGCCGCCCGTCCGTCCTCCCTCCATCCGTGCATCCCTGCCTCTACCCTCCCTCCCATCGCGCATCCCTCCCTCCCCCCCCCATTCATTTACACTTATTGATGGTAACGTATGCCAGGCTTTTCTGGGCACTAGGGACAGAACCAGAGACAAAACCAACTTCTCTCAGAGCCCTCCTGCTGTTCCCTTTAGCCAGAAGTCTCTCTCCCCCAGATGGCTTCCTACCCACGCATTGTCTACCGCAGCAGATTTTCTTTGTCACAGCTGCAGTCGGACACCCTCTTCTGTGTTCCTGAGATTCACGTCCAGGATTCTAATAGAGAATGTGTCACACTCCACAGAAATGATACTCTCCTGTGTCTCCCTAACCAGATCAAACCTCTGGTGAAGCAGGGAGAACACCTTACTTCTGTTCACACCTGTCCAGCGTAGAACTTCGTCCTAAAGATGTTTGCAATGGTTAATGGTAAATCCAAGAATAAATGCATCATTTATTTAACGGAGTCAATATAAAAAATTCAACTGTACTGTATTCTAAATTAGGCCTCTGTTTTTGTGACCTTTGCAGGCTTTTTTTTACTATCATCATACACACACATGCACACAGACCAAAACTAGCTGGAGAGGCTGTATATTCTCTCACACTGGAATTTGGTCAAAACGACATTGAATATACAGTTTTTGTTCTGTTTTGTGGTTTCCCTAAGTTGATTGAATTGACCCTTTTGCCCTCATGTGAGCTGTCCCTCTAGGTCAGTACGAACGAACACCTCATCACTTTTCCTGAGAAAAAGCCGTGTGCTTGAAGATCACTAGTTGCTGATATTTACATCCTCGTCTGGAAATCTTTCAAGTGCATTTATTGACCTTCAGTGCTTGGATTAGAGAAATACACTTGGAGAGGGAAGGTGTGCATCTTACTGCGTATGGATGCCAGAGCCTTTTATATAAGCTACTAACTCTGAACCTGGCTGAGCCGTTGTGTTCAACAACGCAACATTTTAAAATTCCAGCGTCTTTCTTCTCTATCTCCAGGGAAAGTGTTCTTTTTCACATGAGGAACTCAGCCCAACAAGAGAACAGGCCACACCTGATAGTCTCCCAACCATGTCCCTCCTGTCCTCAGACAGGACCTGGCTTGAATTCATCACCTTTCCTGTGGGCCCATCCCTCTGCAAGAATGACGGTGACAGAAACTCCGATGTGCTCTCCCCACACAGCCCTCCCCGCCCCGTGCTCTACAGTGTTACCAGCACAAGGACGTGGTCCATCCATCCCCTCTTGACAGGGTAGCAACAACGCTCGAAACAGGCCGCGAGTCATT
The DNA here is from genome assembly GCF_027475565.1 of Acinonyx jubatus. Lineage (NCBI taxonomy): Eukaryota > Metazoa > Chordata > Mammalia > Carnivora > Felidae > Acinonyx > Acinonyx jubatus. Next base: position 137,190,839 of record NC_069388.1, on the reverse strand, counting down.
TTGTGTGTCACCTTCCTAATGACCTCCGGCAAGGGCAGGCGTCCATTTTCTTTCAGGAGTAGGAAGCCGAGTTGCCTTCTGTTACACTGGGGAGGGGTAGGCGTGACCGTCCAAGATCCCAGGGTCCCGGCACCTGGTGAGCTGCCTCTCGCCCATGGTCGAGGGGATGGGACCTCTTCTCAGGACAGAATCATTCTGAGATCTTCGTGAAGGTGGGGACCTGGAAGGACACTGGATGCATTTGATTGTCCCCACCCGCCGTTCCATAAATGCACTACGTGTGACAGGGACAAATCCGCTGTGCCACACACATTGTCACTGAAGACAAGCGTAGGTCAGGAAGCTGCACGTTGCAGTTACTAATGTGGCAACACGTTCGCACAACTTTCAGAGACTTTGGGATGCCTGTTTCTGCTGGATCATTCTGGGGCCTGATTTCTACTCAGGTCAACATTGGCAAATCATATTTGCACCATTACTTTCAAAGTACCTTAGAAAGACTTCATGTCAACAAAGTGCATTTCCAAATTCCAAAGGCCCTCACAGTCCCCAAAATGACTGGGCTCTGAACTCAATGGGAATGTGGGGGTGCCACGTCTCATTACTCAGGGTCCTAGAATATTCTACGTGAACACTGACAACACTCTTGCCCTGGGGCTTCCAAAGACCACTAAAAATGATCTTGGGCCTTTCCAACCTCACAGGGAGGCCTCTCTGTGTTGCTTTACTTTAACAAATGCCGAAGTGTTTTCCTTATTGCTTCTTCAGTGTGTGATGCACAATATGAAACTGAGTTCCTAAGAACCTTTAACAAACCAGAAAACCATGGTGCCCCCTTAACATCCACTAGTTGTTCTCTTATCCCTGTAGCAATGTAAATTCACTGAAAAGTAGGAATAATTCTGCAACCTTCCTGTGTCTCTCCTCTCTGGGAAGATTGTTTGTCTGACACCAGCCCCCAGGACAGGGCTGTGAGGACCCAGCTTAAAGCAGGTGCTAGTATGTGGGGAGAGTCCAGGCCCCGGTCTGCGAAGTTCTGATGTTTTTGCTGAACGTGATGAAGCTGTGAATACCCCCGGGAGAGCTGATGGGGAATGACCATTAACTGGAAACTACTAGAAGTTTCAGCGGACCGCGGACCCTTCTTCACCCTCCGTGGGGCATCTGCGCAAACTCCACGGTAGCCTGACGCCAGATGAGGCCTCGTGCCAAACGCTGCAGCCACCCAGGCACCGGTTCCTGCCGCAGAGCATCTCAGGCCCTTCGCAAATGCCCTGCACATAGCACCTGAGCTGTTCACTAAAGCAACAAATTACTTACTGAACCTCTGTGCCTCCTGTGCGCATCCTCACTTCCAGGGCCGCAGCCAGCTCTGGGCCCACAGACGCCGACAGTCCGGCCCCAAAGTCCTAGATTCTGCTGCTGCTGCTGCTGCTGCCCCGTGATGCCCCCACAGGCAAGTGGGACCAGGCCGGGCCCCGGCTCAGAGCCAGCAGCTGGAGGCGGCCACGCCAGGGGTTGGGGAGCATTGGCACTGTGCCTGCTGAGCGTCTCGCGCTGAAAGCCTCCTGTCCCCACCTGGTTTTGTCAGACTTGCACGAATTGTCAGGTGACCCGCTGACCTAAACTTAGGTTTTAACAAACTTGAATAATTATCAAATTTTTTTTTTCAACATTTATTTATTTTTGGGACAGAGAGAGACAGAGCATGAACGGGGGAGGGGCAGAGAGAGAGGGAGACACAGAATCGGAAACAGGCTCCAGGCTCTGAGCCATCAGCCCAGAGCCCGACACGGGGCTCGAACTCCCGGACCGCGAGATCGTGACCTGGCTGAAGTCGGACGCTTAACCGACTGCGCCACCCAGGCGCCCCAATTACTCAAATTTTATAAGGAAAATTAACTGAGTCTGAATGCAGAATTTTCTTTTCTTTTTATAAATGAGCTTATTCTAAAATGATTGTAGGTTTACATCAAAGTTGGAAGATGGTCGGAGGCCCCCATGCCCATCTCACCAGCCCCCCTGGGGCCACTGACAGGCCTGTGGAAGCCATATCCTACTGACCGAGCCACGGAGCCGCTCTGCTTCCTCGTCTCCCCCAGCGTCCTTGCTGAGCCTCAGGACCCAGCCCCACACCAGGCTGCAGTGATGCTGTCACCGAGTGCCCTTCTCCCCCCCCCCCCACCATCGGGGACAGTCTTTGTTTTAAAAAAGACTAACTTACAAGTTTATAAATGAAAGAACAAACGACACAACACAACTAAAGGTAAGAGGCAAGAATGGCACTCAGTTCGCAGCAATAAAGGGGGTGGGTGGCTTTGAACCCAGAGTCAAGGTGAAGGTGGCCTCAGGGCTGGTGTCTGGGGGCTCCCCTGGGCCCGGAGGAGGGGAGCGTCTCACTGCCAGCAGAGCTGAGGACGGGCAGACAGAAGGGTTGCAGGGCTGGTGCGAGGATGGTCTTCAGTGGCCTGATTCTTTGAAAATTAGTGGTCACACATTCACTAAAGTGTCAATCAAAGCCCACTCTGTTGGATAGTTTGTTGACACCCAAAGTACAAATAATCGCCCAGCACAAGTCAGTAACGCGTACGTGAGTTTTCTTAGGACACGACAAGTTCGTTGATGACAAAACCCACAATCTTGTCTTCTGCAAGGCTCAGGATGTCCTGTGTTACAGACCTCAGAAGTGCTTACGCATCGCGGTGACCGTCTTCCTGTTGGGCACAACGAGGGCAGCTTCAGTGGAACAGGAGCAGACACGGGCTGTGGCAGGCCACGCCCGGATCAGGAAGGTCAGGGATGTCACACAAGATGCAGGGAGCTCGGCAGGGGCAAGGAGACGCTGAGGAAGGGCGTCTGCACCGCTCTCCCTGCTATCACACGTGTGTTGTGCCAGACACAACGTACTGACTGCACGCCTGTGCGTGTGTGTGCACATACAGCTGTCTGTGAACATGCATGTGTGTGTGCTACTGGCTGCACACCTGTGTGTGTGCGTGTGTGTGAGCAAGCAGGTGTGTGTTTGCTATTAGCTGCGTGCCTCTATGCGTGCAGGTGTGCATGTGCGTGCCTGTGTGTGTACAGGTGTATGCTTGTGGGTTTGTGTGCGAGCATGCGTGTGTGTGCAAATGTGTGGATGTGTGAGCGTGCAGGTGTGTGATGTGTGTTGCACAAGACAGTGGCTACGTTTAGAAATGCGTATCTCAGAGTTTCAGCGCTGACCTTGGGGGACTGCAGCTGGAAAGAGGTGGGTCCGGGACCAGAGTTCCTCTCTGACTTCATAGTCAGGTTGTGTCCTCTCTGCATGCGAAGACCACTGAAAGTGCACCCTGGGAGAGCAAGGGGTGGGTCCAGGCCACAAGGAGCCACTGTCGAGAGGTGGCAAGGGGACCTGGCCTCCTGGGCGTGGCAGAAGCCAAACCGTAGAGCCAGCGAACCAAGCGGGCGGTGCAGACCTCCGAACTTTCCTTTGTCACCTGCTGTGTCACACCCCAGCCCTAGCCAGTGTCGCCTCCTGCCACCCCCAGGCCCCAGGGTCCAGGGTGATTCTTCCAGCCACAGGGCCTCAATCCGAGTGACCTTTGTCCTGCCGTCTCCCTCCGGCTGTGACCTGAGGATCCGCAGCACCATGTCACTGCCCCCAGAGCCCCGGCTCCAGCACTAACTGTGCCCACCGGGCATCCTTCCTGGCAGTAGTCCAGCACAGACCCCGAGGGCAGGGATGGCTTTGCAGTCCCTCTTCCCCCTGAGCCCGGCAGACCTCGGTCCTACTCCCACACAGGCGATGGTGCCCATGATGACAATGACAGGACCCACGCCCAGAGGGTGCAGTCTCCTGCCCCATGTGTCCCTGCGTCCCATGGCTTTTGCACCAGAGGTCAGAGTCACCCATACTACGAAGGCATGTGGGCTCCAGAGCTCAGGGCTATACCCTCCTCACTGGCATTCGTCACTTCTGGTTTGCATTGTAATGATTTACGTGCACGTCTTATCTCCACTTCCAGCGGCTTCCTTCACTATGTCCTTGTAGCTTCAGAGAAAGATACTTAGATTTCTTTTTGATAGGAGGGGGGCATTTGCAGAGTAGGCCAGTCGCTGAATCCAGGGCCTCGTGTCCCCTGAGGGCATGACCCTAGGCCAGAGCCCACCCCCATGGTTACCAGGCATGAGCACCATCTGCTCCTCCCAGATTTTATCACTAAGTACTTCCTGCCCCTGAGAACAAGGCCCAGGGGCTCGCGCTCACGTCCCCAGCACCTGTGGATGGGGCCTCAATCAGGTAAGAGTGGGTGGAAGGAAATAAGGCAGGTAGCGTCCTCTTCCAACGCCGTTATTTTTGGACCTGCTCAATGTCATCACTTTGGACTAAATACACTGACCACAAGAACTGGTCCTTCACAAGGGGAAAATCTGGTGGGTTTTCATTCTGGCTGAATTTTTCACTTTCTGTCAAGTATAAACCCACAGGCTGGATAGGAGGCAACCTTTGTCATTCCTGTAGGGTCCATGGGGGCCAAGGGCAGGCTGGCCCAAACCCCCCACTCGGGCATATTGCTGTTCTACCTAGAAGCTAGTGAAGACCGGGCACTCGGAACCCCTCTGCCCCCTGGAAGCAGGAAATATGTGTCCCACGTGAGGGGAGCCCCCTGGTCGCCAGAAGGGCACGTTCCGGCCCGAGAAGGCCCATGAATGACTGGCCCTGCCTACTCATATGCCCCTGTGCGAACCCCTTCAGGGACCCGTTCAGGACCACCCCGACCCCCCTTCCCCAAACCCGTTCAGAGCCCTGCACGAACTGGAGCTCCCAAGGCTGAGTGCTCCCTGTCAGCCCCTCGAAGATTTACTGTCATAAAACTGCCTGCCTCGGTCACATTCTGGGTCTTAAGTTCACTAGTGGGCCTCCGTGCACACGGGGTCAGATTTTGGTACCCCTCCTGTTCATCTGTCTCATGCCAGTTTAACCCTCTGTCCCGCTGGCAGACCCCAAGGGTGGAGAAGACTTTCTCCTTCCTATGTCCAGAGAGCCAACTTTCTCGACCTGATTTAAGTCTCCCTGGATTTTTACGTCATCTGCGAATTCGCTCCTCGAGCAACATGGCAACTCAAGTGTGATGAGTTCCCCGGTAACGTCTCCAGGCCTGGTTTCTCTGCCTCTGTCCACTCTCACATTCCCCTTGAGCCCCAGGCACCACTGTCTGTTGGAGCCTCTCCTGCGCCCTGTGCTGGTCTCCTTGGTTACAACAAACTACCACACACTTGGTGGCTTCCAACAGCACGAGTCTGTTGTCTAAACTCTGGGGTCCTAAGTCCAAAAGGAGCCCGTAGGGAATAAAATCAGGCTGCCTCACCACTGGGTCCTTCCGGGACTCCAGGGGAGAGTCTGTCCCTTGTTCTTTCCAGCTTCTGGGCACCTGCATTCCTTGGCTCGTGGTCACATCACTGCAGCCTCTGCTGCCATCAAAACCTCTGTGCCCCAGACATTCCTGGCTGCGTCCCGTGAGGATCCTGGGATTGCTCCTTGCCATCTCCAGGTCGTGCGCTCAGTCACGTCTGAAGACTCCCAGGTTCCAGGATTTGGATGGGACGTCGCTGGGGACACGGCAGCCCCCACTATGGCACTAGAGGTGCTGGTGCCCAGAACCTTCCCCTGTCCTCTTGCAGACGACCCCAGTTATCACTTATCCCAGTTATCCAGCTGCAAATCTATGGCAACCACCCCCAGATGTGTCCCTCAGCACAGACTCCAGCCCAGGCCCCAAAGGCGCATTTGCAAACCCTACTAGCTCGCCGCCTGTGTGTGCATCCCACACCCCAAATTCCGTGTCCGAACCTGAACCAGTCCTCTGTGGCTCATGCCCGATTCCCTCCTCCCCTGGCCTCCCAGGGTCAGTGACAAGATGTCCGGGAATCAGGCCAGCAGGCTGAGCCTGGCTGGCCTCCCTGCTCTGCCCAGGGAGCCCAGGACTCTCCTTCTGAAGAGGGCCCCCTTTTCCTTCCTCTACCAGGACTCTGATCATCCCAGACCGTCAGGGTCTCTGTCGTGTTGATCTTGACATTCTCCTGCTGCAACCTCCTGACACACTGACCTCCAGGTCACCTTGCCTGATGGCTTCAGACTTCGGTCTTGGCCCTCCTGGAGAAGCCACAGGCCTGCTTGAGTAGGTCCTAAAGAGAGAAGAAAGGAGAAAAGGAGAAAGGAGACGGTGTTCGCATAGTAGGAACCCGAGAGACTTCCATGGGAAACAGAGTGTACATCTCCATTGAAACACCCAGAACAAAGGTCATGATGGTGGTGTTATCATTAGCGGGAGAAAACTGCTGTGGACACATGCTGGGCTGAGCACGTTCGTGCCAAGATGGGCAGCCTAGGAGGAGGCCAAGTGCTGAAACCCTTCCTCCCTCACCTTCCAAAGGAAGCGGCGTGCACACAGGTCAGGTGCCTGTTCGGGCAGGTCCGCCCGCGGACAGGGTGGGGGGGCCCCGCCTCCTGCACGGGGACTCCTTGTTCACCCCACCCTGGGAGAGGCGCCCGTTCACCTTCCAGATGGAAGTAATGGCCCGCACCTGCCAGGCCTCAGCAGCCCACCGGACCACACAAAGGCAGGCGGCCTCTGAAGGTCAAGGAGAGAGAGGAGAGAGGGGGATGCCGGCGTCATGAGGGGCTGACTGTAGCAGGCTGCTTCTTTCTCTACACGCGCACGCTCTTTGCCTTTCTTCCTGGCTCGGGGCCAGGGGCTCAGCCGCACGGGGGCCTGAAGGAGGGAATGAACGCTTGTTTCTGACGGCGCAGGAGCCTGGCGCAAACCCAAGGGCACAGGGGCCGCTGCGGCTCCCGACACTCGAGTGGGCACTGGAGCGCGAGAGGGTTTATAGGGCGGCAGCCGCGGCCCCGGGGAGCCAGAGCGTTAGTCTGGGAGGCAAGTCAGAGTCAGGGCTTCAGACCCAAGCTTGTGGGGCTCTGTCGCTGGCGTGGAGACTAGTCAGTGAGCCGTCAGACGCCAGAGGCTCCGGTAACAAGTTGCCCAAAGAGCAGCTCTCGTGGGCGTTGCCCCGATGGCGTGCGTGCTCTCCATCGATTCTGCCGTTAGAATGAGGGTGCTCGCGGTCCTGGGCGTGGCGCTGCTGGTGGCCTGCTCACACCGCCTCCTCCCCTTCATCCGGACCGGCCAGGACCTCCTCTGGGGTGAGTGACAGATGAAATACGGTCTCTTGACCTGAAGTTACCGTCCACAGTCACCGGGACAGGAAGCGTCACGGGGGACTTGGCACTCAGCCGGGGCCCCCGGGCTGTTCCGTTCGTGGGCTTTCCCCAGAAGGGGACAGTGATTCTGGACGGTAGAAGGGTTAAAATACAATTATGTCCGAGGAGTAACTCGTGTCCTCTGATTCACGATGAGGATCTCCATTTTATCTGCTCATGTATGCGAAAAAAGTTTTCTTTGGGAGAAATTGCTTGTTTCTTTGCTATGAAATCACTTTCATTAAGTAATTCTTATGATGTGTTTTCTGGATCGGGACGTTACAATGTCAAACCCGGTTGAGAAAGGGATGGGGTGGTTAAAGTGATCACAGCTCAAATTCTGCTTTTGTTTGGCTGACAAAGAGTAAAAGAGAAAAGAAGGCACTGAACTCCTTGAAGGGAATTTTCCCCAACACAATGTTGGGGGGCACCTGGTGGGTGCTCCCTGGCCGCTGACCTCAGGACTCAGACCTCCCCCAGCCTGGCTGGACTCACTGCTCACCCAGGGCCCCCCTCTCCCCCGCCACCCCCCCCCCCCGCCCCAGGGTGGAGGGCCCTCCTGCTGCCGGTCCGCACTCCACGTCCTGCTGGGAGCTCCCATTTTCCCGCTTTCCAGGATCAGGGGGCTCCGTGACCATACTGCAGGTTGCACCAAAACCCTCCACAGACTCCTTTGCCCCCTACAAACATGCCCCCACCCCAGGAGGCAGGAAGCGGGGAAAAGATCCATCACAGTTACGGCCCACGGTGCTGCGCTTGGGGCACTGAATGCACGGGGTCTGGACGGGACCAGGAAAAATAAAACGGACTCACATGTTCAAGCACCTCAAGAGGAAAGTAGTCCCACTGCGGCCTCAGTGAGTCACGACGCAGCCCAGTGCCCGCCTGTGACGATGCCCAGCAAGTGTCTCGTGGATTAACTAATCTGTCCTTTTATTTTGTGTTTATCAAGGCCCTCGTTCCGTAAAACCACGGTAACAAGAGTTAGAAGTCACATGGCTAAGCAGACAAAATTGTCACGCATGAGGGACGTTCAACAGAATGTAAATACGTACGTGCACCCCATTTTTAGTTCTAGAAACCACGTTTTTAAGTATCAGAACATGTGGTTTCTGCAGCTTCGAGACAGCAATTTTATTATCACTTCCCCATCCTGAGAGTTTGATTTTCTTTGGCTTAAAGTTTGAATAAATATATAGATAATGCACCATGCAGCATCTGGTCAGAACGCTGTACTTTGGAGGTTAATTTATGGTCAGTCGGAATATTTTGAAGCTGGCTTATTAATTGTTTACTTTACAAATTACTTGCTTAGAAAATATTTCTCTCGCAATGCACCAACTTTACATTCTTTAATGTGAGAGATTATTTTCTCCAGCTGACAAAACCTGACAGCTTTGAAACAAGGTCATTATTCGCTCCTAACTTTCTTTGAAATATTTTTATCGGTCACATTTCACCGGAGCCGATGTAAATGACGATACAACTCTACTTTTGTGTGAACCTGAGCTCCTACCGCAGGACTCGGGGCTTCGCTGAGCTGGCTGCCTGGATGTAGAGCTGCCTGGGGGCTCTGTGCTGGGCACCTCTCCTTGGCGTGTGCACGTCTGGTCACCACCCAGGAGGGCCCCAGAGGCCTGTGTCCAGTCAAGACCCAGTCGCGGTCCAGGAGGGCCCCAGAGGTCTATGTCCAGTGTCCAGTCACAACCCAGAGGCCTGTGTCCAGTGTCCAGTCGCGGCCCAGAGGCCTGTCCAGTCACGACCCAGCCACGGCCCAGGAGGGCCCCAGAGACCCGAGGTGCAGCTGTATCCAGGCTCACTGTCTCCCCAGGTCTTTCTGTGGAAGCCTCCCCCCCACCCCCTCCACTGGACGGGAGTCTGGCTGATAAACACTCATGGCACACGTAGATCTGGACAGACACACTGCGGGTCAGCCTGTGACCTGTACAGTTTGAGAGACAGAAGTGAGGCCGTGGGCACCCTTGAGTCTGGACCCAGAGTAGGGTCCCAGGAGGGCTCAGCCCAGGGAGGAACAAAGTGGCACACTTTGGCAATCTCTACTGATGCAGGGGGATTTCGTTTTTGTCAAAAATACACGCACGGCCCTGTGGGTCTAAGGAACAGGGTGAGTCCCTTCTGCACACCCTGCCTGGGGTTCCTGGCGGAAGTCACCGTACCCATCGGCACGCAGAGGGGGTGCGTTTCCATCATTCCTGCAAAGTCGAGACTTACGCACCTCGTCTTTACGGCCCGTGTTCAGACAAGTCACGACAGCAACAGCAGACGAGATCAGGGTGCATAGGGAGGCAGAGAGCTGCCTGCAGGTTGGGAGATCCGGGAATCAGCACACACGCTTAAAAAGGAAAAGTGTGCAAACTTTATTCCTGCTGATTGGGTTTCAGCACCAGGGCTCAGTAACGTGAGGACACAAACTCAGAGATGAGAACAGAACCAAGTCCTCAGAGTCAGTCGACAGTGACACGCAGGGGCCCTCACGGTTTATGGCTTCAGAGAAGGAAGACTCGACATTCTTGTCTGACCTTTTTCTTTAAATGAGCACTCTTCGGAAATGGCTGGACCTTCTTCCTGAAGGACTCCCCACGCTCCAGCTCTCCTGCGTGAGATGATTGTGTCCCGAAGAGAACTTTCCGGGGGGATGTACACCCCCTGGGAGCTGTGACTGTCCTTAGAAGGCTGGCGTCTCCAGATCAGACGCCCCACGGAACTCTCTAGAATTCAGCTTTCGGATCTGAAAAGCAGAAGGCAGGTTCAAAGTCTCCAAGTCTGTGATGCTGGCTGAGCCCTTGTTTGCGGCCCCAGGGAGAATGCCTGAGCTCCCCGGCCTGGGGGTCGCAGCCGCACCTGCCCCACAGTGCACTCCCCCAGACCCTTGCGGAGGGAGGGCCACCCAGCACGTGGGCTAATCGCTTCTCCCAAAACCCCAGGGATGATCCACATGGAGTTTCGCCTTCTTATGACATATTCAGAATAGACAGGGCCGGAGCGGAGGGGCAGTGGAGAGGCTGTGTGGAAGGCGCCCGTGCTGGGGTCTCCACGCTTGAAACCCTGCCGGACACCCTGGCAGGTGGTGGGAATCTGCTGGGGTCTCCGCCTTCAGGAACTTGCTGTCTCCAGACCCACAGATGCTCCTGACTATGGACGCATTTATTTGTTCCTGCAAGGGAATCATTAGTTACATTTTAGGACAGAGGCCACCTGCCTGGCATACTCACCTCTTTGTTTCCTGGGATATGCTGGGCTACGTCATTCCAAATACAGACAGTTACCTTTCGAAAAGTAGTTTTATTCCTGGGGCGCCTGGTGGCTCGGTGGTTAAGTGTCCAACTCTCAGTTTTGGCTCAGGTCATGATCCCAGGGTCGTGTGATCAAGCCCCTCATCAGGCTCTGTGTTGAGAGCAGACTCCGCTCCATATTCTCTCCCTCTCCCTCTGCCCCTCCCCTGCTCATTCGCGCTCTCTCAAAATAAATAAACGTTAAAGAAATAAAAATAGTTTTATTCCTATAAGGTGTGTAATGTTTGAAAACATTCTGATATTCCATTTATTCTTACAAACAAATGCGTTTCCTTTGATGAAGTGTTGATTGTGTGAAGATACGTTAGTAACAGAAGCTCTTTGTGTGCGTCACGGGAAGGAGCCTGCTACGTGATCTTGTGGAACCTCACGTTTTAACCGGATTGGAGTCGTAAATGACTCCCTCACTCCGCTGGGGATGCTGTAACAAAATGGCGCCAGCTGGGTGCCTTACAAACAAGAGCCATTTACTTCCGGCTGCTCCGGAGGCCCAAGTCCCAGATGAACAAGCGACTTCGTGTCTGGTGAGACGGTTGACTCAGCACCTGGCTGTGTCCTCGCGGGGACGGGCCCTGTGTGGTCCCTTACAAGGGCCCCAGTCCCAACTCAGGGGCTCCACCTTGTGACCTAATCACTTCCCAAAGCCCCTCTGTCCTCACACGGTCACGCTGCGGGTTAGCCTTCAGTGTACAAATTTTGAGGGGACATGAGCATTTAGACCATAGGACTTGTTAAACATTTCGAACATAAAATAAAGTGGAAGTCTTGTCATCGGAAACAGCTGGTATATTTAAATATTTTATCTTTTGTGAAACGCACAACTTAAAATAGGAAGATATTAGGAACTCACCACATCACCGATTAGGTAACAAAGTACTCAGAGTTTTCGGAATCGGCAGTGGTGTCTGGACAAGAGAGAAAGAAGGGTGGCCAGACCGACCTTGGAGGAGGTGAGGGGGTATGGGCCCGCTTGCTCCTGGCGCTCTGCTCCACGGCAGCTCTGCAGGGGGAGCCGGTGCCCGATTTGCAACGTGCGAACGGGGCCCCACAGGGTGACCTAGCCGGGGCCCCACAGGGTGACCTAGCCAGGACCCCACATTCGGGCCCAGGAGCCGCGAGCTTGTCGCCGCCTCCCGTGGACTTGGTGGAGAAACTGAAGGTGGCAGAGGGTGGCTGACCTCGAATGTGGTTCACCGTGGGGTGTGTCATCCACAGGGAAGGGCCAAGACTCTGCTGTGACCCGCGCTGTGGAAGAGAGCAGGCGCATGGTGGACGAGGCCATCTACCACACCATGAAAAGGTGGGCTTTCCGGAGGGGGCGGGAGGGGAGCCACCAGGTCGCCAGGAGAGGGCACGGGTCTGCCGGGTTAATTTTCACCACGGGCCCAGCACCTCCACACCTCAGGAGACATTGCCTGTGCAAATCCACTTTCCTGGTTTCTCGGGCAAGAGCTGGAAAGACCCATATTCAGCGTCAGATTCTTCCTCCAGCACGTGGAGAAGCACAGTGACGTCGCCGGGACTCAGCGCTGCGGTCCTCGCAGTCCTGGGGGCCGGGGGCTTCTCCCCGGGGGGTGAGACTCAGCCTTTGGGGAGCAGGAGGCGGGGGAGCTGGGAGACCGGGGCCTGGGCGGGGCTGGCAAAGACGCGCATTCGGTGCTGGATTAAGTCCACCCATCACTCTGGTTTAAGTAGTTAAGAAACACCTCGATTTTTTTAAATTTTTTTTTCAACGTTTATTTATTTTGGGGACAGAGAGAGCATGAACGGGGGAGGGGCAGAGAGAGAGGGAGACACAGAATCGGAAACAGGCTCCAGGCTCTGAGCCATCAGCCCAGAGCCCGACGCGGGGCTCGAACTCACGGACCGCGAGATCGTGACCTGGCTGAAGTCGGACGCTTAACCGACTGCGCCACCCAGGCGCCCCAAGAAACACCTTGATTTTAAATATATAATTGACATCAACATCAAAGATATCGTGGTCTCAAACATTAGATGTTCATAAAACACAAAACCACTAAAAAGCAGGTTTCGAGGTTGACTCATAATTATATAAACTGTCAAAATACAGAATGTCACGAGGCACAGTTGATACATTTCCAAATACCTGCTTTTCCAGCCAGAAAAGTCTCCTGCTGTCCGTATTGATAGTAAACTAATTTTTACCTCTTTTCTAAAACCTTGAGTCAAAGGGGGAAGAAAGAGAAAGCCCACTTACCCTGCACTCCTACTCTGGCGGCGTGTCTGAAACCGCCACAGTGGTTATGGGAATGGCCGTCAGTGGCCCAGCCAGACCCTGCTTGGAAACTGGCGGAGGCAACAGATCCCGCTCAAGTCAGTGTCTGCAGCCTAAAGAGGCCGTGACGACCCCCTTGGGATATTTTATTGGAAAGATCTGCTTTTTGAGAACTCTCAAATAATGCTTTATTTGCCTACTCAAGCAGTGTGTCCTGAGGGGCTATGCTCTCCCTACTTAGCAAGGCCAGCCCCATGCCGCTAGGGTTAGGAAGATGAATATCATCTCATGTCCACACTCCTTCTGGGGAGACACACACTTAATTCAGGGACGGGCGCACCGATCATCAAAAAAGTATCGTGGTCGATTAGCGATAAAGAATCAGCTTTGGAGGAACCGAGACGGGGGCAGGTGCAGGGCGACCTGGGGCGGAGCGGGCACTGGGTGTGGGCGGAGAGACAAGCCTCATTCTGGAGGGGGTGGTGCTGGGTGGTTGGTGCCCCTGAACTCATGCCCTTTGGGCTGGGGTGCACAGACTTGCCCCCAGCAGCCTCGTGGCTCCACTGTGGCCCCAACACTCCTGCCCTCCATTCACAAGCCTCTTCAGGCTAGAAATGCCAACATTTTCCCCCTGACGTGTATTGTTTCTCAATTAGGGTTAATGAACTAAGGAGCCGTTAATTTGCTATTTGCTTACTAATCATAGAATGAATTATTGCATTTCAATAACTAATTAAATTTCAACAAAAATCCCCCAATAATTGCATGGTCACTTAATTATTTATTATTTATGAAACTATAACATATAAAACCTGAGTTGCCTAAATAAGGTAATTTCTCAGCATATTTTATCCTGATCCTTGAAGAGCTTCTAAAGTACTCAGGCTAAGACCATGGTTCATGTGCCATGTGAGCTCTGCCTCTTCTGTGAATTCTTCTAAAGTGAGAAGAATCCAGCTGTGGGGTCCACAGTGGTCACTGGAAGGATCACATACCTTTAATGTCCTCATTCCACAAAGTGCACAAGCCCAGTGACGGGTGCAAGAGTCACCCCGGCCACCAGGGGATCGTCTTGTGGACCAGGGCGCTGCCTTGGCCCTGCTCATCCCAAAGCAGAGAGAGAGGGACACTCAGGGAAGCAGACAGACAGACGGACGGAGGGCAGAGAAGGCAGAGGAGAAAGATCCAGAGCGGGAAGGACAGTAAAGAGAGTCAAGGAAGGAAGGAAGGTCCCATGAACTGACCAAGGGGTCCCCTTGCCCGGGGCTAGGACCCCACCATCTCAGGTCTGTTACCACATGTGTTCTGGGCTGTGGCCCCACATACTCAGGGTTATGACCCCATGGACTCAAGGCTATGACCCTGCCTCCAGGGCTGGTTGACACATGGGTGCGGATCTTGGGGCTGGAGCCCACCAGTTGGGGACTGTCACCTGTGTACTGAAGGCTATGACCTCCCATACTTTGGCTGTGACCCCAACGTGCTCTGGCCGTGACCCCATGTGTTCTGGCTGTAACCCCACATACTCAGGGCTGTGACCCTTCATGCTCTAGCTATAACCCCTGTGCTCTGGCTGTGATCCCCCCTGCTCTGGCTGTGACCCCCCCCATGCTGTGGCTGAGACCCCTGTGCTCTGGCTGTGGCCCCCTTGTTCTGGCTGTGACCCCCGTACTCTGGCTGTGACTCCCATGTTCTGCTGTGACCCCCCCATGCTCTGGCTGTGACCCCCATGCTCTGGCTGTGACCCTTGTGTTCTGGCTGTGACCCCCCCGTGCTCTGGCTGTGACCCCCGTGCTCGGGCTGTGATCCCCCCATGCTCTGGCTGAGACCCCCGTGCTCTGGCTGTGACCCCCCCCCATGCTCTGGCTGAGACCCCTGTGCTCTGGCTGTGACCCACGTACTCTGGCTGTGACTCCCATGGTCGGGCTGTGATCCCCCCATGCTCTGGCTGTGACCCCCGTGCTCTGGCTGTGATCCCCGTACTCTGGCTGTGACCCCTGTACTCTGGCTGTGAGCCCCGTGCTCGGGCTGTGATCCCCCCGTGCTCTGGCTGTGAGCCCAGATGGCTGGGGCCAAGGTGCTGCTGGGAAGTGGCCCAGGTGAGCGACGGGACGGTGAGCAGACAGGTGAGCCCAGAGGCGCATGTCAGGGAGAACCTCGGCCGCCCCCCAACCCCTGCCCCCTGAGCCTCCCAGGGAGGGTCCCGGATGCCCCCAGCGCCCAATGACTTGCCCTTAAGGGCTGATGACTGTTCCCTGGCGCTCCCAGGATGTGCTCCCAGGGCCCGCATGCACGCGGTGGGGAGCAAGTCCTCCTGTCCGTGACACTTCAGCAGCAGGGGACCCGTGGTGCCGGGAGGCACTGGGTCCAGGAACGTGGACCCAAGGACCCCAACGCTCGTATTAGTGTAAATGGCACGATGCTGGGGCTCACGTCCCCGGGCGCTAAATCCTCCCAGGTTGGCCTTCGGGCCACTTCCGACACTCAGTTTGCCTGGAGAAGGTGCGCCCCGGGCGGCACGGCCTGGTCTGCGGTGTCCCTGGAGCCCATCCGCTGTGGACGCTGTGGCCTTTCCGGCTCCATGGGGGAGGCTGAGGGAGCTTCCGACGCTCCGGGGGAACCAGGGTGACACCGGGAACCGGGATCCGACGCACGGCTGATGCTGAGCCCGTGAGAGCTCCCCAGATCTGAGCTCAAAATCAGGCATGTTTTGCTGCGAATAGAGGGTAGGTGTGCCGCCTCTTCATAGTTACTGCCTTACTCACCTCTAGAGCTGAGGCCGTCAACCTGCAGCCGTGGTCTGGGTGTGCACTGTGACGTGCGTAAGCGACCCCCGCGACCTCACGGGGTGGCTACGGAGCGGAGGTGACAGGAGTGGAGGCGCCTCCGCAGGGAGCAGCCCAGGCGCCCAGAGGGACACACGCCTGCAGGACAACTCGTGGTTGCCACCAGCCTGTCGTGGGCCCGGAACGGCCAGGCCCGCACGCAGGGTAGCCAGCTGGAGCCGGGGCCTCGCAGGGAACAGAGAATCCCCCGGGGGGAGGGGGTCAGCAGGCAGACCCTGGTCACGGGAGTGGGCAGCACAGGCTGGCCTGGGTGCCTTGGGGGCTGGAGAAGCAGTCCACACCGGAGGCCGCACAGCCAGGTGACGTGCGTCCCCGAGGAGATCTCTGAGGACCGCCCGTCCATGGGAAGCACAAGAGGGCCTGACACCAGCCAGGGCAGGTCTGTGCAGGACACGGGAGCCTGGCTGCACGAGGCTGGGGCCCAGGGGCAGGGGCTGGTGTCCGGTCCTCGCTCCAAGCCGGGCCAGCCGGGTCTGGACGTGAGGACGTGTCTTGTCAACCTCACCAGAAGGGCTCCAAGGGCTTTGTCTCAGCTCTGTTGGTGAGCGCTGGGCTCCCGTCGCATGCGTGTGCGTGTGTGCATATGTGTGTGTACTGTGCTGGGCTCTGTTGGTGAGCACTGGGCTCCCGTCACACACGTGTGCGTGTGTGCATATGTATGTGTGCTGAGCTCCTGTCACACGTGTGTGTGTGCATATATGTGTGTACTGTGCTGGGCTCTGGGCTCCCATCGCATGCATGTGCGTGTGTGCATATGTGTGGCATGTGTCTGTACTCTCTCAGTGAAAGCCCACTTCTGGGAATCTGTGCGTGCTCCCCCAGGCCAGCCCGGAAAGGAGCCACACCTTTGTCAGAGGTGAGGGCATGTGTGTGCTGTGTGGATGCAGTCTGGTCCCGGGATTCCACACGAGAAGACTTACATGGGGATCGGGGCTGGAACAGCGCGGCCAGGGGGTCAGCCGCAAGCACAGAGCAGCGTGTTAAAGTGCACTCTCCCCGTGAGTGGGCAGGTGCCCCGAGCAGGGACGGACCCAGGCTGGTGAGGGGCTGGATGCTGTTGGGTCCCAGGCTGGGGGGCGCTGTTGGGTCCCAGCAGATGGGGTGGTCTCAACGGAGGCGCCTTAATCGTTCGGGGGACCCTCCCATGGGATGGGAGGCGGTGTGACCGGTGCAAGCTCCCGTGGGGTGCAGCTGCCTGCGTGGGCCCCTCCCGCAAGCAGATGGTGGGCACAGCCCTTTCCTCAGGTGGCCTCTCCAGGCCCGCCCACGCTGGAGGCCGCCTCCCCACAGCCGTGCCGGCGGTGTCTGTGACCTTGGAAGCCCATGCTCCGGGCTGTGGCCTGGCCAGGCTGCTGGGGGTTTGCCCCTGGAAGGTTCTGCTCACCTGTTTGCTCGGAAAGGCAGTTAAGAGGCCCCTCTGCCTTTGTTCTGGACAGTTCTCCAAGGTCGTCCGCAGAGCGGCTAAGCCCTGGGAGAAACACCACCTCCCCGCACAAGCAGGAAAGCTTCGATCCCGTGGACGTAACAGGCAGGGCTCCTGGGGGGGCAGGGAGCCCATGTGGAGTGGGGTTCCCGGCCGAGGCTGCGAGGCCACCGTACCGCATGGACCGCCGTCCTCCCCGGGCATCTGGGAGCAGTGGGGTGCTCGCCCCGAGGCCCATGCAGACACTGCCCCAAACCCCAGGGCTCAGTACGGCACTCGTGAGTCGGCAGACGGTCCTGTGCTTACAGGCCTGGCACGGCCCTCGCTGCACCAGAGCCCAGGAGCCTGCGGGACGAAACCTCTGTCCTCACCATCCCGGCTCGTTCCCGGCTCACGTCCCCTGGTGGGCCTTCCTCTCTCTTCGGGCGGTGACGTTGGGTCCCTGAGCACTTCTCCTCGGTCGTCCTCACTCTGACTTCGTCCTCCCCCCGCAAGGACCTGGGGGGCACATGGCCCATGGGACAATCCAGGGAAACAACGTCATCTTACCATCGGCTGACCAGCAAGGCAGATTCTACCTGCAACCCAATCCCCTTTGCTATGCGGCCAGGCGTGTTCACAGGCTCTGAGGACTGGGGTGTGGACATCTTTGGAGGGCCCTTCTCCTGTCCACACAGAGTCTCAGGGGGGCCCAGAAAGCCTGGCAGAGATACCATTGTGGCTGGGGGCTCGTGGCTGGGGCCAGGGTCCCTTCTCTGGGGCCAGAGTCCCATGTTTGCAGCTTGGTCTGGTGTCTACAACTAGGGTCCTGGGTCCCCTGTCTGGAGCTGGGGGTCTTGTGTCTGGGGTCAGGGTCCCCTGTCTGGGGCTGGGGTTCCCATGTCTGCGTCCAGGGTCCCCTGTCTGGGGCTGGGAGTCTTGTGCCTGGGGTTAGAGTCCCCTGTCTGGGGCTGAGGGTCCTGTGTCTGGGGCTGGGGTTCCCGTGTCTGGGGCTGGGAGTCTTGTTTCTGGGGCCAGGGTCCCCTGTCTGGGGCTGGGAGTCTTGTGTCTGAGGCCAGGTTCCTGTGTCTGGGTCCAGGGTCCCCTGTCTGGAGCTGGAGTCCCCTGTCTGGGGCTGGGAGTCTTGTATCTGGGGCCAGGGTCCCCCATCTGGGGCTGGGAGTCTTGTGTCTGGGGCCAGGTTCCCCTGTCTGGGGCTGGGGCCAGGGTCCCCTGTCTGGGGCTGGGAGTCTTGTGTCTGGGGCCAGGGTCCCCTGTCTGGAGCCGGAGTCCCCTGTCTGGGGCTGGGGTTCCCATGTCTGGGGCCAGGGTCCCCTGTCTGGGGCTGGGATTCCGTGTCTGGGGCCAGGGTCCCCTGTCTGGGGGTCTGTGCAGTATGCAGGCCAGTGTCTCAGCTTCTGTGAAAAGCTGGATCCCCTCAAGTGCATGATGCCATCATGTGGTTAAAAAACACACTGGCAGGTCTAAGCACAGCTTTTTTATATTAAAGTTACATGTCAGATACCTTTATATGTGCGTTCGGGTATCTCTAACGTACACGTTGCAGACGTGTGTGTGACTTTTGTGTCCCAATACCGGGTCCTTCTCTCGCTGGCTGTCGGCCTGAGGCCAGCTGCTCTGGTCTCATGGGCACAATTGCAGAATTTATCCCCTGAGCCTTGGTGAGGAATTACTGAGAAGAAAGTAGTACTTGGCACAGCGCCTGCCCCGCTGTTTTCACCCAGGAAGCCCTGCCCGTTTGCACTTATTATTCACAAATGCAACACAGAGGTGGCCCACTGGATGGCAGCAAGGGGGACGACTGAGCGAGAATTTGGCTGTTTCTCGCCAAGGCCTCAGTGTCGGCCTTCCTGCCAGCTCCTGCTTCCACCTGGGGCCGCATGACGCCACCCTGCAGGAGCCACCAGGCGAGGGCAGCTTCGGCACAGAGGCCAGCCCGGCCCCCCTGCTCCTGGGGCCCTGGCCCCCAGATGCCGTGGGCAGAGGGGCCGCACTGACCCCCTGTGGCCGGGGATCCCGGGATGTGAGAGGCCAGGAAGGCCGGCTGCCGGCGACACCGATGGCACTTCGCGTTAGGGTGATTTCGGTTCGAGAACAAAGGGCGTGTGGCCGCGTTGTGCCCTGTGGCGGCTGATTCTTGGCCCCGGACCTCGCAGGGCTGCAGGCACTCGGGGCAGCTCGCTCACCGGCTGGAACACAGCAAAGGCATCTCAGGATCTGGGGGAGAAGGTGTATCTCACACAGTGTCGCACAGGCCCTGTCCCCTGGCTAAGCCCTGAGTCCCGGCGAGCAGCGTGTGTATCAGCCTGACCTGCAGCCCGCACGGTGCTGGCCGTGTGGTGCTCCGCAGCGTCCGCTGAAGCCATCAGTGACGGCCGATGAACACGGCCACGAAAGAGTAACCAACCCCGAGTCTCCTCTTGTGTGCAGAGACCTCAGCGAACGAGAGAGCCCTTCTCCGTCACAGCTGCTGTCTTTTTCCAAGCTCCCCGAGCCAACCAGCCGCGCCGTCTCCCGAGCGGCTGAGATCATGGAAGCTTCCGTGCAGGCCGTGAAGACAAGAGTCTACGGGAAGCTCAGGCGATCTCAGCCTCCCACCGGTGAGCTCCCCGAGGTGCCCCCCACCCGGAGCCGCGGCCCCCGAGGAGCAGACCCCAGGGCTGGGCGGGGACTTCGAGGGCACTTCTCACTCCGCTGCACACACATGGGGTCCCTGCTCACTCCCAGGACTGACACTTGGCTCTTAAATAAACAGGCTCAGGCAGACATCACATTGTGTCTGCGCTGGCCTGGGAGGTCACTATTGCTCTGCTGTCTGAACTGAACCTGCCAAGGAGCTCAGCCTCCTGGGCGTCCCGCGTCATGGTGGAAGGAGTGTGGGGAGGTCCACAGACCTGGTCAGAACTCGGGGAGCTCCCAGGAGCTCAGGGACCAGCAAGGACGGTGAGTCATTGCCTGTTACTGGCTCAGAGCCTTGGAGAACCAGGGTGCTCGACCCTGAACTGGGCACCACACCGGCTGCTGGCTTGCCTGGCTGTTGGCAGAACAAAATAGACTTGGGCTCAAGCCGCATCGGGTGAAAGCACACCGTGGGTGCAGGGCCCTGCGCTGATGGCCGTCGTGACCACGGGCACATTTGTGAGCCCTGGGGTGGGCAACTAGAAGGCAGGATTTTTAAGAAACAAACTTACCCAGACTTTTCCAGTGTGGTGCCGTGAGCTACTGGGTCCCTTAATCCGAACTGGCCGTAGACACTTAACCTGAAGTGGTTACTTAGTCTCTACAACAAGACAGGCTTGGCTGAGTCGGGACTCACCAGAATTCTCAGACAGTACACTTACCAGGTTCGACTGACTTCATGGCAGCCAAAGATTCTTCTGACGTGGTTTTGTGTCAAATCGTGGGGCTGAGTGAGGGCTCTGAGGGCTGTAGGCCCCATCCCGTCCCCAGAGCCTTGCTCAGCTGCGGGGTGCAGAGGTATCAGGAGACGGGGCAGAGGGGTTTGGCCCAGGCCAACATACAGAACTGAAGAACCCATTAATTTAGGGAGTTTCCTATGGTTGCCATTGTCAACAGCGTGGACAGGTGTAGACAGTGTAGAATGTGGGAAAAGTAACTGAGGCCACGTGGCCTCTGGGACCTCATCAGCACGCAGTGTCCACAGCTACTTGCAGGCGCCCTGCTTCCCGCTCTTCGCGCACGCTGGTTCCATCCATCAGCGCAGCTACGATCGTGGTTCCGTGTGGCGGGCTTGGTCATGCTCCCCACGGCAGAGCGCTTCCTGTTCTGAAGGCTCTGCGCTCACGTCGTGAGCCGCACACGTTCCCGTCGGCTGAGCAGAAAGCATGGTCGGAGGGTCACTGAGCCGCAGGGACTGCTTGGCGCACGTTGATGGTCAGGAAGCTGGTGTCATTTCTCCCCAGTTTACAGGGTGCATTCCTCCTTGTGTTTCTCTGCTGAATACCTCAGCGTCACGGGTGTCTGGTTAGTCGGCTTATTAAGGCGTTATCTTGAAGATTTGTACAAACCATCTTGGAGAAGTGGCCAGTGATCCCTTCTGCGAGCAGACAACAAAGCAGTCCTGGCTTTGATTTGTTCAATGAGCAGCAACAGAATTGGGGAGAAAGTGAGTAAATAAGAGACAGGTTTCTGGGCCCCTAATCTAGAAAGATTCGGGAGAAGGGATCCAGAAATCAGTGCGCAGAGAAAAGAAGGTTCTGTGGACGGACACACGGATGCTGCGGGCACACCTGACCAGGGCAGGCTTGGAAGAGGGACAAGGACTGCGCTTGGCTATCTTCCATCACCGCGAGGGTGTGACAGGCACGTCGGGGAGGTGACCCCACTAGGTGGCTTGTGTCTGGGGGCTTGGAGCTCTGCCTTGCTTTCCTGAACGATCACAAAGCAAAAACAGGTTTTAATAGGCCACCTGCTGGCGGTGAGAGGCTCAAGGGGATTGTGGAGAGAGCGACCGGATTCACGGAGAAGGAAGCCCTTGCCCCAGAGAACAGCGTGGCTTCCGTGTGAGCCCGAACACAGGGGTCACAGACACCCTGAGAGTGTGCGACAGTGCCACCGCATGGGTAGGCTTGCCGTTACAAACGCGTTGCTGTTTCTCCTCAGATGTCCTACCAGAAGATGTGCTGAGCACCATCGCGAACCTGTCCGGATGCCTGCCTCACATGCTGCCCCCCACGTGTCCAGACACCTGCCTGGCAAACAAGTACAGGCTCATCACGGGCGCCTGCACCAACAGGTATTTCCTTCTGGTTTTCTCAGCTGGATTCCGACACAATGAGCGGCCCTCCTGAGGGAGGTGGCAGACCACCCGGGGTCGTCTCCGCCTCTGAGCGCCGGATCTCTCTACCCTCGACCACCTCACCTGCCCACCCATCCACGGGTGTCCCCTGGATGCCACCCCCATCCCATCTACCAGTGGCCCCTGAACCCGGCCCCCATGCTGTCCATGGGTGTCCCCTGGATGCCCCCACCCCGTCCACCGGTGTCCCCTGGACACCTGCCTGCAGGACCGGTGAGGGGACGCCCAGCCCCTGGACAGCAGGGCCCACAGGAGGGTGGGGGAGAGAGTGGCACACAAGCACGGGGGACAGTGGCGTGGAGGGGAGAGAGCAGGGGAGAGTGTGACGGGGCTGGGGAGGCCCAGGAGCCACGGGTTCAGCTGAGACCAGAACCCGGAAGCACGAGGGCCGAGGGCGGTTCCGTCAGGCCCAGACGCAGGGCTGGGTCACGGGCGGAGGAGGAGAGCAGCCGCCAGGCACCGGAGGGCAGCACCGCTGTGGCCTGGCCCCGGGCTGGGGGCTGGGAGAAAGCGGCTGTCGGCCATGCGTTCGTTCGCTCGCTCGTTCGTTCGTTCATTCCTTGTTTATTCAGAACACTTTGAGCACCCAAAGAGCCAGGCACCGTGACACATGCTGGGGGATGTGACAGCCACGGGCCCCAGTGGGTCTGGCATAAACAGGAACAGCTCCCATTTTTAATACGTGAAGGAAAGGAAACGGGGACACCCACGTGGCTGGTCAGGGGTGGCCGTGCACACGGGGCTGCTGTCGGAGGCAGAGGGTGATGCCCGTGACCCAAACTATTAAGGACGACCAGATGCTCGGCGTCCCTCCCCCACTCTGCACGCCACTGAGGGTGTCCCTGGGCCCCCCCCCGGTACCCCCCCAGGAGGGCCTGGGCCTCTCACCTCTGTCTCTGAGGCTCCTTCTGTGGGGGCAGGGCTCCCCTGGGGAGCCCTTGCCAGCTCCATCCGGGGGGGTCTTGTCTGGCGCCTCTCCTGGCCGCACCTCTTTCCTTCGTGACGCCCCAGCTCCTGCTGGCGCTGGCTTTGCCTGGGGTGCAGGCTGCGGGGGGTGGGAGCCTCGGTGACGCCCGGGCCGGTGAGTCCTCAGTGCACATGGGAGACACCGCTCATGGCTGCTCCGGGGTGCACGTCTGTGCCGCAGAGACCAACACGCGTGTGCTCACATGGGCCCTGGGTCCCATCAGCTCCACAAGGCTTGTGCAGCCCCCCCGGGCGTGATGCACACGGGTGTGTTCACACCTGGGGAGTAAAGGCTTAGCAGCTATTTCTTTCTGATCCGTATTTTCTTAACTGGGAAAGCGTATTTTCCTTTTGGGTAGTTCTGGTTATTTCGCTGAGTTTCTACATCTTTTATCTCAGTTTTGAAAGCAGCTTTGTCGTCAGCAGGAAGCCGGGACTGCTGTTCTTTCGAGGTTCGCCGGTGGTCAGACTTCCCTACGAGGTGGCAGAGTTAAATCGCGGATGTGTTCGCCGTTACCAATGTCATGCTTCCCATTTGTCCTAAATTTCACCAGTGCTTCTTTCCGAGTTCTTGGGGTTTGCTTCCTGCTGTGGTCTTTCCTCCACACTCGAACTCGGACACGCAGTGGGCGTTTTTGCTTCCCTTTCTCTTCCATAACCAAGTCCCTTCTTATCCTATAGCTGCTGCCAGGCAGCGAACAGCGGTGCTCTGGGCCTACTGACGGCGGTGCGGTGGCCAGAGCAACCTGGGATTTAACCGTACAAATTCTAAACCTCCACACGGTGGGTTTAAAAACTCTCCACTTATACTGGTTTTCTCGTAGCGTAGACCTCACGTGTGTGGGGCGTGGCTTCTAACCTTCCTTTTCCCTCTGCTGAGAACATCCCAACTGCTGGGCTGCGTCACGCGAAATCAGCAGCCGAAGTGGAGAAGGATGTCTACGGTCTCTCTTCTGTTTGTGTGACCTCATCGGTGCCACAAGCGTGTTGCTCACGAGGAATCGAGTGCACGCCCGTTCACGTGGCCCTTCTCTGCTCTCAGCTGGTCCTTGGGCTCCAGCAGCCACCTGGGTTCCCCGCGTGTGCTGGTGTGGGCATGGGTGCTGCTTGTGTCTCCTACGGTAAATCCAAACGTGACACGTAGGACGTCAGAAATTCACACACGTGCTGTCCAGTTCTGGCTGGTGCGTGCAGCAGGGACCACCTTGATGACTCTCGGAGGCATTCCGGGCTCTATTTCTGTATCCATAAAATGGGAATGATACCGGCAGGGCTGATTTTGAGAGACGCGTTTCTAGAGGTCCCTGCATGCAGTCTACAAGCTCGGGGACAGTAGGTGTTGCCGTGATTGTTACCATGAAATGACTGTTCCACATGTGACCAGTTGGCTCTGGCCGAGGGTGCTAGCCACAGAGGGCCAGAAACATCCTTCAACGTGAATTTTCCCGAGAGCAGGGGGGAGGCCCCTACGATCAGGCAGCTGTGATGTATACTGCTTCTCAAGGTGACAGCGACACTCTTCATGGCTCAGGCTTGGTTAACGTCGAGTTAAAGATGGCAGCCAGTAAACTTGGCCCTCAGCCTCTCTAACCATCTGGCAGAGGCGTGGCGATTGCAGACGACGTTTCCATCCACACGGTGACAGAGACACAGCCTGTTCCTGGATTCGTCTGCTTAATTCCCAGGCCTGCCTGATGTGCGTCCTACACACGGACGTACAGAGAGATTGGGACCAGGTTTGTGGGTCATCATCCTACCAAAGGCTGGCATGCCAGTCTCCTTTACGTGGTAATTCTGCACCAAGCTTCATCCGTGGAGACTTTCTCTCCTCAAAACCCGTGAATTCATAGAGGAAACAATACACTCGGAAGGCAAAACTTGATACATACATTGAAATTATAGGAAAAACCCCCAAACGTACCTAGGTTTAGTATATATAATTCTCTGTATTAATTTGCCAAAAAAAAGTTGTCAAAAACCAAATTAAGTGTCGGATCTGGCTTGCCAACATATGTGGCTGTACGAACGCCAGGCATCTGAAGACTCATGTCCCCAGGGCCCTTTTCTTCTGGCCATTTGCTTTGGGGTCATTTTCACACTGACTTTTTCTTCTCCTTTGTGTTTGGACCGAAGGCACGAAATTGCCCAGCGGAAGTGAAACCTTGAGGATCTCAGCGCACTGAGGGAGCTGTTTGTGTCACCTTTACAGCATCCTCTCCCTTAAACGCCTGCATTTATCTGCTTGAAACCAGCTGTTAGATGGGTCGGCGCCCACGCTGTCCTCAGATCCTTTACTGATATTGACACTTGAATCCAAACAAACCCGAAACGGAACAGCACCCCTGGCAGGCACAGGCCACCCCCCGAGGCCCCACGGACGCTTGTTAGTCTTCAAGGAAAAGTAGATGGTGCTGGTGTTGGTTTCTTGATGAAATATCGAGGAACACAACATGGGCACAGATGTCACCACAATAAGTAAGGTTTCCGGAGTTTGGGGAACACATTGAGCGCGTACCAATTACGGAAAAGCCTGTTCCTCCGGGAGGGTTCAGTAGTGCCCCCTCCACGGCCCATCTCTCACGCTCACGGGTCTTTGCTGCCGCCGATCGGGGAGCTCCAGCAGGGGCCCCCGCACCGCAGGCCGAGATGGTCATGCTTCCAGGCCGGCCGGCAGGGCACCAGGCCACATGGGGTGTGCAGGTCAAGTGCACACCCTTGCTGAGTGTCCACAAAGGCACATGAGTGCCCCTGGGCGGTCGTGATAGCCCACAAGCTACTGAAATAGAAAAGTCACTCGGCACAAACATCGCAGCCTAAGCAGTTAACGTCTCATTCACCTCTTCTTTCTGCCCGTTGCTTTGCTGGATTATTTGTTTTTCGGGTGGAAGTTTGGTGAGTTCTTTATAGATTGTGGATACTAGCCCTTTGTCCAATATGCCATTTGCAAATATCTTTTCCCATTCTGTTGGTTGCCTTTTAGTTTTGTTGATTGTTTCCTTTGCAGTGCAGAAGATTTTATCTTCATGAGGTCCCAATAGTTCATTTTTGCTTTTAATTCCTGTGCCTTTGAGGATGTGTCAAATAAATTGCTGCGGCTGAGGTCAGAGAGGTTTTTTCCTGCTTTCTGCTCTAGGGTTTTGATGGTTTCCTGTCTCACATTCAGGTCCTTTATCCATTTTGAGTTTATTTTTTTGAATGGTGTAAGAAAGTGTTCTAGTTTCATTCTTCTGCATGTTGCTGTCCAGTTCTCCCAGCACCATTTGTTAAAGAGACCGTCTTTTTTCCATTGGATATTCTTTCCTGCTTTGTTGAAGATTAGTTGGCCATACTTTTGTGGGTCCAATTCTGGAGTCTCTATTCCATTGGTCTATGTGTCTGTTTTTGTGCCAATACCACGCTGTCTTGATGATTACAGCTTTGTAGTAGAGGCCAAAGTCTGGGATCGTGATGCCTCCCGCTTTGGTTTTCTTCTTCAATATTACTTTGGCTATTTGGGGTCTTTTGTGGTTCCATACAGATTTTAGGATTTGACCAACAGGCGCATGAAAAGATACTCAACGTCATTCCTCATCAGGGAAATACAAATCAAAGCCACACTGAGATACCACCTCATGCCGGTGAGAGTGGCTAAAATGAACAAGTCAGGAGACTGTAGATTCTAGCGAGGATGTGGAGAAACAGGAACCCTCGTGCACTGTTGGTGGGAATGCAAACTGGTGCAGCCGCTCTGGAAAATAGTGTGGAGTTTCCTCAAAAAATTAAAAATAGAACTACCCTATGACCCAGCAATAGCACTGCTAGGAATTTACCCAAGGGACACAGGAGTGCTGATGCAGAGGGGCACTTGTACCCCATTGTTTATAGCGGCACTTTCAACCATAGCCAAAGTATGGAAAAAGCCTAAATGTCCATCAACTGACGAATGGATAAAGAAGATGTGGTTTATATATACGATGGAATACTACTTGGCAATGAGAAAGAATGAAATCTGGCCATTTGTAGCAATGTGGATGGAACTGGAGGGTATTATGCTAAGTGAAATAAATCAGGCAGAGAAAGACAGATATCATATGTTTTCACTCATATGCAGATCCTGAGAAACTTAACAGTGGGGAGGGGAAGAGGGGAAAAAGTTACAGAGAGGGAAGGAGGCAAACCATAAGAGACTCTTAAATACTGAGAATAAACCAAGGGTTGATGGGGGATGGGGGAGAGGGGAAAGTGGGTGATGGGCATTGAGGAGGGCACCTGTTGGGATGAGCACTGGGTGTTGTATGGAAACCAATTTGACAATAAATTATATAAAAAAAAAAAATCTCATTTGTAACTGATTGAAAGAGCACCCCTCCAAGCCATTCTTCATGGGATTCCAGTAAAGAGAAACCAACTATAACAAATCTGACACCTTATTGGAGCGCACACCAATCTCCCCACGCTGACTTATGGCAGCTAATTAAACGCATTGCTGTCCCGTGTCGCTCTGCAAATTGAACCACTCCAGTGTGCTGGAGATCAACGAAGGACTGATAATCAAATTATCCCCACCCACTGTCCCTGCAGACACACAAAAGTGCCCATCCCGCCTCCTGCTAGGCGCTCCCGAGGGTTCCCGGGGAAGGCAGCCGCGATGCGATGGATGCAATAAAACCCTTTTCCCTAAGTCAGGAGCCATGTGGCACCATCAGGAGAAGCTGCGTTCAGTCTGTCCTTCTAATGTGCTGACTCCATTGCCCAGATCAGAAACCACTCGCAGGAGCTCCCGGTTCTCTTCCCTCTTAGAGCATCGGAATTTATGTCAGAATGATCCACATACATGATGTCCTTAATAATGATAATTGTGTCAGAACACAACTCATTTTTAAATACGTCTATTTCTAAACACTCCACAAACTAAAAAAGCCACTCAGCGTGTCACGAGTCTCTTAGACTTTGCTACTTAGGTGCTCCAAGTACCTACACATCAGATGCACGAAAGGGTCGTTGAAGTCTAGATCCCAATGTTTGCCCACTCAGGTCCTTCTGCCGTGTGACCTCCTGAGTCAGACGCTTGCCTACTGCCTTCAAATGGCCACCTTGCTCGTTTCTCTTGCAGAGAGCACCACAGGGCCGCCCCAGATGCCGAGTGACCCCACGTGGATTTGGTTGGTAAATGCCAAGGGAGCATGAACAATTTTATACCCAAATTAGCCGTTAAAAAACAAAGAACAGATTTTTCTGTAGCAGAAAATTCCCATTTCCTTTTGCTCTTTGAACCAGTGTTTCCATTGTAATTCATCTATCACTTTCCCCAGATGTAGGCTATCTCATGATTGGAAGCCTCACATTTGTTTCTGCAGAGACCATCCCAGGTGGGGAGCCTCCAACACAGCCCTGGCCAGGTGGCTGCCCCCCGCCTATGAAGACGGCATCAGCGAGGCCAGGGGGTGGAACCCCCACGTCCTGTACAACGGCTTTCCACTGCCCCCCGTACGTAGCTCACAGCGCTGTGTCCCCACGATGCTCCCCGGCCACCCGCCACCTCAGAGGAAGCCAGCCTGCTCAGGGCAGTGGGCTCAGAGAGTCCCCGTCCACCCTCGTGACCCCTGTGCTCCAGGGCACAGAGAGATCCCAGTCACCAGCCAGGGAGCACAACAAGGCAGATTTAAGTTAAAGTTCCTCTAACTCTCTGCTCGTCACCTCATTTCAGTATTTGAAAGAAATCCTCTATGCATGGGCAGAGGAGGAGGTGTATTCAAAGATTCTTAAAGTTACGTAATTCATTCATTCATGCAAAACCATGGATGGTTGCCGCTTTACTCCCAGAGGCAAATTATTTGCTAAGCAAACTCATATCCAATCCACTGATCAATTTGGTTAAAAAAATGGATATTTGACCCTCCATTTGACTACTTGCTTCCATGAACAAACCAGTCTGCTTGGTCCCGTCCTGTATGTGACAGTGGAATTCTCCAGAAACATAAAAGGGACGCCCTGTTCAGTGTGAGAAGTCAGGATCTGACCACGCCAGCTTGGGGACCGCCACCCCGTCCCCAGGCTCCGCTACGGAAACCAACAGCTTCCCTGGGAGGTCTTCCGTTGGCTGACAGGCAGGAGGACAGGAGCCGCCTGGTGTCAGAGCCGCACCGTGGGCTCCCTGCGGTTGGCACAGGCCCCTCTGGGTGTGCTAACCCGTACTTTTCTGCAGGTCACTTGCAGCCTCCATTCAGCTGCCTGGGTAATGAGGTAATAACACCTTTCCTGTCCTACACTAGCTGCCAGACCTGTCGGAGCCGTGAGGCTTTCTGAACTCTCAGTGTTAAGGGCAACCCCGCCAGAATTACACAGCTACTCAGGTCAGAGCTCAGGTACCTTTAATGGGATGTATTAGTTTCCTGCTGCTGCTGTAACAAGTTAGCACAATTTTAGTGCCTTAAACTACGCAAAGTTACCAGAAGTCTGACATGGGTCTCACTGGCCTCCAATCCAGGTGTGGGCTGGGCTTCGTTCCACCTGGAGGCTGGGGTCTGCTTCTTGGCCCCCTGGCTTCCAGGGACACTGCCTCCTTGGCTCTTGCCCCCCCCAAAGCTGCATCCCCTCTGCCTACAGTCAGGAGAAGCTCTCCGATTTTAAGAACCATGTGATTGCATGGGATCCACTTGGAAACCCAGGGTAGCCCCCTGTCTTGAGGTCCTTACAGTAATCACAGCCACAAAGGTGTCAAGGCCTGGGGAACAGCCCTCCGTGGCCCTGTCCTCTGAGTCATGACCTCTGTCACACCAATGGCTAGATGTGTAATAAATTACCTAATTTAATCCCCACAACGATCCTGAAATATCAACATTTCATACTCACGTACAGATAATGAAACTAAGACTCAGGGCAGTTAACTAAGGCCCCCCAATCACCACAAACCAATGCATTATGCTGAAGGCAGCCTGGATGTGTCCACCCACCCTAATGCCACAGACTCGAACTTCTGAGCGCCAGCCATCCGTGAATGGGCGCAGCCTCCTGTCCTGTGAACGAGCACGGCCCTACGACCCTCAGGGTCCCCCAGTGTCCTCTTTCTCTGCCGATGGCCTTCCCATATGACAAGCTGGTCTCTTTCGCCCAGGTCCGGGAGGTGACAAGGCAAGTTATTCGAGTTTCCAATGAGGCCGTCACGGAAGATGACCAATATTCTGATCTCCTGATGGTGTGGGGCCAATATATTGATCACGACATCGCATTCACCCCTCAGAGCACCAGGAAAGTTGCATCTGAGGGAGAAGCTGATTGCCAGTTGACCTGCAAAAACCAAGACCCGTGTTTTCCCATACAGGTACAAATTTAAACTTCTTCACATTGGTTACAAAAGTAATAGATGTCATTTAAAAAATCAAACAGAAGTGTAAAATGAAAGGTCAAAACCTATGGATGCGGCCAGAAATTGCCTGTGCATGTATGTACATAAGGTGTCCTTATGTGCGTACAGGAGCCTCACGCACAGCTCATGTGTCGCACTGCGTGCGTTGCTCCCAACTTGGTGTGGGTCTCCGAGCAGTAGTTATAGTTCTCCCCGTGTCATTAAGTGGACAGAAACGTGATTGTTTTAAGACTTCGACAGTCCTGCAGTACGCGTCATAACTTACTAACGATTAGCTTCTTCATGAGCATTTAGGTGGTTTTAAGCTTTGTTGTTTTAAAATGCTGTCGCAAATAACAAAGCGGGCGCACACCTGGACATAGAGCCTGGGGCACGCATACACACCTAGCGGGCACATCGGCAGGGCTAACGGTGCAGAGCTGGGGGAGCACAGAATGCGCCCACAGACACTGCAAATCTGGTCTCTGTAAATATTGTGCTAATTTCCTCTCTTACTAGCAAGGGAAGAGACAGTGCAGGTAAGGGTTTAATCACTTCTCTTTGGAAAACATCCTCAAAGGTCAGGGGTAGGGGGAGCACTTTCTACCCAAAAGCAGACTGTCTGGGCCGTGTCCCCTAGGTACCACACACCTTCCTGGAGCAGCCACTCTGGGCCACGCTGTGCCCGAGCTTGGTGGGAGGTCCCGATAAGAGAACCAGAAGTTAGGACCCTTCCGGCGTCTGCAGAGGAGGCCCCAACAGGCCAGGCATCTAAACAAAACAGACCAAAAGGAAAGATTGTGGAGAAGGGGTGAAAGGGCACCATGGGGCCTGCACCAATCACAGCTAAGGAAACTCCAGCCTCCTCCGAATGTCCTGACCCCGCCAGGAAGGGGGAGCTGGAGGGGGACAAGTGGGCAGGGCAGGAGACAGAAGTGGGCGGGGCAGACAGCGGCACCGTTGTCCTAGGGTCCGGGCCTGCCTAGAGCTTTCAGGGTGTCTGCAGAGGCCCAGTGACCCGGTCTCCCCTTTCCCGGCAGCTACCCACCAACGGCTCGGGGACCTCAGGCCGGTCCTGTTTGCCATTTTACCGCTCCTCCGCGGCCTGTGGCACCGGTATCCAAGGCGCCTTCTTTGGCAACCTGACCTCGGCGAACCCGCGACAGCAGATGAACGGGCTGACCTCTTTCCTGGACGCATCCACCGTGTACGGCAGCTCCCCGGCCTTGGAGAAGCAGCTGCGCAACTGGACCAGTGCAGAGGGGCTGCTCCGGGTCAACACGCGCCACTGGGACGCCGGCCGCGCCTACCTGCCCTTCGCGCGGCCACCTGGGCCCACGGGCTGCGCGCCCGAGCCCGGCACCCGCGGGACGGCCCAGGCGCCTTGCTTCCTGGCCGGGGACGGCCGTGCCAGCGAGGTCCCCGCCCTGACGGCCTTGCACACACTGTGGCTGCGGGAGCACAACCGCCTGGCCGTGGCGCTCAAGGCCCTCAACGCGCACTGGAGCGCGGACACCACCTACCAGGAGGCGCGCAAGGTGGTGGGCGCCTTGCACCAGGTGTGAGAGGTCACTGGGACGCCCTGTGCTAGCGTGAGCAACGGGAGCTGGGCGGGAGGCGGGGAGCACGGGAGCCCCGAGGTTCAGGAGTAGAGCTCCGGAAGGAGCTGCGTGCTTGTGTAAGCGGGGGGAGCCCCGTGGTGCGGGAAGGCGTGGGGGTGGGAGGGCAGGAGCCCCGTGGTGCAGGAATAGAGCTCCGGAAGGAGCTGCGCGCTTGTGTAAGCGGGTTGGGGGGGGAGCCCCGTGGTGCGGGGAGGGGTGGGGTGTAGAGGGCGGAAGCCCCCTGGTGCAGGGGGCGGGGTAAGAGCGCGGGAGCCCAGTGCTGTGGGGGTGGTGCTGGAGGGTGGAGCCGGTCGTGGGAACCTGATGCCCATGCTTACATGGACCCGCAGGCGGTGGAGGGGAGCTCACCTCTGAGTCACATTCACGATTCACAGAGGGGAACACGCGGTCGGCGAAATAAAAGAAGTGATAACCACGTAGGGCCTGTGAAGGGGCGTTTAGGCAGATTTGGAGGACGGCAATGTAATGTGACCCGGAAACCCGCCACCGTCTTATGGCAAAGTCAAACAGCCCGTCAGACACGCTCTGACCTTGAACAAAGTGGCCTCCGATGCAGGCGCATCGGTTCTCAGACAGGGTCCCGTCGGGGGCGTCCCGCCCCCCGCTCTGCCATGGCGCGTGTCCCCTTATTTTCTGTGTCGTGTCGTGTCTGTGCCCCTTCCCCGAACGCACGCTCCGCGGGGACAGACGGTCTGTTTCCCAGCTGTCCCGTCTGAGCAGGGGTCCAGGTCCAAGGGCAAGAACGAAGCAGAGCCCCGCCCATCACCCCGGAGCCCTCCCTGCGGCTGCCCAGGACTTTACATTTCTGAGGCTCACATTTCACTTTCAAACTTCCTTCTGTGTTTTCTTTGGTCAATAGCTTCTCTTCGGGGTTTTTGCAAATGCCTTGGAAACCTTAAAATAACGATAGGTTGCATTGAAAGAGTTGGTAAAACCCTTGCAGGGGCATGGTCTGCGTCCTGGGGGCCCCTCAGCCCCCGGACAGACAGCACTGTGCGGGGGAGGGGGGGGTCCCCTGCCCCAGGTCGAGGAAGGGGCTCCCACGAGGGGAACCCACAGGTGTAGAACAAACAAGAACCTTGTGGAGAAGTCACTTTGAGGCCTTACTGCAGGGCAGGGCGAGCTGAGACCTGGTCCAGTCAGGGGGCTGCACCTGTCTCTCCGCTGGGTCCTGTGATCCTGAAGGGCACCTGGGGAGGGTCACAGGCCGCGTCAGTCCTGTCCCCTTAGACAGAGCGATGCATCTTCCAGGTTGGGACCAAATTAGGACGAGGCCTCATTTACAAAACCCACACGCGGGTTCGGCTCCTGTGGGGACCCCTGCCGGCCCCTTGCCTTCGTGCTTCTGTTACAACGAACTAACGACCTGACAGACACAATTCAGGGGGGGAAGGAGTGACAGGGTGTTTCTCTCGGCCTAAATTTTAACCGGCGAGGACCCTTCAATCCCACGTAGCCCTCGGCTTGCGCGCCATTTCCTTCCCGCTTCCGGGCGGGGAGTCCAGCAGCACCCCGGACCCTCTCTGTAAGTAACGTGTCTGCCACGTGGACACCACACTGCACACCCAGCACAGAAAACCACAGCTGTTTCCTGCTCTCACGGAAACTCCACGAAAGAGGTTCTCCAGATAAGGGAGCCGGTCCAGAGAGGCCCCCGACCCTCCCAGAGTAGCGCAACTAAGAAGGAGGAGGTGGGATTTGAACTCCCGGCTCTGAATCCTGAGCCTCTGGTCTCAGGATCCGCAAAACGCCTGGACTTCTGACTTGCGCTCTGAGTTCAGGCGTCGCCGGAGTGCCCACGGGTGAAGCGCGGTGCAGTGCCACAGCCCCGGTGTCTGCGTGGTGTGCAGCCACGTTTTGTGTGGCCTTCCCTGCGGGGTGTCTGGGGGTGTTGCTGACACGTGCCCCATCCCATAAATGCCAGAGCTGTGAGGTCGCTCCTCGCATCCGTTCAGCTGGTTGCCTGTTCCCTTGCCTGGGTGGCACATCCCTCCTGGAACACCTCTGCCCCCCCCCGCCCCGGCATGTGCAGGAGGAAGTCCTCCCTTGTCTCTGGACATGGCCCCGGTCTGCCCCCGGGCCCTGCTGGAGGCGCCCCGCTCAGAAACTCCTGTTTTCCCTTCTCCGTAGATCATCACCATGCGAGACTACATCCCCAAAGTCCTGGGCCCCGAGGCCTTCCAGCAGCACGTGGGCCCCTATGAGGGCTATGACCCCACCGTGGACCCCACCGTGTCCAACGTGTTTTCCACGGCCGCCTTCCGCTTCGGCCACGCCACGGTGCACCCGCTGGTGCGGCGGCTGGACGCCAGCTTCCGGGAGCACCCCGCGCTCCCCCCGCTGCGGCTGCAGGATGCCTTCTTCAGCCCCTGGAGGGTCCTCAAGGAAGGTGCGCCCCCTCCCGCAGGCTCCCTGGCACAAGCGCCCACAAACCCATGGTGACGGCAGGCTTTCCGCTCCCAGCACATTTGGCCGAATTCTGTGTGGTTATCGGCCTTTACGGGGAAAGTCAAACCTTGAAGCTTTTTTTTTTTTTTTTAAACATTTTTTTTTTCAACGTTTATTTATTTTTGGGACAGAGAGAGAGCATGAACGGGGGAGGGGCAGAGAGAGAGGGAGACACAGAATCGGAAACAGGCTCCAGGCTCTGAGCCATCAGCCCAGAGCCTGACGCGGGGCTCGAACCCACGGACCGCGAGATCGTGACCTGGCTGAAGTCGGATGCTTAACCGACTGCGCCACCCAGGCGCCCCCCTTGAGGCTTTTTAAAGGCTCGACCGCTCATCAGAAAACCTCCTCCCAGATTCTGAAGCTCTTCAGCGTCCGCAGGGTGGCCACCTGAGGTGCAGCCCCCCTCCACCTAGTGTTTCAAAGCTCGTGTAGAAACCTCGTTAGCACACGTTCGTTAAAAGTAACACCGTCCTCACTGGTGCACAACGTGAGAACGTCAGGACTGCCGGTTCCTTCTCTGGGTCCCCTTTGGGCCTGCAGCCTGCCCCCTACGCTCACCAGTCAGTCCCCTGGGGGGCCCGGCCAGGTGCCGACCCACCCACATGGCAGAACCCAGGCAGTACTGGGAAGCCCTCGGAGTCACGTGAAGGGAATTGGAGAACCTGAAGGGCTCATCTGTTAAGAACAAGCAGAGATGGCCATCGGACATGCTGTGGTTTTCCCAGGACTCATGAGACAATCTTGGCCTCTTCCGTGATATTTTCCAGGTGGTTTGGACCCCCTCGTGAGGGGCCTTCTCTCGAGACCAGCCAAGCTGCAGGTACAGGACCAGCTGATGAACGAGGAGCTGACAGAGAGGCTGTTCGTGCTGGGGAGCTCGGGTATGCTGGACCTGGCGTCCATCAACCTGCAGCGGGGCCGGGACCACGGCCTGCCAGGTCTGCCTGCTCCCGGCTTCTCCCCGGGCTCCTCGTTGGGCTCCTCCCCCGACTCTCCTTGGGCTCCTCCCTGGGCTCCTCCTTGGGCTCACCTCCTCAGACTCACTTCCCCAGGCTCCTCTCCGACTCTCCTTGGGCTCCTCCCCGGGCTCCTCGTTGGGCTCCTCCCCCGACTCTCCTTGGGCTCTTCCCTGGGTTCCTCCTTGGGCTCACCTCCCCAGACTCACTTCCCCGGGCTCCTCCCTGGCTCACCTCCCACCTGGGCCTGTCTTCTCAGAAGTAAATGCGTCGCCAGCCTTTGTCCAGTCTCTAAGAAATGGGCTTTCCAAGCATCCTCGTTCATCCACTGGGAGCTCATTCAGCTTGCTCAGAGGACAGGCCCGCAGGGCGCCCGGGGCCTCCCAGTGGGGCAGGAGCAGGGGGTTTAAAAAGAGGAAGAGGGAGATGGTCTGGCCTCCCAGCAGCCCACACGAGGCACAGCTCCAGGGGAGTCAGAGGCGGCTGTCCTGCCCACCCCTCCCTGTCACCGTCCCAATCAGCACACAGCCTTCTGCTGCCTCCAGGCCATCTCACCCCAGCAGTCTGATTCCCTGGCCACTGTGTGGGTGGGAACCCTCTTCCCGGGAGGCTCTTAGCTCCCCACCCCCACCTGCCATGCCCACTCAGGCCCCATCACCCTTACCTGTCCCAACCCTCGCTGCCCCAGCCCTGAGACCCTCTGGGATGCCCTCCATGGCCTTTCCTCTGGGGTGCCCATAGTTGGGCTGTCTGGCCAGCCTTTGGTAGCCACGCGAGGCCCCTGCCGCCTGCCACCCAGTCTCTGTGTGTAGACACGCCTCCCCTGGTGCCTGGGGAGCCCCTCCGGGTCAGGGGCCACGCCGCACGTGTCCCCTCTCTGCGTGTGTTGGGGACTCACAGACCGGCCGTGGGAAACCAGGCCTGCCTGCTCAGAGCCCCCCACACGTGTCCCCTCTTACCTCCCCCTCAAAGGCCCGGGAGGTGAGTTATGATCACGGTAAAATGTGGCGTCTGGGGTCTGGCATTGTTGTGCCTCCCACTGGGTTTATGAACTAGCCCTCCAGGAAGGCCCCGACGTCGGTGCCGGAACATTCCGGCACGTCGGGTAGTGGGCGGGTTCTCTGTAGCCAGGCGTCCTGGACGGGACCGGCGAGCCGTGGCTGCGGTGAGGCAGGCGGGGCAGACGCTACAGCCCCTCCCCATGCAGGCTACAACGCGTGGAGACAGTTCTGCGGCCTGCCCGCACTGGAGACCCGCGCCCACCTGCGCACGGCCACTGCCAACGCCAGCATCGCGGGCCGGATGATGGACCTGTATGGTCACCCGGACAACATCGACGTCTGGCTGGGCGGCTTGGCGGAGACCTTCCTCCCCCGGGCGCGCACGGGGCCGCTGTTCGCCTGCCTCATCGGGAGACAGATGAAGGCCCTGAGGGATGGAGACCGGTGGGTGCACCGACTGGGCCCTCGTGCGGGAGGCGACCCCGGGTCACCCCAGACGGGGCTCATGCAGGCCAGCACCCCGTGAGCGGCTGCGGATGTGTCCCAACCGCCCGGCCTCACGTGTGAGCAGGTGTCGCGTGGAGAGCGCGTGTTTCTGGCGCCAGAAGCCCTTTCTGGGGTGTTCTCTGACAGGTCTGCCCAGTGGGGCAGACGGACGCTAACCCGGGCCTGAGGCCCAGGCCCTCGAGGGCGCCCTCTGAAGGCTCAGCCTCGGCCCGGGCCCCGCGAGGACCCTGAGGGTCCTGGTTCTGGGCCCGGCATGGCGGGCGTGAGGAGTCGGGAAGCGCGCCGACTGCAACGGCCGCCCGGTCCCAGGCCCTCTCCTCTCGCGCAGGTTCTGGTGGGAGAGCAGCGGGGTGTTCACGGAGGCCCAGCGGCGCCAGCTGGCCAAGCATTCCCTGTCCCGGGTCATCTGTGACAACACGGGTCTCCCCAGCGTGCCCCCTGACGCCTTCCTGGTCGGAAGATTCCCGAGGGACTTTGAGTCGTGCGAGAACATTCCAGGCCTGAACCTGGACGCGTGGAGGGAGGTCCTTCCTCAAGGTGACGTAAAGCCCTTCTTAACTTCTGTCGTGGCACATGCATTATTTGCAAGGATGGGGGAGGCGGGCGCCCCACACGTGAGCTGCACGTGGGACCCTCGAGTCGGGGTGGGCAGGCGGACAGGTGAGCGCATGGGCCTCGGGGGCACAGGTGTCCGCTGGGCCTCAGCGGTGCCGTCTGCAGAGCTCTGCCCGGTGCCAAGAAGCTGCATGGCCCGCTGGGCTGTGGCAGAAATGTCTCTGGCTGGAAGGCGGGAGGTGAGGGGGGTGGGGGGGCGAGGGGGTGAGGGAGTGAGGAGGAGGCAGGAGGTGAGAGCCCTGAGAGGCGCCAGGGGGCAGGAAGGCTGGGTAGGCCTCCCAGGGAGGGGTTGATGCAGGAGGAAGGTGCGGGCACAGCGTCCTGGACGCCATCGCTGTGTCTGGTGACCAGGGAGCAGCGTGTCGGGGTGCAGCAGAGCCTGGGGTGGGGGGACCTGGCCTGGAGCCGGCGTCCTGGGGCGGGTGGGCTTGGCTCTGAAGCCAGTGCTCCTGGTCGTGCGTGGCTGGACCGACCCGCGGGACGTGGGGTCCGAGTGGCGGGCGGAGGCGGGGCGGAGCCGGCAGTGAGCGCTGAGGGCACCCGCCTTCCGTCCCTGTGCAGGTGACGCGTGTGGCCTCCAGGGCGGAGTGGACAACGGGGACTGGGCGCTGTGCGGCGAGCCCGGGCAGCGCGTGCTGGTGTTTTCCTGCCACCATGGGTTTCGGCTGCACGGCCCGGAGCAGGTGGCCTGCTCCCCCCGGGGCGGGCGCTTCCAGCCCTCCGTGTGCAGAGGTCAGTGCTCCTCAGCCCCCGCTTCACCCCCAAATCTGTGCCCGTCAGACCGGGAGAAAGCGCAAGTGTGGCTCCTGAAAAGGCGCCTCTGAGCGTAACGACCCTCCCAGGTGGCGGGGAAACAAAGTGTCTCCTGGGTGGGGGTGCCCTCGTGGACCGCTTTCTAGATGCGTCACGACCGTCACGTCGGCATGCAGGTATTAGGGACAAGTCAGTGACTCACAGGAGAAGGTTCTAGAGCCACATTCTCGAGTGAAACTTGAAGGAGGGAGGTGCTTCCTCTCGGAACGCTCTGGGACACACTTGTCACCCGGCTTGCGCACCTGGGCATGTGGGCGCCCCCAGGTCACCTCCCATCCGTTCGTCCAGCCTGGCTACTGGCAGCGGTGTGGGGGGAGGGGCGCGAGCACAGGTGAGGGTCCCCCAGCGGCCCTGCGGAGGAGCGGGCAGAATGGCCGTCTGCAGCGGATGCCTGTGTGTGGGTCCCTGAGGCCGGGGACTCCTGGTGACCGCAGGCCCGCTGGCTGAGAAGTGACCCACAAACCGTGCGTGCACCCCACCGGGCCGCGGCAGCCGGGGAAGCGATGCCAGAGGCACGCAGGCTCCGCTCATCGGCCCACGACCTTGGCCACGACTGCCCCTGGGAGGAGCCTGGCGACAGGCAGGGAGCCGCGCGCGGGCTGCTTGTTAGGAGCTGCTGACGGCCCAGCGGGCACAGGGGTGCAGCCACGCAGGAGTTTCAGTTCAGGAAGAGGAAAGCATTCTGGAGGTGGATGGAGGCCGCGAGAGCGAGCTTACGGCCACGGAAATGCTCAGCTAGAAGTGGTTCACGTTGCGGACGTTTTGCCTCGGTGACGAAGATGCGGTTCTGGTCTCGGAGGCCGGCGGTGTCTTGTCCCGAAGGGCTGCGGTGGTCACACAAGAGAGACTGACGGAGACCGTGAGCGCCAAGGCCGGGCTGCAGTGCGGTCCTGTGCACCTGCTTGGCGAGGGCCGGGGTCTGGGAGGGGCTGAGATCTGGGAGGGGTCGGGGTCCCCGGAGGGGCCCGGTGGCTGGCCCCAGAGTCGTGTCCAGGGAGAGCCCTGAGGAGCAGTCGCCAGAACAGGAGCAGCCAGGTGAGACCCTGCCGGCTCGGGCGAGCGTATCGCCAGGCCCAGGGCTGGACTGGAAAACCCCCGTGCCCAGATTTGCACGAGCAGGACGTGAGCGGCGAGGCTGGAGGACACCCCGCGCCTCATCCGACGTGGTCGGGGGGAAGCCAGAGCTTTGCCCTCGAGGTTCACAGGAACCCACGGTGCCGTGGGTTACACCCTCTTTGCCTAAATACCTAGACGTTTTACATGTGGATTCAGGCGGATTTTAGCCCTCGTGACCCCAGAGCTCTATTCCTGACGTCCCGTCTCACACCCATCGGGTGTTTCTTCTTCCTTAATCAGCCGTCTGCCCGGCGCATGCCTGGCTCGTGCTGACCACTAGCAGTGAACTGAACCCCGGTGGGGTGAACCCGGCAGCCTTCGGGGGGCGTGGCCCGCCACGTGGACACAATTCCTGGCTCACGGTCCCCCCCAGGCTCCCAGAGCTCCCCAGTCTGGACCTACCTGACCAGATACCAAGACCCTGTCGGGTGGGGCGGCTCTGAGAAGCCTGCTCCCGGTCTAATGATCCTGCCCCCCGCTGGCCCGCGCCCCTGCTCACCCTGCCTGGGCCACCTCAGTAGCTTTGTCATCTGCCCCCAAACCAAGAGCTTCTGTGACTCCGCGTTTGCAGAGGCGACCTGACCGAGGGGGGTCATCCGTGTCCATGGCTTCTCTGTTCCGGTTAGTCACAGGCACAGCAAAAGCACAGGCAGATGCCCAGCGTTACCAACATAGCGAGTCCAGAGCCGGTGGGTTGGATTTTGGTGCATCCACACCGGGAACTCTCGTGCTGAATAAATTAGCAGTGTGTCCACTGACGTGAGATACTGTCCACAGATTCACCAGGTGAGATGCACATCACGGAGCAGCTGCACAGTGGGAACCCGCTTGGGGCGAGAGGAGCCTGTTTGTAAATACTTCCAGTGCCTTCGGGAAGACGACGACTCATTAATCTCGGTTTCAAACTTGGCACAGTGAGACGGGACGAGGAAGGAGAGGGTGTTAACCTTTTATTTACGCGACCTGTGTTTTGTCCTCCTGCATTAACGATTAAGACATAATATCTTTAAACAAATTCTGGAAAACTCAACGCGGTGCAGCCAGTGGTATAAATGTGCTATTTCTGTACGTGGTATTTTTCACCTGATCTGTGCCCTGCACTGTGAGTTTCTAAGTCAAGGAAAAACAGCCTTTGAACACAGTGCAGAGAGTGCTTTTCCTCGTGGGGTGAACTGATGTGAACGTCAGAGCCACCTGTGTCCTCGGTGAACCACGGCGGCCACGGCTGCAGGGAGGAAAGAAAGGCTTTCCTGAGGATGCGGTGCCCGGGTCAGACGAGACACGCACTCTCCTCGTCACTCAGCCCTACTTTTCCACCAGCCCATCCACACGAAAGGCTGGTGGAAAAAGCGAACCTAGAAATTAACTGCAATGAGGCTCTTGTGAGGGCTTCGAAGTCGGGAATCAAAGTGGATAAGACGCGGGGTGTCTGTGGCCCTTTGCTCTGTTGTTGCCCAGAGGGTGTGTGATCCATGAATACAAACCGTGGCTCCTGTGTCTACTGGACAGGGAGCCCCGGGTCAGCACCCTGAGCTCGGGAGGGGGAGACGCACCTGGGCAGGTAACGGTCCAGGAATCTAGGACTAGGCAAGCCTGAGACCAGTGTGGGTCTGTCCCACACGTTCCGTGGCTTCCCCGGGGCAGGGGGAGCAGAAGGTGCGGGTCCCCAACCTGGGCAAACATGTCCCTCGGGATGCACCGCAGCCCTGACCCCTGGCCCCTTGGATGTGCATAATTACACCCGTTTACACGTGGGAAGAGCCCAGCTGGGGGGAGCCCGCACCCTCGACCTCCGTGTCAGGAACAACCCCGCCCCACACGCCCACCACACGGCCTGGTCGTGCTGGGCAGCGTGGTCACAGAGTGGCCGACTGGCTCTTGAGCTGACCTCACAGGCCGACGAGAAGAGAGAGGTGCTCCCACAGAGGCTCCCCCGAGAGGGACACGCCCCACAGGGCACTGGGGGTTCTCATATTCTCTAGGCAGCAGTCTGGGGGGCCTGCATTGCGCCCAGGGTGAGGACCGGAGCTGGGGAGGGGACGCCACAGGGAGCCGGGGGAGGAGACGGCGCCTGACCTCCGTGTGCTTTGTGCAGACGTGAACGAGTGTGAAGACACGGCACAGCCCCCCTGCCACCCGTCGGCCCGGTGCCGGAACACCAAGGGCAGCTTCCGGTGTGAGTGCACAGACCCGTACGTGCTGGGGGAGGACGGAACGACGTGCGTAGGTGAGTCCACCCTCCGCCTGCGTCCTGAGCACGTCTGCAGTGTGCCTTCCAGAGGCCCGCAGGGTCATCCTCCTAGATGCGTGTCCCGTGACGTCCTGTGTGTGCTCCCTGTGCCGCGTCCGTGACTCTGGGTGGGAGCGGGGACCAGCCAGTTCCGACCCCAGCTTGGCAGCGGGAAAGACACGACACTTGTGAAGGGCGAGGTAGCGTGGGGGCACCGCCCCGTCCTCTCCGGCACTGGGGACACCTTCCTGTCCTCTCCAGTGTGGGGGCACCGTCCCTCCTCTCCCGGGAGCTTCCGCTGTGAGGCTGGCACCACGTTTCATTCTCAGTACGGAACAGAGAGGTCCAGTGACTTGCTGGGGGTCACACAGCCACTCGGTTGCAGACCCAGGTTCCTAACTTGGCTCCTCGCCCCCGTGAAGGAGAATCTGCAGGGACAGATTTTGTTCAGGTGGGGGTGGGGCACCAGGCCGATGGAGCCCAACTGCAAACACGCCAGGGCAGCCGGAGACCCGAAGCCGGCCACACAGCGCGGGCTGTGGGGGAGGGGAAGCAGCTGGAGGGCGTGGTCAGGCTGGGGGATTCCTGCAGAAGCAGCGAGTGTGCGGGGCGGGAGGGGCCCCTCGCTCCAGACAGACTCCAGGCGGCACCCTTGTCCCCGAATGCATGCAGCAGGCACCGCCCGGGCGCCCACATGAGGCGCAGGGATGGCGGGGTGGCGGGACCCTGACGTCCCCGGCTTGTGAGGGGTCAGAGTCCTGTAGGGGAGCAAGGCACGAAGCCGCGTAGAGCCCGCCCTCGTGGTAAGTGCCACAAAGGGGCGCGTGACGTGCAGGTATGTCCGTGAGGACACCGGCCCGCCCAGGGGTTCAGGGAGCGTCTCTGTCACA
This sequence comes from Acinonyx jubatus, assembly GCF_027475565.1. Classification (NCBI taxonomy): domain Eukaryota; kingdom Metazoa; phylum Chordata; class Mammalia; order Carnivora; family Felidae; genus Acinonyx; species Acinonyx jubatus. The sequence continues at coordinate 137,148,470 of NC_069388.1, read as the reverse complement.
GCGGGGCGCAGGCGGAGGTGAGGGGTGGAAAAGCACTGCGGGTGCCAAGGCCCTGGGGCAAGCCAGTGGGGATGATTGGGAGGAGGGGGGACAGGAGAGGCGGTGAGAGCAACGCGGAGCAGGCCCTTGTCCCCTTATGTCCCTGTGTCGGAGGGCGGGACGCCTCCTCACACCTGCGCCGCAGGAGACGGCTGCCGTGGGCCAGGCCGAGGTGGCGGCAGGACGTGGGTGTTGCGACCAGAGGTGGACGCGAGGGACGAGGGACACGGATGTGCAGGGAGCCTAGGGCGCTCCGCAGGTGGGCAGTGCAGGGGCCCGGCCAGCTTTGGGACCAAGACGCCCATCCTGGCGCCTGTGTGTTCGCTGAGAGCGGCGGGCACGCTCACGGTTTCCGGTCATGAGGGCCGACTGAGGGGCTGAGTGCGGGCGGGTCGAGGCCCCGTGGACGGTTCTGAGAAGCTGTGACTCGAAGGGCCCCCTGGACAGGAGCCAGTCCCGCCCCCACACGCCGCCCGTGCAGAGCGCTGGTCACACGTGCCGGGCCGACCGCGTGGTCCCGCCGGGGAGCCTCAGCGGGCCCGGAAGCGGCAGGCGGGGCGTCAGCTGCTGGAGGGCATCAGGGGCAGGTGCAGGGAAAATCCAGTCCCTGCGCTCTGGGGCCCCGGCACCCCGCTTTCAAGGCGAGGGGGGCCCCCCACGGGAGACACCCCCGTCACGCCACCCTGAGGGATCTCCGTCCCCGACAGCCACATCCACGAGCACCGTGGCAGGTCTTACTGTGGCGCGGGCACCGGGCCTGGGCCCTGCCCACGGGACGCGTCCCGCTGCTGTCGTGGCCGGATGTGTGTGTGTGCCCACGTGACCCGCTGTGGCTGCCTCCAGCACGCTAGGAGCTGTCTGCTCCGGACGCCCCCTAACCAGCCTCTCCGAACGATCCTGTCCCAGAGGGTGGGCTCTCAGGCGGGAGGACCCCACGTGCGCACGTGTTCGGTGAGGCGGGGGCCCGGTGTCGGGAAAGACGGACTCTCACCTGGGTCACTCGGCGTTGTTACCCCGTCCTGGGTGGGTGGGGACAGAGTGCAGACACCCGTCTACCAGAGGCTCCCCCCTCACCTCCCCGTGGCGCAGCCCCCCGCTCCCTGCGCCACACCCACTGCCCACTGGTGTCCATGACCACGTACAGGCTGAGAGACCCCAGGTGCCACGGGAAAGCTGGGCCACCGGGCACGCTCACGTTGTGGGCAAAGGGCCCTTGTGTTGGTGCGTTTTGTGCGCGATCGTTAACGGCCACATGTGCGTGCGGGCTTTCCCCGCATCAGGGTAGGTGAGAGGAGACCCCGCGGCAGCCACACGGAGCCCAGTCGTGCTCAGCTAGCTCTGGGGTTGCTTGGCTCGGAGCCCTGGGATGGGACCCTGTGCTCGCTTGCCTGGTGGCCCCGACATCCAACACACACGGGCTGGGCCGGACCGCAGACCTGTCACCCGTCCTGGGGGCTGAGTCGGGGATCCGGGTGTGGGCAGGGCCGTCCCCGGCGGGCCCGTGGGTGGCATCTCCTCCCGGGTCCTCACCTGGTTCCCTGTGCTGGCTGCGTCCTGATGTCCCTTCCTCACAGGACGCCCGTCAACGGGATTGGGGCCCGGCCTCACGACCTCGTTCGACCTCAGTTACCTCTTTAGGCCCATCTGCGTGCAACCGCGCTGAGGCTGGGGACAGTGGCGAGGCCGGGTGGACATCAGGCAGGTGGGGTGGGGCCCCTCCCACACAGGAGCTGGCTTGACGCAGGGTGACAGGCCACAGACCGCGGTGGATGCATCTGGGAAGTCCGTTCTTGGCCATTTTACAGAAATCAGTGGGATCGAAGAGTCACAGGTCCCATGTGTCTGCTTGGCCAGCACTGAGCCCAGCAGACCTGGGATGACCCACACGTAGGCACAGGACCTGCTCCCACACAGGAGCCGGCGAGGGACGGGCAGAGACGCCCGCGCCCTCTCTCCCCGTCAGGCTCGTCCTTGGCAGGTGGTGAGACCCGGGAGGCGACGGGTCTGGCAGGCCACCTGTTCTCTCCCCGCTTCTGGGATGGGGAGGTGGAAGTCAGGTGTGGGCCGGGCACTTCCCGAGTCCCGTCACCGAGCCCTGCACGTGCCCGGCGACTCCTTGCAGCCCCCCCTCACCCCCGTCCATCCACGGCCCCTTCCGGTCTGCACCCATCAACCCTGCTCAGTTTCTTTGCAGAATGAACAGCCAGCCCGTAGCTGGGGCGCCTGCTGTGTCGGGGCCCCACGGCTCCCCCTCGGGGCTCCGACCATGGAACGGAGTTCAGCCTCCACCTGCTTCTGTGAGAAGGGGCGCCGAGGGCTCGAGCTCGTGGCATCACATTGCACCTCCCCCACCTGCCCGCTCGGCCCCTCTGTGAGGGCAGCACGAGCACGCGGGGTCCCCAGCACCTCTCCGCGGGGCTCACGCGTCTCTGCCTGTCGGTCCTGGCGGGAGGGCCTGTTTCCTGGAAAAGGGCAGGCACCCCTGCGCTCTCCCCAGCTCTCCCTGCACCTCACATCGGGGGGAGCCCGTCTGTGGAAATGGCAGCTTCGGGCAGATTTGTGCGCCCAGGTGCACCACGCCGTCGCGAGCAGAGGCGGGCCCCCTCGGGACCAGGGTGGGCTCGGGCTCCGGGGCACACCGGCCGCATGCTTGGCAGGCCGGCTCGCTGACCCCCTCCTTCTCCTCAGACTCCGGGAGGCTCCCCAAGGCATCCTGGGTCTCCGTGGCGCTGGGTGCCCTGCTCGTCGGCGGCCTGGCAGGCCTCACCTGGACGGTGGTTTGCAGGTGGTAAGTCCCCGCTCTTCCGCCGCAGGGAGGCCATTTCCTCCCCGCGGGCAAGGCTGCTGTGTTTCAGGGGCCAGGGTAGAGGGTCAGTGCCCCAAGCCCTTCCGTCCCCAGAGCTGTTCTGTACAAAGCATTAGACTTCCTGGTTCTTGATGACGCTTCAAACAAGGAAAGCGGGACAATGGCCCTCACGCCCCGGGAGTCAGGTGTCTGTGGGCAGAGACCCCGGGGATGGGGTTCTGGGAACGTTACAAGGTTGCAGGATGCTCTCTCAGGAGCCGAGATTCGCCCCCCGCCCCTGGTTTCTCAGAGAACAAGGGTCCTGTCTTCAGCCACATCCGCCACTCCAGGGCCGACTCCTGGGAAGCTGGGAATTGGGAAGTCGGACTTTTACGCCGAACCTGGCAGCGTGGTGGGGCCTCAGAGGCAGATCTGGGCGTCTGTGCGGCGGACGGGTCCGCGCCCCTGAGCCGCTCTCACTAGCAGCTCTTCAGGAGTCAAGCTCACACTCTTGCTGAAGTTTCTCACGTGCGTAAGATGCACGAAGCCGTTGCTCATGCCGTCTGGCCGCCCCCTCCACACCCGCGTCTGCCGCACCTCGTCCACCACTGCCTCCCGCGGTCTGTCCCTCCTGCCGCTCGCCCCACGGCCCCCGCGGCTCCCGCGTTGCTCTGCATCTCTCTCGTCTTCCAGCGACGCGGTGACCTCCACGCGTCGGCGCCTCCGTGGCTCCCGCCACGTCCCGACACGTTCAGAGACGCCTGCCCCTGACCTGAAGAGGGACATCTCCCCGTGTTCCTACACCCTGCAGAAGCAGGTTTTAAACAGCCAAACCTCATAGCCACGGCAGACAGGTGTGACCGTTGTGAGGCCACTGCTGTGCTCCACGGGTGTCACCGACCAAGGCCAGCCACAGCCCTGCTTCTGTCCCGAGCAGCTGAGGTGAAGCCCCCCCTAGCGTGACGGCCCCCCTCCGCCCATCCCCCCGCCGAGATGCTCTGGTAGACCCGGCACCCATATCCTTTAAGCTCCAAGACCACCTCTGCCTCGACTTCTGTCCCTGAAGAGTTCACTGTGTGTCTGGTAAGTGGTTTTTAAAGGACACGCTTTGCAGCAGATTCGTAACGTCCGACAGAACTAACGTTTGCCGCAGTTCAGACGATACCACGAGGGATTCCTTCGGGTCACCGTGAACAGGAAGACCCAGACATCACAGGTCACGCGGGCCAGTAAATTTAGCTGTTACCTCGTCTAACTTGTCTGTCGGTCACCTGAGTTTTTGTTATAGGCTGACGTGCGTCCCCCAGGGTCACACGCTGAAGACCCGACCTCTGGTGTCTCGGCACGTGACCACATGTGGAAGCTGGGTGGCTGTGGATGAAACTAGTTGAGATGAGGTCATGCTGCAGTGGGTGGTCCCAGCCCAGCAGGACTGCCGTCCTCACAGAAGGGGGATGGGGACAAGGACGCACACAGGGAGAGGCCGGGTGGAGACGAGGGCAGAGATCGGGGCGTCTACAAGCCAAGGGTCTCCAGCAAACCCCAGAAGCAGGAGAGAGGCTGGAGCGGATGGTCCCTCACCAGCCCTGCCGACATTATGACCTCGGGTGTCTACACTGCAGAACAGGGAGAGAGCAGATTCCCGTTGCCCAGTCCCCAGGCCGCCACACGGTGTTGCTGAAGCCCCAGAAACTCGTATGATAGTGTCGGTCTGTCCGTTTCCAGAATGTGTCACTTGCCTAGGCTGGTCGGCCACGGAGTAGCCGCGGGAACCTGGGGGCTGCGCGGGGCCGGGGCCTGTCCTCGGCCACCGCGCCCCTGCCTCCTCCTAGTTGACTCTGGCCCGACTGTGGTCGCACCCTCAGGGCTATTCTGACTGGTCACGGACTGCTCACCGCCCCCCACCCCCCACTTACCTGGCGGGGAGTCCCTGGAGTCGGGTTCACGGAGCATCTCCAGGTGTAGGACGGCAACCTGTTGTGAGAATCACTTGCTCTTAGAGGCGCGGACGCTGGTGCCAGTACGCCCGCAGCGAGCCGCTAAGTCAGCAGAGCAGCAGAAACTCGAGGGGCCATCAGCAAATACCGCCAGACGGGCTGGGCGCCGCTCCTGACCTGCCAAGTGTCACGCGGCAAGCAGCTGACGTTCCGTAATCGAGTGCGAATGTGCGATTTTGTGTTTGCGAACATTGCCGTTAAGACACCGGCCCTGGTCACCGGGTTACGCCTGTAGCCCCCACACCAAGAAACTGAGAGCCGTCGGCCCCACGAACACCTTTCCCGGGAAGTCTGGGGGGAAGCATCCCCGGAGCCTGACGGCCGACTACAGCCGGGAGAACACCTGAGATCACTCGGCCGAGCGGCTCGAGGCGGATGCTCACTTGCAAACAGGACGGCAGTTCACGCAGGAACCGGGCTCAGACCACGGCCGGGGCCGCCGTGTGGACCAGGCAGCCACACCCTGAGCCACGAGGGGGTGCAGCCCTGCCACGCCCAGAAGCGCCCTTTCCACTTGCGGGGTCCACTCCCCTCCGCGCCCCGAAGGCCTTTCACCTTTTACTTGAAACTGCTTTGGTCGACAGCTTGAATTTTCCCAGTTTTCGGTCCTCCCAGCGATGGGGGGAGGCTTGGAAAGGGGGAGTTTGTCCTCTGGATTTGAACCCACACAGGGAACAGAGGGAGGGGGCTCAGCTCCTGGTGGGCAGCCCTCCTGGGACATCTGGTTAGCGGGCGCTCAGCAGGGGGAGAGGGAGAGTCTGGCTGTGCCCACACGGACGGCTCTGCGTGCACGATCCACAATCGCCTGGCACCTGGGCCCCTGCTTCCCGCCCAACCCCTGCCGCCAGGCTGGGTGGCCTCACCTGGCGCCCTCCAGCATGCTGCGCGGTCTGAGCGAGTGTCTCGCGTGGCGGCTGGCCACACGCCTGGGACACCTGTCCTCCTGTCTTGGCCTCTGCTCCCCACGGAGCAAATTCAGTGACTTCCCAGAGGGTGTAGGCACGGGGCCTCCTTGCCTCCGCTCCAGCCGGGCGGGGGGGCCGAATCCGAGGCTCCCTCTCTGTCCCGCGCTCCCCTGGGCCCTCTGCAGTCCGGGCACAGGGGACCCCGCGGGAACAAGCGCCCAGCCGGCTTCCCAGACCTTTCCTTCCAGGAGACCAGACGCCTTCACCCACGCTACCCCAGGGAGGGTGGTCCCCCCAAGGCTTGCTGCTGTCGTGTCCTGAGTTCTGGAGACGTCGGAAGTGACCGCGGGGATGACGGGCTCCCGTGCGGCGGGCACAGCTGGCGGGTGGAGGACGTGTCCGAATGTCCTGCTGAGTCCTCACTGACTCACCATCAGCGACACTTCCTTCCTCCCGGATGGCCGACACTCCCCACACTCTCGCTCAGGTCCTGGTGACCCGCCCACCACAGGAGGAGGCTGGGCTCGGAAAGCCGTGTTCACAGCCTCACGCTCCTGTCTCTCCACACAGCCGGCTCCCTGAGAGCCCGCTCCCACCTCCCGCCACCTCACCAGTCCCGTCTGTCCCCACGTCCCGGGAGCAGGACCCATGAGCCAGCTTCCCGCTCGCTCCTTACGGAACACGTTGGAATCATAATTCTGTGACAAACGAAAAGGAGGATGGAAAGGGAAACAGTCCGCTCTAATGCTCTGTCCACAGAACATTCTGTTTTTCTTTCCCTGAAAACCTGTTTGTGAAACTACTCGTTCCGAGAACATGAGGTCTGACGAAGGGAGTTGGTGTGGTGGCCTGTGTGCGGCCGTCGGGGGGTGTGAGTGTTCTGCACACGCATGCACACACGTGCACACGCATGTTCCCACTCTGAGCTGACCGCAGCGACCTTCTAACGAAAGGACCGTGTGAACCGAACCCACCACCGCCTTGTCCCTTGAGGCCCTCACGGCTGCCCGCGTGCCCAGCGCCGTTAGGCAGAGACGGATTGTGGGACCGGAGCTCCAGTGGAGATGGCAGGATAAACAGAGGATACAAGCGGAAGGCTGGCGAACGGGGGGGGGGGGCGGAACGCCCGGGGGCCCGGGGCAGGTGCCGGCGAGAGGGTGTCTCTGGGAGCGGGCCCGTCTCCGTGGGACGTGTGGTTCTGACGGGGCTGTCCCACGCCTGCAGCCACACATCCCAGACAGAGGGGTCCAGAGAGCACGGCCCCTCCTGGCAAGTGGTGGCCACGTGCTGTGCTGTCCCAGCTCCGTGGCGGACATGCCCACGCCCCTGGGGCACCCACCCGGCGGGAGAGCTGGGCCGCGGGCAGAGGCGGAGGTGGGGGGGAGGGGAGGTTGAGGCACACAGCCCGTGAGGCTCGTCTGCCCAGGTCTCTGGTCCTTCTGCCTCTCAGCCGCCACCGGTCCTTCCTTTCCCGGCGCCCCAGGCTGCAAACCAAGGTGGCTCGGCTGACGTCTTTCTTCATATCCACGTAGACGCACATCACTGGGACCGGCCCCTCCTCCTGGGGCCAGCTCTGCGCCCGAGGGCCCAGTGCGTCCTGTGCTCACGTCCATTCGTCCCGCGGCATTTCCTAGTTTCCCTGTGACCCTTGTGCCCCCAGCTGCTGGGGAGGGTGTTGTGTCCCACGCTGGGGACGCCCCTGCTTTGTGGGGTGGGGGGCCACGGCCAGGACTGGCCCCAGCAGGAGAGGCGCACGCAGCACATCAGAGACGGTCACGTTCAAACGCAGAGCGTCCTCAGTGAGCGTGAGAATTGTAACGTCAGTGGGAGTGGGGGTCTTGCCCGTAATCCCAGTTTTCCGCATACGGATTGTGAGTTTCTGACGCGTTTCTGCACGAATTAAAAGTGCTGTCAGATAGGGGTGGCAGCACCGGGCTCGGGTGTGGTGGCTGCGGCCGCAGGGCTGGCGCTGGCCCCGCTCTGTGGCCTCCTGACGTCCCTCGTCTGACCGAGGACAGTACAGGCCACGCCGTGCGAGAACGTTCTCGTCGCAGTGATGCCGCCAGGCTCCTCCCCTGAGAGGTTGGGGTTGGGGGGGGGCTCCCCGGTGCTCCAACACTCCCTCCAGTCACGGTGGCAGCACGGCGTGGGGGGCGGGCCCTTGGGGTCCCTCTGAGGAAAGACAGTCGTAACCAGTGTGTGCTTGTCCACAGGACACACGCGGGCCGCAAATCTTCACTGCCCATCGTGCAGACAGGAGGAGCCTCCCAGCCGGGTCCTGGAACATCCCCGGAAACGGGGGCGCAGCCTGGTGCCTCCACTCGGGGCGCGGGGCAGGTGGGTGCACACCGGGCGATCGTGGGTCCCCGCGTGGCAGGTGTTTCCGTTCCGACCAGGAGGTGCTCCCCACAGCGCCCGGTCCTCCCCATTCTGCATCTGCCTGTGTGTTTTCTCCCACAAACCACATTTACAGGAGAATGTGAACTAGTGAAATGGTAACCTACTTTTTAAAAACTGTGGGCAAATTAGAACGGGTGAGCCAGAGTGGAAGCCGTGAAACGCTTTCGTTGTGCCAACTGAGGGCTGACGGCGGGCGTTCACCCCAGGTACTGGCTCAAGACGCCGCCAGTGAACAGGAGCTGAAAGGAAACGTTGACTTCTACGTGCACTTTTAAAAAATGTTCTAATGTTTGTTCATTTTTGAAAGAGAGAGAGACAGAGCGTGAGCGGGGGAGGAGCAGAGAGAGAGGGAGACACAGAATCCGAAGCGGGCTCCAGGCTCCAAGTTGTCAGCACAGAGCCCGATGCGGGACTCGAACCCACAGACCGCGAGATCATGACCTGAGCCCAAGTCGGACAGTTAACTGACTGAGCCCCCCAGGTGCCCCTAAATGTACTTTTTTAAAAAATGGAATAGTTGTAAGTAGCATCTAGACTTGTTTTTTACTGTTTTTACTCTGTACGTGTGACCTCAACAGATGCATTAAAAAGTCACTTCTAGAGGCGTCCGGCTGGTTCAGACGAGTGTGCGAATCTTGATCTCGGGTCATGAGGTCGAGCCCCACATTGGGTGTAGAGATTGCATAAACATAAGACTTTTTAAAAACTCACTTCGCACCCCTGCACCTGTCAGACCTAGGCGGTTGGCAGGCCCTTGCAACAGCCTGCTGTCCTGTCCCTGGAGATGCTCCCTGCACACCTGCACCCCTAATTAGCCCGGCCGAGACCCGAGGGCCGACGCGGGTCCCCCGTCTGTCCGTGTGCTCAGTGCGACTTGTCTCCCACAGGACCCGGCCTATGGATCGCAGACCCTCGTCTGCCGGTAGTAACCACAGGCGCCTGCTTGGAAACCCCGCGTGAGAACTTGCTTCCGGCTGATTCCTGGGAGCGCACGGCCGTCTCGGGGCATCTGGGGCAGAAGTGCACCCTGGAGACGACACGACCCGGGCCTTTCCGTCCTGCAGGAAGCGAGCTGCTTCTGAACACTCAGAGCCGCGTGTCACACACACGTGTGCTGCCCCTTTGTGGGACGGGACACAAGACAGTAGGCCTGCAGTTTACTGACCGGGGCATTCAAGGCTTCAAAATGGTTTCGTGTTCCCCAAATCACTCCCGAGGCTGTTTTCCACATCAGGGCCCGTCTGGCGTGTGGTCCAGTGACACTCAAGGGCGGACAAATAAATCCTCCCCTGACAACCGTCTGGCTGTGCGTGTGTGTGAACCGTCTGGCTGTGCGTGTGTGTGAGCCTGCCTGCCGGCTCCTCCTGGGGCTCCCGGACGGGGATTCACCAGCCCCTTCGTCCAGCCGGACAGACGGGGAGGCGCCGTGTCCACTTCGTTCAGGCATCATCTTCCCCACTCTCATCCTGGCTGTTGTCTTCTTCCTTCCACCCCGCTTCCTACCCGCGCACCTGTTTCCTGCTTGTGTGTTTTTCCAGTGTCCTGTGCCCAGGTGGCCTTCGCGCCTGTGTCCTCTCCCGGCTGCCCTCCTCCGGGCGGGCCTAGAAGCAGGGCGACTCTCGGGGTCTGTCTCACCCCCGCCCCGAGGGGTCGATGGCACGGTGTCCTGGGGCCCGGCCCCGCTCTGGACACATGCTGCCTGCCCCCAGCTCCCCTCACTCAGGCAACAGCCTGGAGGCCCTCTAAGGCCCGGACCTGCTGGCGTCGGGGGACCGGTCATCCCCACAAAACAGTTATTGTCATCGCCCCGCTTTTCCACACCGAGCGACCAAGCAGCAGCCCGGGTCCCTCCAAGGTGGCCAGTCCCCCTGGGCCCAGCCGGGAGATGGGAAGAGCACAGACGCACCTGCCCGGGAACCTGGGGAGTTAGTGACTGAGGGACACACTCCTGGACACCTCTTCACGACGTGCCGGGAAGGAGGACACGGCAAGGAAACTGCCGAATGTCCACGGCCCTGGCGTTCGGAACCTGCAGATTCTGTCATTCCCCACGGGTGCTGGGTCTTCCTGTGTCCCCAGACTCTCATTGCTGTTAATATGAAGTTAATGACGACGATTCAGCCACAGTCAAACACCCCGGCCAGAGCCCCCTCACCATCAGACATGGGGGGCGTAGTGGACCCACAAACATTGCACACCGCGTGCTCCCCGGCCTGTGGACGGAGCCTCCGGGACAGGCTCTAACTTCGAGCAGTTTCCGTAAGGAGATGGGTGGACACGGATGGACAGTCCGCTGCTCTCAGGGTCCCAGCCAGCCACCAACAGCGCGACTCGTGCGCGGCCTCCGCTCCAGGCTCTTGTTTTGGGCTTTCCCACCTCGGGTCCTGTGCGCGTGGGCCCGGCCTCGTAGGCGGTGCTGATGAAAAAGTAACGAGCCCGAAGGATGAGCCCAGCTCACGCAGTCCCTACGGCTCTCGGTCCGACGACCCCTCACTGGCCCTTCCGATGCACATGTCCGTCCCGGGCGAGCCTCACCACCGACCAGGGCCCCCCGTGGGGCAGGACCAGGCTTCGTGACCGACCTCCAGGAGCCACGACCTCCAGGCTCCCCGACCTCCAGGCTCCCCGACCTCCAGGCGCCCCCACCTCCAGGCGCCCCGACCTCCAGGCGCCCCCACCTCCAGGCGCCCCCACCTCCAGGAGCCCCGACCTCCAGGCGCCCCCACCTCCAGGCGCCCCCACCTCCAGGCGCCCCCCCCCTCCAGGCGCCCCACCTCCAGGCGCCCCCCCTCCAGGCTCCCCGACCTCCAGGCTCCCCGACCTCCAGGCGCCCCCACCTCCAGGCGCCCCCACCTCCAGGCGCCGGGACCTCCAGGCTCCCCGACCTCCAGGCTCCCCGACCTCCAGGCGCCCCCACCTCCAGGCGCCCCCACCTCCAGGCGCCGGGACCTCCAGGCTCCCCGACCTCCAGGCACCCCCACCTCCAGGTGCCCCCACCTCCAGGCGCCCCCACCTCCAGGCACCCGCTGCACCTCATGTTACCCCCAGACAGCCCTTGGGGGAGGCAGGTGTATCTGGGAGAATAGTCCTGAGGGTTCCAGCCCCGCTCCGGACTCCAGCTGCAGTCCTCTCCCGAGCGGTGTGCCAGTTACCAGGAGCTGTAGCAGGACCCGGGTGTGCTCCGCAGTCCCTGGCCAGGACGCCGGCCGCGGTGCTGGGCTTTGTCCTGTCGGGGTGGCTCGCATCTGGGGCCAGGCTGGAGGAGGCCACGCCCAGAGTCGGGGTGGAAGCGGATCCCAACCCTTAGCAATTAAGATCCTTGGCAGGATTCATTTCCTTGTGGGTGTGGGACCGAGAGCAGCTTTCGGTGTCAGAGAAAAAGGGTTGACTTTGGGGGGTTTTGGTTTGTGTTTATTGGTCTTGGGGGATTTTTGTTCTGTTTATTTCGATTTTTTTTTTCTTTTTCCGTGGCCAAAGCACGCCCACAGCTGGGAGAGGCCCCTGGGTCCCCGCCACGCCCCTCCCCCCAGGCGGGTCCCAGCGAGGCAGTGATCATGCGGGAGGGCAAGTGACAGCAGAGGGAGGGCCTCTGGCAAGAACAGGTGTCCACAGTGAGCTCAGAAGCCCCGCCCCTGTGCCGTTGCCTCCTGCGCTTAAGGTAGGGGCCAGGGGGTGACCCCACCAGAAGGGGGCGTCGGTGCCCCATCCCACCCTTCCCGCCGCCCCAGGGGCCACTGAGTGTGAGAGTGTGACGGCCGATGACACAGCCAAGGCTCAAGCCCACACGTGCTGAGCGTGGGTCCGCAAAACGGCCACCACTGTGCTCTCGAAGCGGCTTTTCCCCAGCGAGGGGCAGGAATACCCGCGGGCGGGCGCCCCCACCCAAGAGCAGCCCAGCCAGTGAGCAGGGCCATCCGCACACCTTCGGCCGGGCCCCCGCAAAGGCGCCTCACGTCTGGACCCGCCGGCCTCCCACGGCTCCGGCTCAGCCCTGCTCGCACCCGACGGGGTCCCCGGTCGGTGCCCGCCCAGCACCCGGCCCTGCGTTTCCCTGCCTCGGGGACGGCCGGCTGCCCCTCGGTGGCTCGGGGCTGACGTTAGTGCTGGTTCGTTCACGGGGACGGTGCAGATAGGTGGCTGGAGGGCTCTGCAAAAGCGGGTGGCGTTTGCGGACAGAGCTGAGCGGAGAAGCAAGGGCTTTGGGATTCCACTCCCTCTTTTGCGAAGTGTTGGAACGTCGCTGATCTCTCCGTCCTCCCCTCCACCCACCCGAGGGAGGGGTGTTGGACGAGGGAGCGGGTGAGGTCCTGGACCTGGGGCTGGGGGGTGGGGGCAGGGTCTCTTTCCGGTGGATTCCACAAAGGAGCATTAGAACAGCCTCTGTTAGCCGGAGGCCCCACCTCGGGTGTGGGGAAGTCGGCGGGGCCGGGGTCTCATGAGGGCTGGGAGGGCACAGGCGGTGGTCCCGCCTCAGGACACCCCCCCACCGGGCCCCAACTCCGGGGAAGCGGTCCATTCCGAAACACAAGAGCGTTTTCTGCACAGTTTTCGTGTCTTGAGCTCATTAAGCAAATCAGGATCCTGTCTCCCCAGCCAAAGTTCCTCCTCATTTCTGGACTGTGCGAGGCTCTTCGGTCACACATCCCACGGGGTTGCGTCTGGGGTGATTGCGTTTTGCTGCGGTTCTGTGTACTTTTATAAAGATACTCCTTTATCCCTCATTTCAAGACGTGAAGTATAAATAAAAAAGCATTGACGACATTCAGTTGAATGTCATGTCACTTATTTTCGGCCTACGTTACTTCCTCAGAAAACAGCAGCCCATAGCAGGACCTCTTGGGCAGCTGCGGATAATCCTTTTCACGTTAAATGGTTTGCTCCGAAATTCTTCTTCTTTATACAACACTTAGGACGCTGTGTTGATTTTTAAACTGTGCAGATAAGTTCTTTTAGCTGTGAGATTCATCTCAGGATAGCAAAGACGCACCATACAACACTTGCTGTAACAAGGCAGGGTGGAAACTTCTGGCTTGAAATTTTAGTCCTAATTCTCACTGAAGTACAAATGACTGATATTATTTCCATGCCTCAGAAGAGGCTGTCATGGGGGCTCCTGGATGGCTCAGTCGGTTAAGCATCCGATTTCAGCTCAGGTCATGATCTCGTAGTTCATGAGTTCGAGCCCCACATCGGGCCCTGTGCTGACAGCTCGGAGCCTGGAGCCTGCTTGGGACTCTGTGTCTCCCTCTCTCTCTGCCCCTCCCCTGCTCACTCTGTCTCTGTCTGTCTCTCTCTCTCAAAAATAAATAAACACTAAAAAAATTTAAACAACATATTTATAAAAAAAGAATAGGCTATCATGGGGGAGGTAGCAAAGAGGGCGGGGGGTGAGTTTGAGGGTCCCAGAAGCCACGCTGGCCAAGGGCCACCTCTCCCCCAGCACCTGAGGGACAAGTTCGTTCCCTGGAGAGCATCACTGCCTCCTCTCAAAGCTTCGGGCCTAGAATATGAAGAAAAACATTCACCCGAAAAGTCCTCGGGAAGGAAAACCTCTGAGGAAGCAGGACCCCGTAAGAGCATATCCTGGTTCCCCGAATGGAGAGTCTATTTCACAGCCCAGGAAACGGCCTCTGCTGACACGGCACTGCTGGGGCTCCACTGTGACTCTCACCTCTGCACCGGGCGGGTGAGGGCGCAGGGCTCGGGGCTGGAAAGTGAAGGTCAGAACAGGGACGGCAAGGGGGCAGGAGGTGGGGATCCGGTGAGCAGATGGCTTCGCGGTGCCCACAGAGGGTCCCCAGGCCGCCCCGAGGTCTCGTGAAGGCCCTGCCGTGGAGCTCCCCACGGGACCCGCACGGCCTTGCTGTCTGAACCAGTGATCCGTTATCAAACATGTTTTTAAAAGCAAAAAATCTGAGAATTTTGTAAAAGCTTTGACCACCCCCCTCCCCGCAGTAACATGTAAATTAGAAAACAAGCAAAGTTTGGAACCCATTTTATTGCATTGCATGAAAAATTGATATCCGTGATGCAGACAGAATATAAAATCCATCTGGACAAAGACGCCCCCTTTTTTCTCATGGAAATTAAACCATCACTTATGGAAATAAGTTTAAATGAACTGTAAGATGCGCGGTACGGGACAAAAGGTAAATATCCACTATACTCCAGAGGGGAGGTTGAGGAGGCTGTAATCACTTGTGCAGGAGGGCGGGCGGAGCCCCTGTGGCCTGGGGCCCACGGCCAACCCCACACGCCACCCGCCTTGGAAGTGGTTTCCCGGGCCTCCTGCAGTGGTCCGGCCTCTCGGGACACGGTCCCATCGGTAAAATCATGATTGCCTGAAAACAGGCATAGATTTCTCTGCGGAGGGCCACACAATGTCTTGGGCTTAGAGGGAGCCAGATGAGCACCAACAAAATTTCATGCCCAAAACAGGAAGTAGGTGACATTGGCGGGGACACCACCGTCGCTGGCCCCCGGGCTCGGAGTTCGGACTTCGTCCATGGGTGGGGCTCGCAGCTGGTGACCCACCTGAGCACGGGGTCCGCAAGCCGTCCCGCCGGGCGGAGGCCACGGGGAGACCCTTCTGCCGGTGGCAAGAACCCAGCAGGGACCGTGGTGGTTTCTCACGCTAACCCGAGCCCCACGTGGCCGTCCCGGGACCAATGGGACGGACACGACGTCGTGAAGGGAGCCGGAAGAGTGGTGGCCCCGGGGCGTGGCCGGGTCGGGTCGGTCCTCGGATGAAGGACTTCTGTCGGGTCTGGGCAGGGGGGATGGAGAAGCGGGGAGCACTCGGCCCCACCCTCAGGAGTGCTCGTGTCCACGGCCCAGTGTGCAGGGGATAGGCCCAGCTCGCCTCCAGGGAGAGGACAGCCGGCCCTGGGGACGTGATCCTGGGCAGAGGGGAGATGGGCAGAGCAGCCCCCGGACCCGTCCAGGCCACGAGGCTGACACCACCCTCCCCGCGGCCTCCTGTCTGCGCGCCCTGCCCTTTCTTGGGGCAACCTGACCCTTGCCTGGACCCCAAATATCTGCAGGCCTCAAGGCCGTGCCCCCTGCTCATCTGACCGTCACCCAAGTCCCCACCCAGTGACCAAATGGGACGTCACCATCTCAGAGGTGCCCACAGTCCCCAAGGCGTCCTTCCCTGGGGACACCGGGCCAAGTGTCCCCCAACCTGCTGGAAGGGACTGCTCTCCTTCCCATCCCTGACCTGCGGTGTCCCCGCGGACCTGCGGCCCCATGAGGGGGCGCCACAGCCACACAGGATAGTGTTCCCAGAAGTCACCAAAGCCACGTCAGACAGACCGATGTTTTTCTCGTGGAAACCTTTGAGTATTTCTCTTCCTAACATCGTCAGAGTTGTTTTCATCGGTAACACATCTCAGAAGCCGTTGTTCTTGAAATTCTGAAGAGAAAGTGGAATACTGAAAAAGCCAACATCACCTCCTCCAGGAAGCCTCTCTGGCCTGTCCCTCGAGTCCACCTGCCTCCTCATAATCCCCTCACAAACGCGGGTGCACAGATTCTCCTCATCTGGGACCCCATCTCCTTGGGCACAGGAAGCCCACGGGGCTTGTTTTCAGGGGCCTGCGCTTACGGATCGAGTGATTATCACAGGAAGTTCCTGACTCCCAGCAACTCAAACTGGTACTCAAAAAAAGGGAAAAAAGGGGTGCCTGGGTGGTTCAGTCAGTTAAGTATCTGACTTTGGCTCAGGTCATGATCTCGCGATTCATGAGTTCAAGCCCCGCATCGGGCTCTGTGCTGACGGCTCGGAGTCTGGAGCCTGCTTCGGATTCTGTGTCTCCCTCTCTCTCTGCCCCTCCCCTGCTCATGCTCTGTCTCTCTCCGTCTCAAAAATAAATAAAAACATTAAAAAAATTTTTTTTGAAAAAAAAAGGGAAAAAAATTGTTTTTTTTTTTTCTCTTGTGGCGAGAATATTAGCACCTCCTTTCTCCTTCCTGCTATGTCCGCGGACGGGAGACACGTCCCGGAGCTGCCCTGGGGGGTATTTCGGACCAGAGAGCTGTCGCCTGGACTCGCGGTGGGGCACGCGGGCGTGAATTCCTCAGGCCAGAGCAGGAGGGGGGACGATGGCCTCACCGAGACGCCGGCGTGTCCTCCGGTTAGAGAGCAGCCCGAGGTGAACAGACAGTGAGCAGGCGACACCGTCCTCAAACGTGGCCCTGGTGTCACACACACAGAAGCTGGAAAAGCTACTTCCTAGAGGGTAGAGCACAGCGCACGACACTCTCCACAAGCCTGTGGACGTCGGTCTTGCAGCCAGGCTCACTTCAGCACAGGCCAGGCAGCCTTTTGTCCTCGGTGGCCCTCGATCTCTGGGAACCTGGCTGGACGGGCTCTCCGTGCGCTGACGGCCGGGCGGCGAGGGGGGCCCCAGAGCGCGGGGCGCACGGCGGGGAGCAAGGAGGCTCCGTCCTCTGGAGAAGCACGTCCCCCGGCCCAGGCTAGAGGGAAGGGGTCAGATGCCACGGGGGCCGCGTGGCTGGCGTCCGTCACAGGGTCCCGGTGTCCCCGGTACGGTTGGAGGAAGGGGCTGCTTCCAGCACGAGCCAGGACGTCCTAAACTCCACCTGATGCCTGAGGAAAGACAGCAGGCGAGACGCGAGGGGCTCCGTGGTGACCGCGTGGGAAGTCCTGGTCCTGGGGCTTTTCCTCTGGTCCCTTGACCACCCGGGCTCTCGTGGCCGTGCTGCAAGCCAGACCCCCCCCCCCCAGGCTGGACGCCCGTCTTGCCCCACCGCTGACCCCACCCGCACCCGCGTGGAGCCGGCCCCACGTCCACAGCGCGTCCCCACCTTCCCTGGCTCAGCATCAGCCACGCCTCAGCCGTGGGCCTCACGTCCAAATCTACAGACATTTGGTATTGTCAGAAAAACGGCTATTTCCTGGTGAAACGTGTCCCTTAAGCCCCATCGGCTGCTAGCCCTGACCACAGAAGCTGCAAGTCAGGAGCCAGGGCGGTGCCGTTTGCAGCCGGAAGGCAAAGGTTTCGGGTGAACAAGAGGGCAGAACTGCCGGGTCGGGGGCGGCTCGCATGAGTGGCAGAAACAGGAAGAAGGGATTTGGGGGGACCTGACATGTGCTCCGTGGGATCTGGGTCCCTTTACAGACCGTCGAGCGTCTGAATGGGCCGCTTCGGGGTGTGCGTCATGCATCATGGAGGGCGCGGGTGGTGAGGGTCCGCCGTAACTCAGGACCCAGCTCTGCCCCGGGACGGGAGTCTCCTTCTGGAGAACCACGGGCGGGGGGGGGGGGGGGGGGCGGGGGGAGCAAGGAACGGACGGGGAGGGACAAACAGGCAGCATCTGGTTATGGTGCGCAGCAGGCCTTTTGGGGGCGGACGGGGCGCTCATGGGGCACGGGGTGCAGTGACCAGGCAGGATGGGCTCCATCCCCGACCTAGAAATCTGCCTCAACGGGAGAACTTGGCATTTCATCCCTATCGGTCCCAAACCTCCGGAAGGTTCCGAGAAGGAAGGCAGCCAAGTCTGGCTGAGGTCCTGAAGGGAGCTTCCGCGGCTGTGAGGAGGTTCTGGAGCCAGGACGTGGGCGCACGCGGACCTGAGCTCATTCCAGAACGTGCTGGGAGGTGGGCACACAGGGAAGGTTCAGAGCCCGTGTGCCCCAGCTCCCCTGGGACCGCTGGCCGTTTTCAGAGGCACTTGGGGCCGTCCCGCGGGGGCCACCTGTCACGTGCATCGTGGGGCCACAGTGCTCGCGAGCTTCCCTGCCCGTGCGGGAACTAGACACGCGGGAGGGCTCGTGCAGCTCCTCCCTGCCCTGCATGACAAGAGCCTGAGACACTGAACACAGACCCCGTCGGGCCCCCCCCCCGCCCCCCACAGATGGGCTCCGTGCGTAAGAGCCCCTCCGGAGAACACAGAGCTGCCTACAAACGCCACGAGAATCTGCACCGGCCACGAGAAGAGATTTCTGTTGGCAGCATTGGAACCCTCTGTCCCCAACCCCAAACGGAAAAGCAAGTTTCACTGGAAACGCTCTGGACCATGTTGTTGGTGAGAGCTGTCTTTCTTACGGGCTGTGGTTTCACCAAGGGGAGGCCTTCCCCTTGGCCGTGGGCCGTGGCTGCTTTGCGTCTCTTCCAGTCAAACCAGTGCCCTTCCTGCTCCCACTCTGTGCATCCGAGCAGCCGAGGTGCAGGTCGGGTCAGCTCAGGGCGCTGTGTGGCTCGGGATCCCCGCTCACATCGAGGCCTCGCCCACCTGTCTGCTGCCCTGGAGCCACTCGGACAGAGCGGCCTCACTTCATCTGGACCTGAGCGTCCCTGGGGCCATCCCAGCTGCAGGTGGCCGGCCCCCACCCCGTCCCCCAACTGCAGGTGGCCGGCCCCCACCCCGTGTGCCGAAGCGCTGGGCTGGCGGGGAGTCCGTGAGGGGGGTAGCAGGGCTTTCTGAGGCCCGCAGACTGAGACCCCCAACCACACGGGAGGACAGGAAGCTGGAGACCCAAAGTCAAGGTATGGGCAGGGCAGGGCCGCATCCCTGCTTCCTGGGTTGGTGGCCGCCGCGTCCCTGCTTCCTGGGCTGGTGGCCGCCGCGTCCCTGCTTCCTGGGCTCGTGGCCACCGTGTGCTCTTCCCTGCGTCTCTGTGCGTCCTCTTGTGCCTCTCACAAGGGTGCCGTGGGATTTAGGGCCATCGCCTCACAGCACAATTGCTTCCTGCCCTTACCTTAATTACATCTGCAAAGACCCTTCCTCCAAACAGTCACTAGTGAGGCCCGGGCGACTTGGATTTGGGGGACACTATTCGACCCCCCACAGCCCCTCCACTAACTCCCTTTGCTCTGATGAGAGCCTCATATCCTTGGCCCGGCACCCAAGGGTGTGCATGCTCTGGTGGCCCCCAGCCCCGTCCTTGGCCCATCTCAGGTCAGACACAGGCGCCTGGCGGCCTCTCCTCCAATGTGCCACACGTGTCCCACTGCAGGACCCTCCTCCTGTCCTCACCACCCTGCCGTGTTACGGACACTTCCCTCTGATCCACTTACCCGTATTATGACGTTACTGTGGCCGTCTTCCCAGGCCTGTGTGCCCACCTCTGCCCAGCGTGTCACCGGGGCCAGGGGGAGCTCCCTGCACGGTCCACACACAATTCAGGGGAGACCAGACCTCCGGAAGATCCTGGTCTGCAGCTAACCCCTGGTGAGCTGTGCTCCCTCCGTCCTCAATAGCACGAACCTGACACGTTCTGTGGGGCACACCGTTTGCCACAAGAGACGCCGGGACACCTGCACGAACCCCCTCGCTGCCTCAGCAACGGGGCTCTCCCAGCCCGCGGACCCTCCAGACCTTCATCCCGGGACCGGTGCCCTACAGCGTGTCTCCTTCGCAAACCCCTGAGGCCAGCTTTATTTCATTTCAAGCCCGGGGGGCAGGGACTGAGGTGTCAGGCAGTGGGGGCAGGGCTTGCGTGGGGCCCGAGCCGCACACACACCAGAGAGGAGGCGGCCGCCACAGAAGGAGCTGGACGCCGTCCACAAACGGGCTGTTCCCAGGAAGGTGGAAACTATGTGATGAGAACAGCAGATGGTTCCAAACTCCCAGCCCCGGGAAGGAGGCCCTGGCACAGCTGGGGACACTCGGAGGTCCACAAAGCGGGGTCCCTTGGTCGGGGGGCAGGGGTCCTGCACAGAAGCCGCCTGGGCTGTCCCAGGCTCCCCGTGCCGGCCAGCGTCCCATCCCCTCCTGTTGACGGGGGAGCAGGACCCGCAGGCAGAGCCCTGGGGGCCGACCCCAGCCCGGCGACCTCGGGTCACTGAGCCAAACGGACAATGAGGTTAACTCGGTCGCGACCCAAAGTCAGACGTCCCAGTGCCTCAGACCCACCATTGGCCTTCCTCCCGCCTGCTGCCCAGCTCAGGGGTCTCCGGGGCTCCCTTCCTACCAGGAGGGCAACGGTGTAAGCCGACGGGTTCACGGCCCCCTCGGTTTCGGGGAACCCCAGAGAACGACACGGTGACGCTGTCACCTACGGAGAGAGCACTGCGCACACAGGCGACCATGTTGGGCACTGAACTAAGCAGGACAGAAACCAGGAGGGGCCCGTGGACTCCCCCAGACCTACTGTCTGTGAAGAGGTCACTGATTTCAACATTCACATCACTTTCGTGCGCAGAAAGTCCGCAGCCTTTCCAATTAGCAGGGTGACTGAGGAAAAAGGGAGATTCCGTTTGTAAGCCTGACGGAAGGATTTTATACAAACCCTCCTGCCTGCACACTCTAACCGGGGCACGCTCTTCCTTCCCACACTCTGGGAACCGACCCCACATCCACCTCAGCGCACGGACCGCGTCTTCTGCACCACCTGTGACCACGATCGAGATGCCAACGTCTGCCGTTAGGGACAGAAATCACCTCCAACCACACAGCAGGGGGACCTTCTCACCCACTTTTATCGGGGCGATTGGACCCTGGAAATCCGAGACGTGATCAGATACCAGTTCGTCCGTTTCCTGGAAGCAGGCTGTGAGCGCCAGCCTGGGGCCACGAGGGCGGTGACCACGGAGAGGGTCCGCCAGTGTCTGCAGGCAGACACATCCTCCGTGACGTCTGCTCAGTCCCCAACAGCGTCAGACTCGGTAGGACTGGACTCCTGTTCACCTGCCTGCAGCGATGTCTGCCTGTGGGGACGCTGGGCTCTGTCCTTGAGGTGTGCGGCCTGGCACAGAGACCTCGCGGGCCAGGGCATATGACCAGGAAAGACCCCAGAGGAGGTGGGGACTGGGGCCCAGGGACGGGGGTGGCCAGTGGGGGGAGGGGGGTCAGTGGGGGTGGCCAGTGGGGGGGGTCAGCGGGGGTGGCCAGTTGGGGGAGTGGGGGTCAGTGGGGGTAGCCAGTGGGGGGGGGTCAGCGGGGGTGGCCAGTAGGAGGGTCAGCGGGGGGGCGGCCAGTGGGGGGGGTCAGTGGGGGGGCGGCCACTGGGGGGGCAGCAGGGGATGGCCAGTGGGGGGGAGTCAGTAGGGGAGTCAGTGGGGGGGTGGCCACTGGGGGGGCGGCCAGTGGGAGGGTCAGCGGGGGGGCAGCCAGTGGGGGGTCAGCAGGGGATGGCCAGTGGGGGTGGGTCAGTGGGGGGGCGGCCACTGGGGGGGCGGCCAGTGGGGTCAGTGGGGGGTCAGCCAGTGGGGGGTCAGCGGGGGGGGCGGCCAGTGGGGGGGGTCAGTGGGGGACCAGCGGGGGGTGGCCAGTGGGGGGGGCAGTGGGAGGGGTGGCCAGTGAGAGGGTCAGCGGGGGGGGCGGCCACTGGGGGGTCAGCCACTGGGGGGGTCAGTGCGGGGGGGCCAGTGGAGGGGTCAGCCAATGGGGGGTCAGCAGGGGGGCGGCCAGTGGCGGGGGCCAGCCAGTGGGGGGTCAGCAGAGGGGCGGCCAGTGGGGAGGGTCAGCGGGGGGGCCAATGGGGGGGTTAGTGGGGGACCAGCGGGGGGTGGCCAGTGGGGGAGGCAGTGGGGGTCAGCCAGTGGGGGGGGGTCAGCCAGTGGGGGGGTCAGTGGGGGGCAGCCAGTGGGGGGGGCCAGTGTGGGGTCAGCAGGGGGGCGGCCACTGGTGGGTCAGTGCGGGGAGGGGGCCAGTGGGGGGTCAGCCAGTGGGGGATCAGTGCCGGGGGGGGGGGAACCAGTGAGGGGTCAGTGGGGGGCAGCCAGCAGGCGTGGCAGGATGCACCCAGTCAGCGAGGAGCTATCAGTAGGAATGGCCCCATCCCCCTCCCCTGCTGTGTCTCCCCACCAGCCACCTTCCTGCCGAAAGTCGAGGGGGAAGTCTGGTCAGCCTCAGAGTGCATGAGAGCTGCGGGCCCTGGGGCCGGCGCTCAGGATCTCCCGGGGGCCCTGGGCCCCATCTGGGTCACTGGGGCGACACCAGGGTGGGCGCTCGCTGGAAGCTACAGGGCCCGTGATGCGGCCTGCAGCCCTGCTGGGGTCAGGCCGTGCCGCGCAGAAGCCGTGGGGACCAAGTCTCCTCCTGGGGGTGGGGGTGGGGGGCTCCAGAGGAAGACGTGCCTCCAGCCCAGCCCCCAGCAGACGGCTGGACAGCGGGCTGGCCCGGCAAGCGTGCTCGCCGGCCGGAGGACCAGATTCATTTGCAAAGCCAACGGTCAACCAAACCGGGATTTTTACTAACGCTCCAGGTCACCGACTGGCCTTCTCGAGGCCACAGGTCACGTGGCTGCGAAGACAGCTCAGGACCCGGCAGGCTCGTGGCCCGCTGCCCCACGCAGGCCCGCCTGCGCTGTAAGACCTTGTGAGGGGAAGCCGGACTTTGGGGTCTCTGTGTGGGAGTGCCTAAGCTTTGTGACGGTCCGTGTGCCACGAAAAGCCACGTCACTAGAAGAATCTGGCGACTTCCGCCTTCAGCATCCCCCCCTCCCACCCCGAGATTGGGGAGCTCTGACGCTTACGGGTTATCTTTCCTGCACACGTGACACAGTGTCTCTACACACGAGTTGCGAGACCGGTCGTTTCCGTGTAACACGGCTGCTGATCTCCAACGTCCGCACTCGTCAGTCACACCTGGCAAACACACCTGCTGATGCACTTGGCAAACACAACCGGCGGCGTCTGTGGGCAGGACCCAGGGAGGAAGCCCGTTAGTGTGAGGATCAGATTGTTCCTGGACGTGTCACGCTGCCTGCAGAGAAAACCAGTTCATCAGCCCGTGGACCACGAACGCGCTGACCCCCGGGGACCGTGTCTGCGGGTGACATCACTCGGCTGTTTTCCAGAACCAGCTGCCGTCGGGCATGTCACTGGTGGCCCGGACCCAGCTCCACTGTTCTCAGGAAGAAACTGTTGGCCCCACATGAGGCCCGCAGGTCTGTTAATGGGGGTCCAAGCTTGGTGAGGGGAGAAGCCGGCCAGAAACACAACCAAGATGCCCACCTCCCCACACACCAGAGCTCCCCCAGCTTTTCTGTGCCACCTCTGCTTGGGGCACGGCCCCCCTGCAGGCCGGGAGCCCCTCCTCATCAGGACACCCCCCCCCCCCCCCGCACGCTGGGAGGCCCTCCTCGGCTCTAGGACATAGCCCCGCCCTCCTCATGGAAGGACCCCCCCCCTTACAGAAGCGAGCACGCACACACGTGAATGTCTAGTGTAGTGAACACCTGTCTACGAACAGCATGTGATGACCTATCTGCATGAACATACGTTCATATGTACACACGTACCTAAAACATCGTGTCAGTACGGGTGCATCGCCTTCCAGCCCAAAGCACAGCAGACAGAGGCCCTCAGCACCTGCGTGCACTTCCTTGGGGAACACGGTTCCGGAACGACAGGGGCCAGCCCCGTGCCCTTACAAGGCAGGAAGGTTTGTGTCAGTGTAACGGCTGGAGAAGACTTCCCGGCCAAGGAGCCCCGAGTGGGTCCTGCTCAACCGGCAAGGCTCTGCAGGCTGGTCCGGGGCTGGTCGGGGCTGGGGAGGCGTCCCGCACGGGGAGTTAAGTGGAAAGGCCCCAGGGCCCCGGGCCGTGGAACAGACGTGCAGCCCAGCTCAGGCCAAGGGGAGGGTTCCGGGCCGCAGGAGAGTCCAGGCATAATCTGTCGCCTCTGAAAGTGAGCACGTGGGGGGCAGAGAGGAGTGGCCTGGGGCACAAGTGACGGTGGCTGCCCGGCAAGCAGCCATGTCCCACGGGGGTGGCGTGAACGGGAGAGGCGGTGTGGTGTGTGGCCTCAGGCTGGGAGCAGAGGCAGTTAGTCGTGTGGGAGAGGAGGCGTGGACCTGTGGGCGGGAGAGTCCGAGCCCTGCCGTCTGGTTTGCAGCAACACCCTTTGCACGAGCTGGGACCCCCCGCCTCCCCACATTCTGTCCAGCGGCCAGCCGGGCACCCAGCGCCTCGTCCAGCAAGGAGACTCTGCCCGCCCGCCCCAGAGCCACCAGGCGCCAAAGGCAGGAAGCTCGAGGCCACCTCAGGCTCACGGTGCTTTGGCGGGCGCCTGGTTCTCTGCTGTCCAGACCCTGGACCCCTCTCTCTTCCACCGACAGGCTCAAATCTCCCTCTGCTCGGCGTCTTCATGCTAACACACCCTAAGCCTGCTCGAGCGTCTGGGGTTTGGGAAAATCAAAGGGGAAAACCCCCCACAAATTCCTCTGCCTGGAGCCTCATCACTTTCTCCCCTGTGGACACCACAGAACAGAATCCAGCCACAGCCCACGAGGTCGGTGATGAGAACCACTGTTCGATTTTCTCGGTGCTGCTCCAGCATTCAAGGCTGGCATCCCGTCCTGAAAGCCACCCGGGGCCTAGCAACTCTTCCACAAAAGCCACGAGCAAAGTTCAGAGAGGCTGAGCACTGCACCTGTATCACACAGCTGGAGAGAGCCCGGGTCTGTCCTCCCGGGCGGTGACCGCTGTTCTCGACCGTCAGCCCATCCGTGCAGAGGCGGGTTCTGGGAAAGCTGCACGCTGGGGGCCACGCTGAGGTCCCTGCTCCTCCCCCACCCCCTGCATCGCGATGAGCTGGTGCCCCCAGGTGTCCTCACGACAAGCCCACCCCGTCCCCACCCAAGGGGTCACCTTGCTGATTCCAACACAAGGGATGTGTTAACGAGAAGAACAAGATCTTGAGGAGGACGTGTGTTCCCCCAAAACAGCACCCGTTAGCTGGACTCGCGGGGCCCCAGCCCACCCTGCCGCGGGCTCTCCGCCCGAGCCACCGCCGAGTTTCGGGCCCTTCCAGAAAGCAGACGTGCCGCGCTTCCCCGGACGTTGCATCACGACGCCTCAAACGTGCAGACGAGAACGCGCATCGTCGGCAGGTCTGGGAGACACGCGGCCGTGGTCACAGCTGACAGGTGGTACCTGGTGGTGCAGATGAGGCCTCGGGCTCCAGACGGAGAACCTCGAGGCAGTTGCGGACCCGGCTCCTACCCGTGCCCCTTCCCGTCCGCCTGGGAGCCACCATGCCGGTGGGCGGGCGCCTGTGTTCACACCGCTGGCCCGGGCTCCCAAAGAACCTGCACCTGTCCTTTGCCTTCTGTCAGGTCAGGAGGATGACTTCCAGCCAGACCGGCCAACAGGACGGTGCAACACGCTCCGGTTATTTCCAGACGGCGCTCGCGGCAGCCTCCCTTACACCCGGGACCTCGGGAAACAGACGTGTGAGGAAGACGATCCGACAACAGGACCAACGTCCTGAGCGAGTCAAGGGCCCAGGCGTCCCCTCCAGGACTCCCCTCGCGGACCAGGACCGTGCACCAAAGACAAGGGATTCCCTGGGGCCGCGGGCGACACAGCGGAGGAACAGTGGGTGCCGGGCGAGCGCGTCCACCCCCGTGCCGCGTCCAGCACTCAGGTCGCTAGACCCAGGCGGGACCCGGACAGACACACACACACCCCGACACGCACATTCAGGAGCGGCCTGAATCCGGGGCCAGCTCCCTCCGTCCTCACCCGGAAACTCTACTCCCGGAGAAAGCGACAGAGTCGCTTCAATTCTCACACGGTTCGGCCTGAGAGCCTCACACCCGGCGCGGCCGTCTGGGCAGCGGGGGCAGGAAGGAGGGCGGCGCGCCCTTGCTCTGCAGCGGGCGCTCCAGGAAGGCTTCCCGGCAGCAGGGGCCTGACCACGCGTCTCCCTCCAACGGCTGCTTGTGGGGAAAACGAGGAACGGGTCTGGATCCCCCTGGAGGCTCCACTTCAGCCTCCCCAGACACGTGCGGCCTCACGGCTCTGAGCCGTGTCTCCGTGGCCTCAGTGATGACCCACAGGAGGCGCTCTGCCAAGTGCAGAGAACCAGGCGCGCCACCGGGGGGCCACCGATCAAGCGAGCAATCCCGCCAGCTTGTGGCACAGGGCTGACACCATGTGCGCCTGTGACGGCCACGAATGAGCGAACTGGCTCGCGGCTTCTCCGCCACGAAGTCCCACTTCCTGAATTCTGGACCGAGCGGGGTGGTCGGGTATTCTGTCCCTTCTCCGCGGCCACCCACGTGTCCTCACGTCCCCAGCCCCACAGAGCGCGGGCCACGGCCTGGTGCTCGGTAAGCAGCTGAACAAGCAGAGGACAGAGGTGGCCAGTTGGGTGGCCGGAACCTGGGGGGCACCTACGGCCCCGTCACCAGCCCGGGTCAGTGTGTGTCCACCGGCGGGCAGCTCCGAGCAGAGCCTGGCTGACCGCACCCGAAGACGAGCCGCAGACCAGAGGATCCGGGATGCAGCTGGCAGAGGTTCCCGGGGACAGTCGGCCCACAGGAAACACGCTGTGTGGCCGTGGACCTGGGGGGCTCCGACCACGCTCTCCCTGCCAGACAGACGCCCACGACGCGGGCACCGCGGCTCCGCCCGACACGCCATCCCCGGCAGCGTGCGCGTTTCTGTCCTTTTCCAGCGACCCTACCGTAGTCACCTCAAAGCCACACTCACCGGCCGGATCACTCGCGGCGCAAAGGGGCGGCGGGGTCCCGTGGGAGCAAGCGGCAAGCCACCGGCAGGGCAGCGGCCCACCCTCGCCTCGTGTCTTCACGCACACTGCCTGCAAAGTGAAGACATTTCGCCCCCATCGCCTGCAGGCTGGGTCCCTCCCCTGAAAAGTCAGGGGGCCGCCGCCCACGAGGTGTGGGACCAGCAGTGACTCCTGAAGTACGGGAGGGTGCACGGCGTGGAGGACGGGAGGGTGGGGGGAGCTGTGATCTGGCCGGGGACCCAGGGGCCGAGCCGCAGAGAAGATCCACGAGGCTGGCAGTGAGCAGAGCACAAGCCCCGCCCTCCGACACCGTCCTGGGCGCGGCCACGGCCACCACAGTGACAGGTGGTGCGGGGACACGAGGAGGAGGAGGAGGAGGAGCAGGCACACACGGAGGCCGCGGGAAGGAGGCTGGCGACGTGGAGGCCCCTCTGGGTGCAGGAGCTCGGTCTCTGCACGGACACTGGGCACGGCCGCTGGCCTCCAATGAAGCCATTCCGGGTCACGGCGGGGGAGGCTTCTCTACAAAACTTCGCTCTCTGTGGGTGTGGGCGGCAGACAAACCGAGGCCGGAGTTCTGCGTCCCCCCCTTTCCAGGGCGCAGCACCGGGGCCGGACGGCTCCAGTAACCAGGCAGCGCCACCCCGGCCCGAGTCTGTGCCGGGCCGGTGACATCCGGGGCTTGTGCGGCGGGTATGGACGGGAGTCTGGCACGGGTCGTGGTCACAGAGGCGACGGATTCCAATCCACGCTGCAGGTCAGCACCGTGGAGGAAGGACTGAGCCCCGAGCCACCCGTCAGTCAGGGGCTCGGGCAGAGCAAAGGCTTCGCGAGATGTCGGCGGCCGCCCGCTCGGGGTCGAGGAAAGCAGGCAGCAGCGGCCTCCGTGTCAGAAGTGGGCCCGGCAGGTGCGGACCCCTGGGGGCGCCGAGCCCAGCCCGGCGGTCCACGCGCACCGGCCCGCGCCTCCTCACCGAGCCCCCTCGCTCCAGATCGTGACGGGAAACGTGGACAGCGTCACCTCCCGGCACGGTAGTTTTTAGGGAACAGACACGCGTGTCCTCAGCGAGTCGGCAGGCAAGGGCTCCGTCTGTCTGTCCGGACTTGTTCTGCTTTCTGGAGACAGAACAGTAAGAGGATGGTCGGGAAGGCGCGTGGAGCTTCTGTTGTCATGTTGTCACCGCATAACTCCGGGCTTCTCGGCGAGGGTCGCCAACCACTCGAGCGGGATTCGGTCGCGGCAAACACTTTGCAAACGAGTTTCCACGCCGCTTCAGGCGGTGATCAACGTCGGGAAGAGCAGAAAGCACAGTGAAAGCCAGACTCCTGTCTTCATGCCCCAAAGCTCTGAGAGAGAAAAGCCAGTCGGCAGCGGGCACGCACCGGAGCCCTCCCTGCAAGTGACACGGGGCGTGGGCGTGTCCCTCCCCGCTCAGTCACAAGACCGCGGATGAAGCTGTTCCTGGCAGAACCGTAGGCGGCCAGCTGTCAGGAATCAAAGCGGGAAAATGGGACTTTGAGATTACCGTGCGAAGTCAGGGAGACGTTCAGGACACTGGCTAAGGCCGCTGGGGGCCTTCGGGAGCAGCCCCCCTTCCTCGGACGCCGGTCTCTGCACAAGGAAACCAGACAGACGCCCAAACAGCAGACAGAGACTGAGTCACTTTCAACAAATCCCACCAACATAGAAATGGGCACCACTGGAGTTTCTGGAACCTTCTAGATCCAAACGTGCTATCTCCCGCCAACGCGTCACAGTTTGGGCTGTGACAATACTCGTTACCCTGAACACAGATGGCTGAGAACCCACATCTGGAAGATTTCAAGCTTACTACGTGCACTCAACAGCTGAAGAGCAGGGACGCCATCTGGTCAGGGCCTTGGCTACTGTCACCGGGACCCCAGAGGGAGCCTGGGAGGGACGAGCAGGAAGCAGCGGGAAGGTGCAGGGCTGGGCCCTCTGCTCGTGGCTCCGAGGGCTGGCGGGGTCTGGACCCCCCCCACCTGCTTTCCACCTGCAGGAGGCCCCAAGCACTGTCACCTGGCACACCGTCACCCCAAGCACAGTCACCCGACATGCACGGTCACCACACGCACCGTCGCCCGGTGCCCTGTCACCCGGCACCATCACCCCACGCACTGTCACCCCGCACAGTCACCTGGTGCAGTCCCCGCGGGGGCCACCTGCCCTCTCTGCAGCCACAGGGGGACCCGACTCCCACCCGGGCACGCCATATGCTCTCTTGTCTCACGGCTTCAGCTGGGAAGCGATGACGTGGTAAAGCCACAGAACGTGACAGAAGATCCCATCTGTGCAAATCAGATGATCTCCTGAAACTTTGTCCAGACGGCAAATACGTCTTTTGTAAATATCAAATACGTTTAAAATGTGTTTGTCAAGTTCCCGGAACACATCCGAGAATCTTTTTGGTGAATCACTTGGCAAATCAAACCCAACTATTTAGGTCATTTGGCGTGCAATTCTGTACACAGGAAACAGGTGTCAGGGGCTTTTTGAAAGGCAACAGACTCTATACGTTCTCCACGGTTTTTTTGTTTTTGTTTTTAATTTTTTTTTCAACGTTTATTTATTTTTGGGACAGTGAGAGACAGAGCATGAACGGGGGAGGGGCAGAGAGAGAGGGAGACACAGCATCGGAAACAGGCTCCAGGCTCCGAGCCGTCCGCCCAGAGCCCGACGCGGGGTTCGAACTCCCGGACCACGAGATCGTGACCTGGCTGAAGTCAGACGCTCAACCGACTGCGCCACCCAGGCGCCCCTCTCCACAGTTTTTAAAGCAAGCTCCAAATGACCCGCTTTTGCCAGTTTCACATTGTCCGTTTCACTTAACATAGGTAAACAGCACTCACTCCCTGCCCCCCGCAACCATGTTCCACGCGACTGGGAAAGCATCCTCTGGCCTCCTGTTGGCCGGGCCGCGGGTGGTCCCGGTGAACCGAACACCTGTGTACCTGGGCCCATGAGGGCTGCGCACCCCCCCCCCCGACCCGCCCTCCGGGACTGCCATCCCAGGTGTGGCTGGCACACGAACAGCTGTCGGTCTTGGGAGAGGGGAAGCAAGGCGGGCGCCCAGGGCCTGGTCTGCACCCCCTCATCCAGCACTTCTCCCGCCTGTGGCGACACGACACGCCCCCTGGGCACGTGCTCCCCAAGCTCCGGCTCATGGCCACCCCGCGACATGGCGTTTAACGGAACGGGACTCTGTTCACGTCACACAAATACGCAGCACTGCACGCGTCTAAGGAGAGACGAGAATTCCGGCGTGGCTGGCGAAGAGCGGTTGCAAGCTCCCCACGACCCCGAGCAGGCGCACTCATCACCGCTGCGCCGTCGAGGACGGAGAACGCGTCGCTGAAGCATCCGGTAACTGAGGGCCTCAGCTCCCCAGACTTGGGTGTCACACAGCCACTCGTGTGTCTGGCTGGGAAGCAACTCGGCAGTTTGAGAAACGCATGTGATCTTCCCTGGTGTTCACTCCCTGTTCTCCTTGCAATAACGGCGAAAAGGACCGACTCTTCCAGAGACGGGAAGGTGCCCCACCCCCTCCAGTGCCCCTCAGAACAGTGTCCTCTCCTCTCGCACCCAGAGCCCGGACCAGGGTGGGTCCCCAGAGGAACAGCCCGCGTCTGTCACCTCCGTCTCTGGGACCCCTGCAGAGTCCGCGTGTTGGCCGGGGCCACACGGCGTCTCTGGCAGACACGTCTTGGTCCAGACCGCGACATGTCCCCCTCTCCTGAGATCGAAACGGCAAAGCGCCTCGGCCCGTGACAGCATCCCAGCTATTTGAGAGCAGAGTCCGTTTGTTTGTTTGTTTGTTTGTTTTGAGAGGGAGAAGGGGCAGAGAGAGAGAGAGAGAGAATCCCAAGTAGGCTGTGTGCTGTTAGCACAGAGCCTGAAACGGAGCTCGATCCCACAACTGCGGGATCATGGCCTGAGCTGAAATCGTGTTCGACGCTAAACTGACAGCCCCCAGGGGCCCCAAAGCATCTATTCTAACTGTGCTTCCTTTTCTCTGCTTTCTCACATTTTCGTGGGAGACCGTGCACGGGCAGAGCAGCTTGGGCTCTCTCCAGGAGCTGCCTCGGGTCCCGACCTTGCTGTCGGCCTCCCAAGAGCCCCCGAGGTGCCGCCCCGACGACAGGCTGAGGGAAAAAAGAACGCCACTCTCCGTTTGAAAACGTGGCCCGTTTATTTGAACTGAAGGCATCGTTACATAGTGCAAACGTTTCTTTGGTATGAACTGGTTACAATGAACGTAAAAAGGCACTTGTCTGTTGGCAACATCAGAAAGTAAATAAATATGTACACTCGCCTCACGTCACCGTGGCTGCCGAGAGGGCCCCAGGACCCCGCCCGCAGCTCGGACGCTCCGCGTGAGATTGATCCGGTGGCCCCGCCACATTCCACGTTCCAGCTGCGGTTCCAGACAGGCACCGCGAGTCACAGGCAGCCGCGCCTCCGGGTAGAGGACACGGTCCCAGTCACCCGTTCTAGCCCACGTGCATGTGCCTCCAAGCAAAACCACAATCCGCCACCAAGGCGCCTGGAGACGCCGGCCGCTGGCGGAGGGTGGGGTCCGCTGTCGTTCTACACCTGAGCAACCTCCACAACTGTCACGCTGTGGACAGTCCTCCGCTCTCTACTCGACAGAAATCGGTTCTAGGGGTTGGGTGTTAAAAGTGACTTGATCCCTCAGGGGCAGTCCCACGCCCCACGGAACACCAGCTTGTATTTACCACTCAACGTGACGAGGATGAGAAGTCAAGTTGGCTGTGTTTAGAGCCGCTGTGAACACGCTCATGGCGGGGATGTGCACTCCCTCCCGCGGTTGGGGCCGGCTGGTCACAGAGCCGGGGTCTCCTGCTTCCGGAAGGAAGGCCGTGCCGGGCCCAGGTCAGGCTTCAAAACTGCTCACGACGTGCCCGACGGCCTCCTGGCCACCCCAGGGATGGGGTGCCCCCGACCCCCCAGCCCGGGATGCGCCCCCCACATACGAAACCACCTGTGACCTCGGGGCACTTCCCACGGTGCCCGCACGTTCAGGGACACGTTTCTGAGGACACAGATCACTTCATATTGAAAACAAAGAAGGAGGTTTCTGGTCAATTGAAAAGAGAGACCACGAGGTATGATGGTTGCTCTTCACTGAATTCGGAGACGACTTTCGCACAGTGGAAGGCATTTCTCTGCCACCCGAACACCGCAAACACGGGCGCAATCTCGTCAAACATCCTGCACTTTGAAAACACAAATGAGGTATAGGGACTGATTGTTTCCTTAAGGCACTTACACAACCTGAAGTCAGAAAGTCGCCAACACCGACACCTCCGTCGGGAGAGGCCTCCGTGCGGGCACCACACCCGGGGTTGAGTAGGAATGGGGGGGAGGGGGGTTCCACACTCGGTCCACCCCAGGCGGCGCCACGCAAGCCGTGGTTTCTGGACGTGGCTGGATGTCCTCACGGGAGACGTGCTGGAGGTCGCCGGCGAGCGGGGGCTGAGCCGCGGGGCCGTGTGCTCCGTGCTGGTGTCGGGTCGGGGCCGGGGAGCCCGCACCCGCCGCCCGGACGTCAGCCGGCTCCCCCAGCAGCCTGCCCATCGGCCGAGTCCTGATCTCGCTCTCCCTGCAGTGCGCTTCCTTCTGGCGGCTCCGTGACGCGCCCTCACGGCGGGCGGCTGCCGAGCTCCAGGCGTCGGAGCCCAGCGGGACGAGCGTTTGGTTGGGGAGACGAGTAGCGTCCAGGGACACGAATCCAGGAGCCTAAATAACTGGATCGTGCCATTTACTAGTAGCACCAATTTGTCATTAAAAAAACTTAAATAAAAACCTGAGAATCTAACGTGAAGTCAGGACGTGTGTCCGTGGTTTCTCCTCCGCCAACGCTCTGGTCTAAGCACCTGTGCTCCTCCGGAGACAGAAGGGGTCCCGGGCGGCGATGGTCCCTCTCGTCCACACGCCCTGCGTGGGCGCCGAAGGCTTCGTGGAGCCTACGGCCTCTTCCCCGAGCCGTCTCTCGGGCAGGCCGGACAGCAGGCCCCGGGGGCTCTCACGGGCGCTGGGCAACCGGCAGGCTGGCAGGCTTCCACAAAGCACGTGACCTGCCCGTCCTGGAGGAGAGAGGTGCCAGCACCAGTCAGCTCCCGGGGTGCGCGTCCTGGGCGCCGCCCGCCCGCCCTTCCCCACCCGCCTGCGCCCGAGTTCTCTGGTGCACTGTGTAACACACGGGTCGTTGTCCGGGTGATTCACGGCTTCAGACACTCTGTACTTCTTCCGGGAGGTCCCTGCCCTTGGCTCCCCACCATCCCCCCCACCCTGAGGACAGCCCGGGACCTGGGGCTCAGCACACCCTCCTGGCCCCACCCCTGAGACCCCGTGTCCGGGGATGTCAGCCAGAGGAGGACAAAGTCAGGAGGCGCGGTCCCTGCTCTACCCAAACGTGACAACCGCCAGGGATCCTGGGGAGCCTGCCTCTCCCGTCCCCGGACTGGAGGAAGAATCCCCTTCCCGGCGCGCATCTGGGGCACCAGACTGGTCCACTGCCCTGTGCTGTGCCCCCAGCCTCTGCCCCCAGCCTTCGGCCCGGGCACCACGGCGGCCCGTCCCCTTCCTCTGGAGGCCCAGGCCACCCAGCGGGACTGCTCGGGCAGCGGTGCGCGGGCCGCCCCGTAACGGCGGCTCTCGGGGAAGAGCCACCCCCTCCCCGAACAAGCACTGGGGCCTCTGGCGGACCCTGCGGCCGCCCGCCCTGGAGCCCACGTGCCGGGGCTCCACACTCACACGGCACTCGCAGGTGGTACACGCGTCTTGCTTCCACGTGGCGCCGTTGGCGTGAGGCTCCCCGTCTGCGTCCGTGCAGTCTGTGGCGCTGAGCCGGGCCTCCAGCCTCTTTATCTGCCGCAAAGCAAAGCGAGACGTGTGCGGGTCACACGCGACCAAAAGCTTCTCTCTGCAAGGGCGGCTGTGCCGTCGCCGGGAGCGGCGCTTCCCAGGGGCCGCCCGTCACCAGGCAGGCGACAGCCGAGCCGGCCTACGCCGCACCCAGGCCTATGCTGCAAGGCACGGGAGGCGCAGCTGCGGGGGAGCAGGAGGAGCCCGGAGAATCGGAGGGCGGCTTCCCACAGGCCGGTGAGCGCCAGACCCAGCTGGACGGGAACACCCTGAGCTTGGACCCTGGCGGCCGACGGTCGTGACCGGGCTCCGCGGGCGTCCCTTCCTCCGACCCTGCGGCTGGGCCGGCGGTGACGGCACGTCCAGACTGTCCTCGCGTGGGGTTTCCGTCACAGGCAGCCGCATCTCCAGACCCCCCAGAATGGGCACAATTGGGCACAACTGCCTGACATGGTGCCCGCAGCTCTGACGGAGGGCAGGAGTGGGCCGAACAGTGAACTCGCAGACCCCCTACGAGCCCCCGTCAGTGAAACGCGTGACGTGCACGCGGTGTGACAGCACGTGGAAAACAGCACGGCCTCCCCCCTGCGCGAGGCCAGACCGCCGCCCAGAGCAGCGAAGTCACCTGCCCCTGGCACTCAGCACCCAGCTCACCCATGGCCTGGTGACCTGACGTTTACGGGCCGATGGGCACTCGAGCCAGCAGGTCACAGGCAGGCTCCGAGCGGAAGCCGGCACTTGTCAGCACAACCGATCTCGAAAGCCACCGGACCTTCCAAGAAGGGAGGGAAAGGAAGGTCCCTGAGGTGCAGCAGCGGGGGCCACGGGCCGGGCAGGGCTGCTGGGGACGGCGGGGGCTCCCTCGGTGGCTGCTGACCCCGTTTCAGCGTAAAGCCAGAGGCAGCAAAGCCAGGACTGGAGCCGCGTCCGCCTCGGGGAGACCGTGAGCACGTCTGCGAGATGCAGCACGGCCGCACGGAGCCCGACAGGTGCCCCCACTCCCTCCTGGGCTGCAGTCACAGCAGACGTCCCCCCGCACGGCACCAGCCCCGGCGCCCCTGACCAGCACCTGCCCTGAAACGCAGAGCTGCGTAGAGCAAAGGGGACAGACGGGACGGCAGAGTCACCTCATCCTGCAGGTGCGAGAAGTCACGGACCCACAGACGCTGGCCTCACGCTGCCTCCTGCCTCTGCTCACACTACCCCACCTGCAGAGCGTGACCCCCCCTACCCCCCGCCCCCCACCCACCTGTGACGCTCCAAGGGTCTCCGAGAGACTGTCTTCAGGCCTCCCAGCGCCCACCTGTCTCGGACTGGGCTTCCAGGACACCCTGTGCTTGTCACAGCCTGGTTGTCTCTCAGGCTCCAAGTGGGGGCTGCTCCTGGTGCCTTAAACCCTGAACTCTGCACGGTGCCCGCTATCCCCTCCTAGCCTGTCTCCATCTGCTGTGTGACAGCAAATGAAGGCCATCAGGTGAGATCGCCTCACACTGCACATCCACGTCAAGACAGGAGGGCAGACGCGGTCAGAGCCGGGACACCTCTCCGAGAGGCTGGGACAGAAGACCCCAGGGTCCCATCCCTGAGGACTGGCGGCCCCGTAAGTAGGAGTGGGGTCGTGCTCCAAGACCACCAGTCACAGGCACGTCTCCAGAAGTTCCCACAACATCAGGAATCGCTGCCAAAAGGACCGTCCAAGGTCTGCACGCTCATTACTAAGGCCTCAGTCTCCACTCGTGATACATAAAAGCCCACCACGGAGGCCCGGACACAGAGACGGGAGAGGAGGAAGCAAGTCCCCTGAGCCGGGGAGGACAGATGGTTTTCTGCAAACCCTATGGATGCCCAGAGAAGAGCCCAGTGTATAGATGGTGCCCTGCCCCCACCAGGGGGTCCTGACCACAAACCAGCTCCTGATCCCACCCTGGGAACAAGGATCGCATGGTCATGGCCTCAAGATGGGACCTGAAGTGTGGATTCTCCCTCACGGCCCTAATCCTGAGCCCCCTCCTGACCTACGGACTCTGGCCGCTCCAGGAACCCCCTCCCACAAGGGCACCTGCGGGCAGCTCAAAGCATGAGCCCCCCCCAGCCGTGGGAATCCTGAGGGCAGCCCAAAGTGGCTGGGCCGGGGACAGGCCACAAAGAGGCCCCAGAAGGAAGTGGTGTCCCTGGAGGCTCCAAGTGAGGGCAGACCAGTGGCACGCCCACGCAGTCACGGTGGCCACAGTGCCATCTGCAACGTGGGAGAGGACGTGCCAGGCAGTTACCTGCTCTCTGAGGTCCGTGATGGTCTTCTGCATTTCCACAACGAAGTCCTTGAAGTCGTTCGTCCCTGGAACCTGTGGACGCTCGCGGGACACGGCCGTGGCATTGCCGGGGCGCTTTCTGTGCTGCCCCACGCTGCGCAGGGGAGAAGGGGACCTGTGACTCGAGCTGGAGGCCACCAGTGGCTGCACGTGCCCCCGCCCAGCACCAGGACCTCACCCCGGAGACGGCCATACCTTGGTGTCCCCCCGGGTCCTGCTCCCCCGGCGGGGCCGTCCT
This sequence comes from Acinonyx jubatus, assembly GCF_027475565.1. Classification (NCBI taxonomy): domain Eukaryota; kingdom Metazoa; phylum Chordata; class Mammalia; order Carnivora; family Felidae; genus Acinonyx; species Acinonyx jubatus. The sequence goes on along the minus strand of NC_069388.1, from coordinate 137,112,438 downwards.
CCTGGTAGCTGAACCCCAGGGACCGCCTGCCTCGGAGATGATACGAGAACGCGTTGAACTGTCCCCGGGTCCGGCAGTCTGAAACGCAAGCAGACGGGCTGTGTCGGGTGGCGCTGGGTCCAATTCAGAAGACACAGGCTCATCCTGGGAGACGTCAGCTGGCCTTCCGGCACGTGTACGACTCGAGCCACCGCCTGGTGGCCACAGCGGCCGAGGGCCCGGCTGTGCTTCCCTTCTCCCGCCACAGGCAAGATGGCCTCTGTGTTCCTCCCCCCCCCACCGTTCCTGGGAGCCCCCAGCCTGCTCCGGCCTCCTGCAGGCACGAAGCATTGCGGCTGTCCTCTCAAACCCACGCCGGCCTCCCCCACCACAGGGACGGGGGCACGCGGTCCCGGCCTCATGTCCGTCTGCTCGCGCCAGGGCGTCAGCCTCCCCTGTGGCCGGCGGGGGGGGGGGGGGGGAGCGGCGATGTGGAGCACGTTGCACACGCTGGTGCCCTGTCCGGCAGCCCGGCCCCAGACAGCAGGACGTGGAGCATAAGCTGGGGCAAGAGCCAGGCCGCGCTCTGTCTGCCAGCCACTGGGAGGGGAAGGCAGGGCCTGGAGCCCCTCTGCCCGCAGACCGCACCTCCCGGAGGCCTCCACGCGCCTCCGATCGTCAGCAGCCACCACTGACTTCCCACCCGCTCCCGGAGCCATGTCACACCACTCCGCCCCGATGCAGGGTCACAGCATAGGCTCTTGGGACCCGGAGGCCTGGGGCAACGCCGTGGGAGCAGAGGACGCGCAGCCCGTGGCGCTAAAACACACACCCTCCCCAGCGGTGCTCACACCGTGCGGCCAGGTGCCCCTCGGGGCGGCAGCAGGAGCCCACGGCGACACTCTGCTGGGCAAACAGACACCATGATCCAGCCAGTAATCCTCGTGAAGGTCCCGCGCGGGGGACAGGCCGGCATCACACGCCTCCTGCGGCCGCACCGAGAGAACGCAGCCCTGCCCGCGGAGCGCCAGCACCCCAAACGCAGAGCCGGGTCTGATCGGAACCCAGGGAGAGGCGGCGGCGGGCCCGGAGGAGGACAGAGGGGACCCGGGGGCGCGAGATTAAATCCCTGTCGTGGGACGTGCATGTGTATCCACGCTAATTTCCCAATCTTGCCCACACACACACACGTGAGTGAGTTATTCGGGAGCACGCTCAGACTTCCTCCTCTAGTTCAGGAAAACGTGCCCTATTTCCCTACAAACACACACACACACACACACCAGTACACACACGTATGTATACATATGTGTGTACCTATGCACATACACAAGTGTACAAACACGCGCAATGTGTGCATATGCATGCATAGGTACACACATACGCACCCATGTGTGCATGTGTGCACACATATGCACATATGCACACGTGTGGACACACGCCCGCCTGTGTCCTGCATACACAGTACACGCGTGTATGCACGCGCACACAGATGCACATACACATGCGTGGGCGTGCACACGCATGTGTGCGTGCATACACGTGTGTGTATACACATATGCATACACACGCGCATGCATGCTTAGGCACACGTGAATTCATAGACACACGGGAGAGAGAACAGTGACTGATACGTAACAAACGACCGATGCATCTATTCAGGTCCCGGAATCACCCGCGGTATTTTATAACCCACGCGATTACTTCAAAATACACCAACACGTGCAAGAGTGTGCGTGTGTGCCTATGTGCTCTTCCTTGCCCACAGAGGGGCAACTTGAAACTCCCCTCTGAAACCACCCGCCCAGGAGCCCTCCCGTCCGGCCCCTCTGTGCACACGATGCGTGGCTGTGACGCCGGGGGGAGCTCAGAGGGCTGCTTTCAGTGAGTCTTTAGAAGCTGAATGGAAAGGAAACAGCAACCGACGTTCGGTCTGTCGAAACTTTCTTTTCCTACTGTATTTTAAACACGACTTTGGCGCTACAATAAAAGACAAAGCTTATAAAGCATCCTTCCGGGGCTCCTGGGTGGCTCCGTCGGTTGAGCATCCGACTTCGGCACAGGTCGTGATCTCACGGTCTGTGAGTTCGAGCCCCGCGTCGGGCTCTGTGCTGACGGCTGGGAGCCTGGCGCCTGCTTCGGATTCTGTGTCTCCCTCTCCCTCTGCCCCTCCCCCACTGTCACCTTGTCTCACTCTATCTCTGAAAAATAAATAAATGTAAAAAAAAAATTTTTTTTTTAAATACAAAGCATCCTTTAACTTGGTCAGCTCTGGACCGGGCCTGCTATTTCCAGAGGAAAAGCGTCGGGGACAAAGGATGTCAGAAATGCGTTTGGCAGCTGCGCAGACAGGAGAGCCGGCCCCAGCAGCTCCAGGAAAGGCCCGCCTGGCAAGACCCTGTCTCTCCCGGGACTCTGGGTTTTCCGAGCGGAACAACAGGAACCCTGGCTCAGCCCCTTCCTATGCAGCAAGGGGCCCCTGGTAAAGCTATCAGGAAGCCAGTTATCCGAGAACCGGCTTTTCCCAGGGGTCAGAACAGCTTCCTGCATCCTCTGCCAGATTTGCAGGAAAGCACGCGGAGTTGGACAAACAAGGACGATGTTTTTCAAAAAAACTAAAAACAAGAACATGGTTCCTTCGAGGTCATAGTGAGAATACAAATGCTTTGGAAGATGGGGCGTGCAGTAAACTCAGTCCTCACCTTCACGCGAACTCTCTTGTGAACCGCGTGTGCCACACATCCCTGTTTAGCACCTACGTGTACACACACCGTACGTTCACACGCAGAGAACCAATGGGGCAGACGCACAACCAATCAACGCAGGCACCCACACGCACACGGACTCAAAGGGAGACACCGCAAACAGCTCTAGGCCACGAACCTAGGTTGCGATACCTCCTCATGCAAACAGCAGCCACCTGAGAGTAATCACCAGTGAGGACAAGAGCCTGACCGAACTATTTCTTCCGGAAAGGAAGGGAACAACTCTAGTCCGTGCCTCCTGTCCACCGGCGTGCCGGGCGGAAGGAGCTGTGTCCGCGGGCGTGTGGGTCACGCACGCAGGGCAGCTCCAAACGCACCCGGCTTCCACATTCCAGTCTCCAAATGCAGTTTCGATGAAGCCAAAATCACGTTCAAATGAGAAGGTGAAATTCGTGGTTCGCCACAGTGGGAGTGCAAGGGCTCCACAGCAGGAGGACAGCAGCCCCGCGGCAGGGACCGGGCGCCACCCCTCCCCACCCCTCCACAGGCCTCGGCCCTCCTCCTGATCTTACACAACGCGCCCCTCCAGGTACGGTGTTCTCACAGGGGTCTGGACGCACAGCACACACTTCTCTACTGAGCACACATCCTGGGGGTGTCCACGTGGCAGGGCCACCCGCGCGTGCGCATACACGACACTCAGGACAACACACGAGTGCCCCCGTTTAGACGCACATTAGGTTTCAGAGACAACACAGAAGCCCGTCTCCTCACGCACAGTCTTGCCTCCTGTCTCCTCCACTGGGCACGTCACTTACAGGAAACGCCACCACGTCACCACCAGCCCTTCATGATCGCGGCCTCTCAGACTGTGCAGCGACCCTACATGGCTGCCCGCAGGGGCGGTACCTGGTTGTACCTACTGCGGCCAAGCGTCCAGAGAGCACCATGCCAGACGCCCCGGGAGCACCTCGGCAGGAGCCCCGGGAGCACCGCGCCAGACGCCCCGGGAGGACCGCGCCAGACGCCCCGGGAGCACCGCGCCAGACGCCCCGGGAGCACCGCGCCAGACGCCCCGGGAGGACCACGGCAGGAGCCCCGGGAGCACCGCGCCAGACGCCCCGGGAGCACCACGGCAGGAGCCCCGGGAGCACCAACCCAGGACACCCCGGGAGCACCACGGCAGGAGCCCCGGGAGGACCACGGCAGGAGCCCCGGGAGCACTATGCCAGACGCCCCGGGAGCACCTAAGCAGGAGCCCCGGGAGCACCACCCCAGACACCCCGGGAGCACCACGCCAGACGTCCCGGGAGGACCACGGCAGGAGCCCCGGGAGCACCATGCCAGACGCCCCGGGAGGACCACGGCAGGAGCCCCGGGAGCACCACGCCAGACGCCCCGGGAGCACCACGGCAGGAGCCCCGGGAGCACCGCGCCAGACGCCCGGGAGCACCATGCCAGACGCCCCGGGAGGACCACGGCAGGAGCCCCGGGAGCACCGCGCCAGACGCCCCGGGAGCACCACGGCAGGAGCCCCGGGAGCACCACGCCAGACGCCCCGGGAGCACCATGCCAGACGCCCCGGGAGCACCACGGCAGGAGCCCCGGGAGCACCACGCCAGACGCCCCGGGAGCACCGCGCCAGACGCCCCGGGAGCACCTCGGCAGGAGCCCCGGGAGCACCACCCCAGACACCCCGGGAGCACCGCGCCAGACGCCCCGGGAGCACCGCGCCAGACGCCCCGGGAGCACCGCGGCAGGCAGTGAGTGCGGCAGGAGCGTGCAGGCAGTGGGGAAGACAAACCACAGAGGTGGGGGAGGGGCCGAGGGAGGGACCGGGCATCAGGGACGCGCACCTTCGCAGCAGTCCTGCCACACGCGCAGGTCCACGCGGGGAATGTCGTCGCAGCTGCTGTAGCCGTGGGGGAACTCGGCCACCCTGAACACGTCCCTCTGCACACGCGTGATGTTGTCCGCGTCGTCGCACAGAATCCTGGCCAGCGACGTCTGCTTGATCTGTGTCAGCTGCGCCGGGGAGAACACCCCCGGGCTCTCGTACCACAGCCTGTTTCCAGAGTGAGAGCAAGGTCAGACGCCCGGAGGCCCCGCGCAGGCGCGGGGAAACAGCCAGGAAGCTCTGCCGACGGCACGGACGCCGCGGGGCCCAGTCCACTGTCACTTAAGAGGGGCTCAAGCACGGATCACGCCTCCTACTCAAGACGCAACACACGGGGCCTGTACCGGACGCAGCAGAGAGGCTGGCGCAGGTGGGGGTGAGACCCCTGGCGTGGCGCGGCCCCTGCTGCATTGCCCCGCGGTGAACCCCACTCGTGACATCGTGTCAGTCTTGCCAGAAGCTCAGATCCCTCCGAACTGCCACGGCGGTTGAACCGTGTGCACCGTTCTTGGGAACAGAGATGCCCTCACTACGTGGAAGGCCACGAAAGCACCTGTGAACTGGGTCACGTGGTCCTGGGGCTGCAGTCGGGGGCAAGTCCCCACACTGGGGAGCTAATCACGAACGCGGCGAGGCGCGAAGACGCTCATCCACTTTCACCTGGACACAGTCTCCGCCACCTGCCCCGCACATCCCCGAGTCCCCGGAAAGGTGCGTTTCCGAGCAGAGGCTCTCCCCGGCCTCACCTGCCTTCACCTGCCGTCCCTCCGGCACCTGCCTTTACCTGTCCCCATCTCTCAGCCGCTTGAACTGTGTACTCAGCAGGCACATCAGGGTCGGTCCCAGTCGGCTGCCAGGGACCAAGTCCTCTACCATGAGGGCAGGAAATAAGTCGATGTTGAGGGGGGACCCGTATAACCTACAGAGGAAAACAACCAAGTGAACCCTCAAATTTGCGTAGGCGTGCGGTAGCTGGTACACAAAACCAACGTGAGAAAGTCCCCATCTTTACCAGCATTTAGCATCATTCAGACCTGCTTTCCACAGAGAACATTCATCATCACTCAAACCGTCTACCCCGTTACATTTCAAAACTTTTCCCTACTTTCTGTGCACATACGTATACACACGCATAAAGCAAACCGCACGTTTATTCTAAGTTTAGAAAAACCAAGGAATACAGGAAGAGAGTTAATCCCACATTTTCTGTTCAGAGATCATCACACTTGGCAGGTAATGTACAACCTTCCAGGTTTTTTTCATAAATATAAATAAACAAACTTCACATAACTGAGGACAGACTTTCCGAGGGGTAATTGTGACGCTGGAATTCTACCGTTTGTTGAAAATAGGTTTGCAGTAACGAAGCCATTTGCTCAGCAGAACAGCACAGGAGGCCAAGACAGCGGGGTTGAAACGTTCAAGAGCAAACACTTTCATCGAGCTCTTCCAGCTCCCCTGAAGCACAAGCACGCGGGCAGAGAGCTGGCGGCAGGCTCTCCCCTGAGACACGCATGAGGCTCTCCCAGACGCGGGTGCTTGGTCTCAGTTGGGACTCAGAGCTCAGCTGGGTTTTCTAAACGTGCACTATCCGGCTCAGAGGCGCGGCCGGCTCCGTCCGCGGGGCTGTGGCCACAGAGGAAAGGGGGTGCTGCTCAGGCACCCTCGAGAAGGGTGGCTGGGCGCTCCCGCCAAGCCCCACTCCATCAGCACTGACCGTGGCTGCAAACAGAGGAGCCTCGTGCCGTGGTTTCCCCAGGGAGCGGGGCTGAAGGCAGGCGGGGAAGTCGGGAGCCCCAGCCTGCACGGCTCCCGTGACCTCACCGCCGACGCGGCCTCCGCTTGAAGGAGCCGCTCCCCACGAGGGGATGGCGCCCACACCCGCTCGCTCGGGGGCCACAGCCAGCAGGGAGCACCCCACTCGGGCCAGGCCCCCCACCCCTCCCGCGGGGCTCGGGGGCTGACGGCTGAAGAACTCGCTGTACGGTGGAGTTTCTTTTCCAGGGTCTGCGGCGCACGAGGCGGGCACCCCTCCCCCGGCCTGTGGCGCTGGGACGCTAGGGTCTCCCCACTGTCGTGAACGGAGTTTGGCAAAGCAGAGAAATACGGGAGAGCGACCCGTGTTCATCCGGACGGGACTGGCACGTAAGAAACACAGATCCCGCAAATCCTGACCGAGCGGTTCTGTGCCCGGTGATGTCCCAGTGCCGCAGGATTCACACAAACCGGCAGCCTGATACCGTTACTTAAAGGATGCTGGAACGCGCCGGACTCAGGAGGGCTAGGTTCGTTCACGTCGTCGCACCTCGTGCTAAGTTATGAGTAAAAAGTGATCGTCCTGGAGAAGCCACGGTCAGATCCTAACGGGAACACCTCACCTTCGGTGGAAAGTGAGTAGCTCAGAATAAGCGAACCGGGCAAACCGGAGAGTCCAGAAGGCACGCAGTGTGGCCTCAGAAAGCTTTCCTTTTTCAAACAATTCTTTCCAACGTGAAAGAACGCAACTTAAATATACAATGACTTGTAGACGTACTTGACAAGTCCGAGGACGAGGAGGGATCGTTATGGAAAAACTCTGAAAAGGGACTATTTGCATTAAAGAAGGGATAAGTCACAAGGTAGGTAGTCAGCAAGCCAAGGGCAGCCGTGCCCGTGAGAAGGGCGGACGGCTGAGTGAGTGGGGAAATGCAGGTCTAACGCACCGCCCAGCCAGGGACCAAGGCCGCTAACCTCCCTGCTGCCCCTGTGGTCTTGGGGTGCCCAGAGCACCCTCACGGTTCCAGCGCCACAGGCCCCGGGCACCTGCTCCCCGGAGCCCGCACGATTGCCTGAGGCTGTGGGCAGCGGTCCCCGGACACAGAGGTGTCCCTGTCGTGCTGGCCGAGCTCTGGTGCTCTCTGCCTGCTGCGAGCAAGGGAGCTGCCCACAGAGCCCCACGCACGCACGCTGGGCCCCGAGGTTCCCCGCAGGTCCTTCCCCTCCCGTCGGACTCCCCTGCACGAGCAGGCCGGGCACCCACGTGGCTGTGGCCACCGCTCCCTGCACCTGCACGGCCTCCGAAGGCGACCCCTCCATAGGCTCTGCCCTCCCGGCTGCACAAACACACACTAGAATCCCGAGAACAACAGCCATGCACACGTGGGGCCACCTTTCTCGGCACGCCTGACCCTGACAACGCTGAGAAACCCAAGACGCCACACGGTGGCTCCTCCTTCAACTCACCGTCTCAGCTTCTCCCGGATCTCGGGGTTCTTGATCTCATTTTTCAGGTCCTCAAAGGTGTGGGCGGACGACAGGTTGCAGTACACTCGGTATTCGTGGTAGGGCGGGATGCCGTGGTCCCGGCCCCGCTGGATGTTGATGGCGGCCAGGTCCAGGGCCACCGCGTGGGCCATGGAGAAGAGCCTCTCGGTGAGCTCCGTGTTCAGCAGCTGCGAGGGGACACGCATCTTCCCGGCCACGCCGAACAGGCCCCTGAGCAGCGGGTCGATGCCGCCCTCGTTCACAATGCGGAAGGGAGAGAAGAAGGCTTTGTGCAGGGGGATGTGTCCCTGCACGATGGGCTCGAAGTTCTCGTCCAGCCGGTAGAGCACGGGGTTGACCAGCGTGTGGCCGAACCTGAAGGCAGCCGTGGCGAAGGCGTTGAAGATGCCGGCATTGACGCCCGGGTCGTAGCCGCGGTAGTCGCCCAGCGCCTTCATGCCTACCTCGCCCAGCACCTTGGGCAGCCAGTGCTGGTAGGTGATGTGCTGCACCTGCGCGCCCACGATCTTCCTCGCCTCGTGGTAGATGGTGTCCCCGTCCCAGTGCGGGTTCAGGGAGAGCAGCTCGGCGGCCACGCGGTTGTGCTCCCGGAACCACAGCGTGTGCATGCTGGTCAGGCCCAGCTGCTCGTTGGCGCGGTGGTCCCCGGCCAGGAAGCAGGGGATGGGGCTCTCGTTCTCATCCCGCATGCACTCCGTGGGTGGCCCGGTGGCAAAGGGCAGCAGCGGCTTCCCCGACCGCTGCACGATGCCCTGCCGCAGGAGCCCCCGGTGGCTGGCCAGGTCCCGGATGGCGCGCGCCTCGTGCTCCGTGCTCCCGTACACGTTGGAGGCGTCGATGTAGGAGGTGAGCTGGTTGATCTGCTCCCGCGGGTACACGGAGTTCATGAGGAGGGACGTCATCCCGCTGCCGCACACGGGGCTGGAACGCACGAAGAACATGCAGCGAGCCCCGTTCCTGACGCGGGGGTCGTTGGGGGGCACGGCGACCGAGAAGCAGGGGGGGTCGTTGCTGCACACAGAGCTGCAGTGCTGTCCGTCGGAGAAGCGAGCCTGGCTCAGGGCCACCACCGTGGAGTCCAGGTCGTGGTCCAGAAACTGGCCCCACTGCATGAGCATGTGCGTGAACTGCTCGTCGGGCGTGACGGTCTCGGTCCCAATCAGGGACGTGGACACCAAGCGAGGCACGGGCAGCGCGTGGCCGTGGTACAGCCGACCGGGGTCAATGCCCCGCGGGGTGTTGAACCCGTTCTCGTACACGGCCTTCAGCAGGCGCTCGAAGGCGGTCAGCGAGGCGCCCCACATGGGGTGCTGCAGATTGTTGCAGGTGCCGTCGTGCGTGCGGTACTTCTGGTGGAAGCACATGTCCGAGCAGTTGTTCACGCGCCGGTGAGCCGTGCAGCCGGACAGGTTGGCGATGAGGCTCAGGTACTGGGGGGACACGAGGTCGTTGTAGTGGTAACCTGCGGCAGAGGGGGACACGGCTCACCCTCTGGACGGCGGGCAGCACACGGGCACGCGGCCCTGGCCCCCGTGGTCCTCCCCCACCCAGTCCTGCCTGCCGGGCCGGGAGCCAGGGGAGGGGACCTTCGTGGGATGGGCGCGCGCGGTGGGGGAGCGGGGGACGGCCCGGGGTCCACACAGTGCCGGGGAAGGGGTCCCGGCAGGAACAGCCGGGAAAGACCTGACGTGCGCCAGGGGCCTGTTCTGGGACTGCTGGAAGAGCTTTGCGCTCAGGGGGACGTGCACGTGTGCACAGGGGCACCCTCATGCCCGCGTGCACAGTACAGGCACACACGGGGGCACATGTGCACACACAGGCACACACACGCAGACGTACACGTGCAGAGGGGCGCACACACCCAGGGGCACACGTGCACACGCAGAGGCACGCGCACACAAGAGCACACACACAAGGGCACATATGCACGTGTAGAGGTACACGTTCACACGCAGGGCACACAAGCACATGCACACGCAGGGGCACACGTGCATACACACAGGCACACACAGGAGCACATGCAGACATACACGTGCACACAGACGGGCACACACACCCAGGGGCACACGTGCACACGCAGAGGCACTCGCACACAAGCAAGAGCACGCACACAAGGGCACATATGCATGTGTAGGAGTACACGTTCACATGCAGGGCACACAAGCACATGCACACGCAGGGGCACACATGCACACACACAGGAGCACACGCAGACGTACACGTGCAGAGGGGCGCACACACCCAGGGGCACACGTGCACACAGAGGCACGCGCACACAAGCAAGAGCACGCACGCAAGGGCGCATATGCACGTGTAGGAGTACACGTTCACATGCAGGGGCACACGTGTACACACGGCACATAGGCAGAGGGGCACACGTGCACACAGAAGGGCACGCGTGCACGGGCACACGGGCTCACACGTCCGCCCACACTGCTAGACTCCTGGTCACCACTGTCTTGCACGGTACCTGCTTGAAGCCGGTCAAGACGGACTCTGCCTACGTTTAAAGGAGCCGAGCCAGTCCCACCCACGGAGGGAATAGCGAGTTGGAGGTGGGAAGGGGCAGGCGTGCCACACGAGAGGACAGGCACGCGGGGCTGCGAGCCGGCCCGACGCTCAGCTCCCTCAGACCCGAACACTCCGTCTGCGGGCACCTCGCAGACACGGCAAAGCGGGATCGGGGTGTCTACCTCGGGAAGCCCCAGAACCCCCAGGGGTCGGCGCTGGCGTCCCCCTGCACTGCCCCTCTCTCCTCTGGCCTGCTTTCCAGTCGGAGGGACGAGCACAGCCCGGGCAAGCATGGGCACCGGCCAGCAGGCAGGGCTGGACACAGACAGGCCACCTTTGTGAACCCAGACACGTGTGCTGTGCTTTGAACGCCCGAGTCTCCCCCAGCGCCCGGATAAACTGCTGCCAGGCCAAGCCTTCGTACTAACCCGGCGGGCTGACCACCGGCTGCACCAGGAAGTTCTGGGTAGCGAGCTGGTCGCCGGGGATTCTGCGCACTGCCCTGACCATCCGCAACCATGCTTGCTCGCTCTTTGCTTTAGATATAAAAACCACCCCCGAAGGCAGACAAGCAACTACCAGGGAAAACACTGAAATTCGAGGAAAAGAAGGCACCTGAGGCCAATGGAACAGACTGGACTGTGTCGGGCACAGGTGCGGAAGGACCGTCAGCGGAAGACTCCGAAGGCGAGTTAGGGCACCAGGGTTTGCAGCTCGAGGGCACAGGCACCCCTGGTGACCAGTGTCCCCTGACATGCCTGCGAGCTGGAGGTGAGACAGTCCCTCCCACCACTAACCTGGCCTCCAGCTTCCCCACTTCACCCAGAGTCACCTCTGGCCTTCCTGCCCCTGGGCAGAGACCCAGTCACCTGAGTGTCACCTCTGCCTTCAGCACAGCTGGAAGCCACCCCACTCGCTGGCCACCCTACTGCAATGCTTCACCCCCCCACGCAACCACTCCACGGACACCCATGACCTAGAACCCGCCCGGGTCACTCCACAGGTGCCCCTGGGTCACTCCACGGACACCTACCACCCAGGACCCCCTGGGCCACCCCACGGACGCCTGCCCCGCGTCCCACGCTGCCCCTCCCCCTTCACATCAAGGCCACCCAACGACCTGATCCACGTGATCAGGTCACTTTTCTACAAGAAGCCCCATGGCCCCCACATCACGGAGACGATGACAAAACCCTCCTCTCGCCTCAGGGGCCCTTTCCGGTTGGGCACCCGAGAGTTCCCTCATCCTGTCCCCTCCCCGGTCTCTCCACCTGCTCCAGCCCAGCCTGCCCAGCCTCAGACACCCCGAGTGGGGCAGGCTGTGCACCCGTGCTGGGGTGCTGATTCCTGTCTGTCCGGGTCCCCGTGTTCCTGTAAACAGCACGTGCTGATGGGAGGCGACCTCGCAGTCCTGCACAAGGACCAACAGCAGACGGGCTCTGCCTCATACAGAGGCCGCACAGTGTTTAGGACCCACCTGCGGAAGCCGCCACGGCCACATTTAGCTCCTGAACGATGAGCCACACAAAGAAAGGGAGGAAGAAAACCAGGCAACCCCACAGGCCCCCACAGGGGGCAGAGCATGGTCCCTATTGCAGACGGCTGGGGACACTGCGCGGCACCACGAAGACCACAAGCTCCAGGCATCCCTGTCCATGGGGACAAGGCCACAGACCCCATGCGTCCCTGTCCACAGGGACAAGGCCACGAGCCCCACGCATCCCTGTCCACGGGGACAAGGCCACGAGCCCCACGCATCCCTGTCCACGGGGACAAGGCCACGAGCCCCGAGCATCCCTGTCCACGGAGACAAGGCCACAGACCCCACATGTCCCTGTCCCCATCCTGGGCCCGAAGAGTGGAGAAGTGCCCAAAACAGGTTCCCCAGGGAACACCTCCAAGGTGAGGCTGGCCGTCCATGGAAGAGAGAAAACGTCCAGAGATGGCCCCCGACACTCAACTGAGGCCAGCGCCCTCCAAGACGAGGAAACAGGCCTATAGTCTGCACACCCGCGCCAGGAAGCTCAGCCCCAAACCAGTGCAAGGCAGAGGTCAGGCTTGCAGGCCGCGTTCCACTCCCAAGGACAGGGGCCCATTCCCACATCTTCGAGCCACGTGCACGTATCTAAGAATGTCGAATTCTCCAACGTTTCTGTCCTGATGGAAAAGATCGGCTCATTGAAGACCAATCAGAAAACCCTGAAAACCCGGAGCCTGCCTCCCCGAGAGAGGGGACTGTGCGTCCTCCCGGAAAGCGGTGAAAGAATACGCGTGGTGGGAAGGCTGCTTTTCCAGAATAAAAGCCACGGCCACCCGGCACTTCTCATGGCGCCGCTCTGCTCCCAGCACAGCGGGGGCCGGAGAGAGGGCATCAGTCACCCACCGTGCACATTTCACCCGGGAGGCCTCAGCAGCCGATTTGCAAACACCCGAGCGCCACAGGTGCCGTCCCGACGGCTCACAGTGCTTCGTCCCGTGTGCACAGCCTCACGTGGCAGCCGCTGCCCTGCCCCTTCTTCCCTCCATGCCATTTGTTATGGGGAACCGAGGGTCTCGGCCGGGGGCCAGCAGCATGTGGGCGTCCAAGATACACGAGGCCGTCGCTGCAGGACCCGGCGTGGCCCGCACCCAGGCAGCCGAGCCTGCACTCAGACAGGGATGCGGGCATGGGCCCCAAGGAGGCCACACAGGTGGGGTGGACGCCCGGCACTTGGGAGAGAAAGACCCCAGGACTAACTTGTTCCATTCAGGTCGACCATCAGCCCGTGCCGCACGTGCTCCTGAATCAGCTGCAACGTCCGCTCAAATATCTCTCCCGCGCGTGCCTGCTCCACGGTGTAGGGGTCCCTCGGGTACCGGAACAAGGCCAGCAGGTCATTGGGAGAACGGGGACGGCTAATGGGTCAGGAGCAGAGGGAAGAACAGAAAAAACCCCTGAGAACGAACATCACACCCCAAGGTACGATCACTGCCGCTGAGTGTTGGGTGAAGCCACTTCTCTAGACGTGGCGGACCGTGCCTTACTCATCCCAAGTGGAAAGCGTCAAAACCAAAGACGCTAAAGGCAAATCATTAAATCAACAGAGAAGACACATAGTTATGAGGCAGGAAAAAACACTTTGGAGCTGCCAACACGAGCAAATACAATGCACCCGACAAATACTTTGTTTTTGCCCAATCATTCGGTAGTAAGCCAAGTGAGTAAGTGGAGATTTTCTGAAAACGTCTTATTTGTGAGTCACAGCTCAGCTGCTACTCAGAAACGGTGACTTTTGTTATCTGAACCCCACAAAACCCGGTGCCAATGGAGATTGTGACTTTTAAATTGAAAGGTCTTTCTTCAGACGCCATAGGTCACAGCTTCGTGTCCTGAACCGCATTCGCTTCACCCCGGAGACTGACCAAACAGTGGTCTGAACCCATTTCCGCCCCCAGTACCTGTCAAACAGGTGTGTGCGGGTTGAGTTTATGGCTCTGTCCACAGTCGCAATTGCTTCAACAATCGATTTGGCCACAAACGGGTCCCCGTTTCGGCTGACGTCAGGAACTGGAAAACACAAAGTCGTTCATTACCCAAAAACTGCCCCGCAAGTTACTCAGGCGATCACATCTGGACACGACATCATTTAGACTAAGGCACACCTCCCTCCAGCACTATTTTTCACACCAAAGTTAGATCACGCTAGAAGCTATTTTGAAGCCATATGTAAATTATAGACCTTAATTTCTGAAACCACGTGACCCTGGAGGAGGATGGGAAAAGTAGCTCGGACGTGAAGCAGCCAATTCTTCCAGCGAAGCCCGGCCGCGAGTGGAGGCTCGGCTCCGGCCAATTTTAATTCCTGGTGGATTCCGTCCTTCCGTCAGCGGCCAAACCCTCCACAGGTGCCTGGATCTCCAGCCGTTCGCCCCTACAAAGACTCTGCTCCCTCCATTTTCCTGTCCACTATGGGCCGATCACGTCACCGCCACGAGCGCACCATTACCACACGCGCACACGGCTTAGCCTGCAGGCCTCTGGGCCTTTCCACTTCCCTCTTCTCGTCTCTTCCCACTTAATACCAGAGTTTGCTAAATAAAATAACCCCGAAACCAACCGATCTTCTACCCCTATCCGCTGACGCAGCTGGAGCAAAGGTCACCGGGCACGAAGTGGTACTTTTTTCCCTAAACGTACTCAGCCTTTCCAGAGTCTGACACAAATTTAAATGATCTTATTGAAATGCTTCTTTCACTTGGCCTTGGGACACACTTCCTCCTTCCTGGGACACGCTTGCTCCCTCCTGGGACACAGTCCCTCCCACTGCGACACACTTCCTCCTTCTTCCTGAGACACACTTCCTCCTTCCTAGGACACACTTCCTCCCTCCAGGGACACACTTCCTCCTTCCTGAGACACATTTCCTTTTTCCTCATTCCTGGGACACACTTCCTCCCTCCAGGGTCACACTTTCTCCTTCCTGGGACACGCTTCCTCCTTCCTCCCTCCAGGGACACACTCCCTCCCGCTGAGACACACTCCCTCCTTCCTCCTTTTTGAGACACACTTCCGCCTTCCTGGGACACACTTCCTCCTTCTTCCTGAGACACACTTCCTCCCTCTGGGGACACACTTCCTCCTTCCTGGGACACACTTCCTCCTTCCTGGGACACGCTTGCTCCCTCCTGGGACACAGTCCCTCCTGCTGGGACACACTTCCTCCTTCTTCCTGAGACACACTTCCTCCTTCCTGGGACACACTTCCTCCTTCCTCCTTCCTGAGACACACTTCCTCCCTCCAGGGACACACTTCCTCCTTCCTGAGACACATTTCCTTTTTCCTCATTCCTGGGACACACTTCCTCCCTCCAGGGTCACACTTTCTCCTTCCTGGGACACGCTTCCTCCTTCCTCCCTCTGCGGACACACTCCCTCCCGCTGGGACACACTCCCTCCTTCCTCCTTTCTGAGACACACTTCCTCCATCCTGGGACACACTTCCTGCCTCTAGGGACACACTCCCTCCCTCTGGGGACACACTCCCTCCTGCTGGGACACACTCCCTCCTGATTCCTCACACCTCCCAAGGACCTACAGGAACCAGGTCTACCTGATCCCACTCCTGCCTCCTGATGCCTACCCCCACCCCTGTCCCTTCTGCAGCGGTGTGGCTGCTTCCTCCTTCCCACCAGACCTCCCCGCTGAGCCCGGCCAGCCTCAGGCCCTCCCTGGGGGTCACATGGGGCAGTGGTCTAAATACTGACAGATCCACACCAGCCCATCTCTCTCCCTGAAGCTTACTCGTGCTTTTCACGCGTGGACATAGAACCTTCCGTGCGCCTCATCCCAGCCTCCACCCCGCTCTGTGACATCTCGGTGAACGGCGCTCGCCCGCCGGGCTCTGCGTGGCTCCACGGCTGGCAGGCCCATCACGCCAGCACTGTGGCAGAACGTCGACTGGGCCACTGGCAGACACCGTCCTCGCTCCCTCCCCCACACCTCACCCCCACACCTCACCGTCCTTACTGCCTCGGAACTGCTCGAACCTTTCCGGTGGCTTCCCACACCCGTGCAATAAAAGCCAGACTACAGCCCGGCTGACGAGGCCCCGACCCCGCCTGGCCTCTGGCATTCGGCCCGTCCCAACCTCAGGCCTCACGCCCGCCACTCGCGCCAGGCCACACAGCCCCGCTCCTCAGAATGTGCGTGCCCAGGGCGGGTCCTCCCCGACCACCTGCCCCGAGCCCCAGCCTCCCGGTCGGATCACGACTGGAGCCTGCTGTTCGCTCTGTTACTTGTCTGCGTCCGCCGCCTGCACGTGAGCCACAGCCCCTCGGGCCCTCGACACCCCTGCGCCCGCCCTCAGCCGTGTACAGAGCGGCTGCCTGGGACGCTCACCTCCCCGCCGACACGGGCACGCAGCGGGCGAGCCACGGTGCGTGGGACACATTTACCTGCTCTTGACCCACGTGGCCCAACAGCATTTCCCAGGCAGACCCCCCGCGCAGTGGGTCTCGCACGGAGCCAAACTTACTAACTTTTGGAACCGAATGTTTTTATGCCAAGTGCTAGACGAGAGGGTCCGATAATTGTATAGAATGTTATGACTCCAATGTTTCATTATTATGAATCACTTCAATTTGTTTTCCTCTGTAAACGACAATCACGAAAACTAACACGAAAACATTTACCTACCTTTTGAAAAAATAAAGGAAATTCACCAAAACGTTAATAGTGCTTATTTCTTAGAGGTGGGATCGTGGGGAGATTATTTTTAAATCTCATATATAACCAATTCACATTTAAGTAACATTACTTCAGGTATAAAAAACTGTAATTAAAAAAACACAGGCATAAAATTCACCAATCTAATTTTACGTGCATTTCACACACCATGTATGATGGGGAAAATAATATTTTTCCCTAAAAAAACCCTCCAAAATCAGGCTTCCAGTTATTCCTTAATGGTTCACTTTTTTTTTTCATTTTTTTAAAAGGCTGCCCTTTTAAAATAATTTTTTATTTATTTGGAGAGAGAGACTCAGAAAGCAGAAGTTGGGGAGAGGCAGAGCAGGGGGAGGGCAGAGAGAATCCCAAGCAGACCCCACACTGTCAGCGCAGAGCCCGACTCGGGGCTCGATCACACAACTCTGGAGTCAACCTGAGCTGAAATCAAGAGTCAGACACCTCACCGACTGAGCCACCCGGGAGCCCCCGTGGTTCCTATTTAAGAAGTGGCTTTAGGCTTAAGGCGTGGCGGGTGGCGGGTGTACAAACCAACCCAACCCCACTGCTTCCTGTGGGCACTCACAAGCCCGTGGAGAAGGCAGGGAGGCAAAAACACAGACCCAAGCGAAGGTGGTGGCCGCTCGGGATGGCGGAGGGGAAGCTTGACGGGACGTACAGAAGACGCAACTTTGGGTCCAACCTAACACTGTGGGTTTGTCCTGGAGCCACGGGGCACAGGGCAGCGACAGCGACACGTCGGGGATGTGAGCCTTCAGGAAGAAGGCGGCAGCATGTGGACAGAACAGGTGAACGAAACAGGCAAGGGGCAGATGCAGAGGTGGGCTCAGCGTGGCTCAGGGTCCGGGGTGGGACCGGTCAGTGATGACAGACACCCATCCCGAGAGGACACGTGGCCCCTTCCAGAACCGGCGCGAGTACAGTGAAGGGGCACTAGCCGCGTCCACTCCTGCCAGATGGGGACTGCAAATTACATGCTCCCAGACCCGAATGGGTTTGGATGATGACTCCACCAACCACCAAACCCCTCATCAAGAAAAGCTGCACAGGGCACGTGCCCACAGCGGCCTGCGGTCTCGGGGTGGCCGCCAGAGCGTGTGAGGCTGGGCAGGCGGCTCTCCTCTCAGGATCCCGGCAACGCCCCTGCAAACTGGGGGTGCCCTGCCTTCCCATAACCCTGAAAACCCTCAGACGTCAGTCTGCAAGTACGCTGGGCCAGGTGCCTTCCTGCTATGTGAGTCCACGCGGGAGAATGTCTGCCAACCTCAGGACACACGCGCCGAGGGGACTCACCGCTCACGCTGAGCACCATGCTGACGGAGGCCTGCCCGATAGTGTTCCTGGCCACACACTCGTAGCGGCCTGCGTCCGCGGTCCCGACGTCGTGGATGGTCAAGAACCCCTCGGGGCTGATATGAAACTTCCCGCTTTCCGTCACCTGAACCCCATCCTGGAACAAAGCAGAACAGAAATGATACTAAGAATAAGATCAAGAAGCAGGCGTTGTCTTTCTGGGGTGGGGACACCGCCTGTCAGGACCTCATGAGTGGACGGGTCACACGGACTGCGGTCACATCTACCCAAAACTAGAAAGAGAACATTTAATCCAATTCGGTGAGAGTTTTCTTAAACTCCTGCAAAAGATCCAGAGAAGACAAAGATAAGTTCCTTGGAGTCTCCAGGATTGGGGATCGGGGGCTCATGAAAGGACACCCCTATGTGGTGTGCACGACGGTAGGGAAGGCACAGAGCTTGGGCAAGGGCCAGCGAGATGGCCCCGTGTGGTCATGGCAGGTGAAGTCTGGCAGACCGTGGGGGGAACTCAAGCCTCCCTCCGAGGGACCCCTGCCCATGGCCACCCCATCCTCCGGGGACACGTCCCATCGAACTCGTTTATAATGGCTAAACATGGAAATGCACTTTTGCATTGGGCTTCAGAAAAACAACACGGAAGAATGCAAGAACACCCAAAACCTCCTGTATGGATTATGGGGCCACGGATCTAGCCAGAAGGTTTTCCTGGCTTTTGTCACGGGGGAGGTCGCGGAGAGGATGATGCTGTGTTGTGCATTTGCCTCGTTTTGCTCTGTCAGTAAGGGGCCCGCAGCATCTGCTGACTCCGAGAGGAAGCGCGCGGCCGGCAGCCACCCCCCTCTCCCCCGCCCGTGGCAGGAGCTACCTTGTTCCAGGTGATGACGGGCTCAGGCTCCCCCTGGGCACTGCAGGGGAGCTGCACGTTGGTGCCCACCTCCACCGTCCTGTCGCTCGGAGTGCTGGCAAACACCGGGGTAACTGTAAAGCAAGGGGCAGCCGGCTGACCACGGTGGAAACCCCAAGACATTTGTGATTTATGGCAAAAGGCTTCAGAAGAGCACAGCCCCTTGCCCGCAGCCAGGCCAGACCCAGGGCCCTCTTGCCAGTCTCAGCCTGTCACTCTGCCTCCTAGCCTTGTCTGCAGACAGCCGAAGGGCCGGAGGAAAGGGGAGATGGTCTGCCCGCGGCCCACGCTGGACCTGAGGAGCACGTCTGAAGAGCAGACCGCAGCCCTAACCAGCTCCTGTCTACGTGGGGCGGGGGGACCGGGACGTCACGGGCCCCGGAGAGAGCCTGATGGTTAGGACGGGAAACGCACACTTAGGAGAAGAACTTTCCTCACCAGGAAAGTGAGGATCCTGGCCCACGCCCACGTGGGAAGTCCTGGTGCCCTTTAGGGACCACCCACAGGATCTCATGCAACAGGCCATCCCACATGCTGCCCGTCGGGAATGGGAAGGTCAGCCCCAGCCGAGAGCAGTCCAGCCCGCCTGGGTAACAGGAAGACAGCCCAGGCCCCAAACCATCAGGGAAGGACCCCCCCAGGGGCTGGGGACCGTGCAGCACCAGCCACACTCCGGCTTGGGCGCCTCTCATGGAAAGAATGGTCAGACCACGCACCCACAAAGGACAAAAGGAAGACGTGTGTGAGGGCTCATGGGACAATGGGGCGAGAGACAGAATCCCTGGGACATTCTCAGGATTCGTCCATGGGTCAGGAGCTATCAGACCCCTGGCCACAGTGACCATCCCGGAAAGGATATGAGAGCCATTCTGTGAAGCGGGAAGAATCGGCCCCAGAGCACGGACAAGCCGGCCTCGTAGGGTTCCCCACGAGGAGCTCCACGAGCGGGACGCACACCTTATACCTCGAGCAGGTACGAGGGACAGGTGTTCAGAGGAAGAGGACACGCTCTGTCGCGAGCAGTGGCGGGAACCTTGGCCGCAGAAGGCCCGCGTCTCTGGACGGCGCATCCGCACAGAGCGGCGGGTCCACCAGGAGGGAGCCGCGCGTACCTCTGGGCTGCACGGTCAGGTGGGCCACAGCCCTCTGGGAGCCGATGATGTTGACAGCCTGGCACTCGTACTGGCCCTGGTCGTGGAGCGCCACACCCGAGATCCTGAGCGTTCCCGAGGAGAGGACGAGGTGTCGCCGGTCCACGGACAGCTGGCTCCCTGAAAGGCACGGGGGCGCCAGTCAGTGGGACACGCAGTGAGTGGCGGGCTAGAGGCAGGACTCGGGTACGTCGGTCAGCAGAACATCCTCGGAGCAAACGAGAAGCAGGGCCCCTGGGTCAGCACCTCCTGGGCGACGGTCCAGCCTACGGGGCGTGCGGCAGGTCAGGGACAAGAGACCCGTCTCCGCCTCCGAGAAACTGCCCAGAAGCAGGGAGGAGCGGATGGCAGGGACGCAGGCTAAACACACAGGAGTCAGGACACAGGGGGCGTGTGTGACGTCGGCTCGAGGACGGGCCACGGGGCAGGGGTCAGGGCGGGAGTTACTCAGAAGCGAAGGACACCCCAGGTGAGGGGGCACATGCCCTGGCGGAGCCCCTCCTGCCCAGAATAGAGGTGCAGGCGTTAGCTCCTGCCGCACCTGCCCGGGTGCTCCTCTGGTTTAAGGGCCCCTTAGGGGAGCTGCCCTCCGGTTCAAGGCAGCTTCTCAAGGCCACTCCCAGGGCGGAGCCCGGGGGCCACCTCTCCTCCCCCCACCTTCCCAGCCGGGCTGCCAGCGCCCCGGGAGAAGTCTGTGTCTTTGCGTCATCTGCCCTGCGGTTCACCAGCTGCAGCAGGAGAGGTGGCCCCGGGGAATCAGCGTGATCGACAGGCGGAGATCAACAGTGCGACCTCACCGCAGGTGGAGACACAGCACGACGGCCCCAGGAAATGAGCTTCCAACAGACATGTGCTACAGTCAGTTTCCAGAAACTTCTATCCTACATGCTAAGTCCCAACGAGATGCTAATTCAGTGTAGATCAAAAGCAAGACACAGACTACATGGGAGGAGCAAGAAAGCAGAAGGCCACCCCAGCGCCTTCGTGGACAGTCTCCTCCCCGTGTCCTTCTCGGCAGCAGTGGGTGAAGGCGAGGCTGGGACACGCACACGCTGACGGTCCCCACAGCCGGGACACCTTGGCTCGGCCACCACTCGGGCCTGGGCAGGGGCTCCGGGGCTGCCTGGAAAGGGCAGACAGACTTCCCGAGGCGGCTCTTACCTCCCTTGGTCCACGCTATGACCGGCTGTGGGTAGCCCTTGGCCTCACACTGGAAATCGACCGTCTGGCCCTCGATAACAGCTCTGTCCGCAGGGGTCACGGTGAACTGGGGAAGAGCTTCCGGAAGGAAAAACATGGGAAAGATCATTTCAGAGGTGGATCTGGGTAAAACCACTGGCAGGAGCATCAGGGTCCTCCCTCCGGGCAGGCGCCACGGCCCCGAGCGGCCAGCTGTGCCACAGGGGGGCGCCAGAGAGGGAAGAGCATGACGGCAAAAGGGCATCGGACGCTGGGAGACGTTCAGAGACCTCTGCTGACTCAGCCCCACCGCACACGCAGTGTGCGGACGGCGGTGAGGCTAACGAGGGGGTCCCGCTCCTCTCGCTGTGCAACGTCCGCTCGTCCTTGTGTGGCTAAGCGTCACCTGGCCCAGCTGTATGTGGGGACAGGAGCTGGTTTGCTGCCGGGGGTGTGAATCACACAGCCCTAAGCCCAGAACAGATCCGTGCGTGCAACAGTAACGACCAGACGACAGCACCACGCGGTTACGTGCCCAAAGAGGCAGCAGGACAGACTCACAGCAGACGGCAAGGGAGGGGGCTTCCATGGAGGAGGGAGGCTGGGGAAGACAGACACATCGGGAGAGGGCTGATCTCTCGGGATTTTGCGCTCTCCTGGCTCAGAGCTTCTCCTCAAATGCCTCACTGTGTAATCTATTAACAAGGCAACAAACTCACTAAGAGTCAGTCGGACGTTAGGAAACACACAGCTGAGCTCTTAAAACGACAGGTCCCGTCTGCAGCTGGAGCCAAACCTACTCCTGGGAAGTTCCGAGCTGAATGCAAGGCTTACTGATGGACTCAACACGCCCGTGCACACCGCCCACACTCGTGTGTTCGCCTTACACACGCCAGGTGCCCTACGTGCCACAGATAACACGGCCAGAGATAAAGCCCCGGGAGAAATCAACCGTCCTAAAAGTCTCCATTCGGAAACCGAAGTCACGGAAGTCGGAGGTGGGAAGTGCGCTGGGGGCGGGGAGAGGGTCTGCACGCGAGCGACGAGGGGCGCCCGACCCACCCTGGACGATGATCAGAGCCGCAGCGTGGATGCTGTCCAGGCTGTTGGATGCGAAGCACGTGTACTCCCCACTGTCGTCCTGCTGGACGTTCTGAATGTACAGGCCGCCAGAGGGGGTGATGCTCACGCGAGGGTCCTCAGGCAGGGGCGTGCGGTCCCCTTTGGTCCAGGTGATCCGCGGCACGGGGTGGCCTGTGGCGCTGCACTCCAGGGTGACACTCTCGCCGACCAGCACCTCCGTGTTCTGTGGCTGGATTACAAAAGCGGGTCGGGCTGTCACAAGGAAACACAAGTTCTGGATTAGTTTCCTCTGGCCAAGCAACAGGGCTCTGCGCGGGCTTCTCTCTCTCCAGGCCACTCGTTCCATCTATTGGCCTTAAAATAAAGCAAACAGTTTAATCAACACTCTCTCGTCTTCTTTCTCTTTTAAAGAACGTGCAGCCGGCAGGGATGTGCTGCCTCGTATGAGGGCCGTCAGTGCCCAACAGATGGCCGGGCGGCTCCCTGTTTCAGCGTGGATGGAGCAGCCCCAGGCAGGATCCTTACTTCTGTTCTTTCTGAGTACACTGGGTCAGTCCAGTCAAATCTTGCCAGAGCCTCTTACTAGCACGAAACACTGTTTTTAAACTGTATTTAGAACAAATAAAAATAACCCATTTCCTATGCAAAAAGAAAGCACAAGCTAGCTGAGCTAGTATGTTCCAGCTCTAAATCCAGAAGAAAGTCTGTGCCCCGAGCGACCTGCTTTGTGAGGGCATCCACGCAGCACGGAGCTCACACACCAGCGGCATAAACTGCCACGGCCCGCCTGCGGTGACGTGGTCACACACGTCAGAACTGAGAAGTCATACACCCCGTTACCCAGAGATCACTCTCCTAGGAGTTTACGAGCATGTAAAACAAGGTTTGTACCCCAAAAGGGTGCTTTTTAAATTCCTGTGATGTATATTCAGGCCGACACCCTTCTCCCCAATTCCGAAATCCAAAAACGCTCCGAACACGAAACATCTTTCATAATTTATTTGTAAAACTTAATCTGACGAGAAGCGTCTAGAGTCTTAACTTACTCCTCATCACGTGACTGCACGCAGCTCGCTGTGGGACGCGGATACGCTGGCTACAGGGCGGTGCCCGGGACCCCGCGAGCCAGTTAAACAGATTACGTACCAGGTGGCCCTGCTGAAATTCCCCCAATTTCTGATTTCCAAATGATATCAGACCCAAGAGGTTTTGGATAAAGGGATGGTGTGGACTGATAACAGCAAAAGATTTGAGGAAAAACCTCAGAAACTCCAAAGAACCAGTTAAATAGATCACATTGCCACAGATCATGAATTCCACGCAGCTGTGAAAAGGAGAAAGTAAGAGAACCAGTCACGTTCTGAGATGAAAAACAAGCAAGGCGGGGGCGAAGAAGGCAGCCCTAGCCATAATCTGGGAGAGTGGGGTTGGAGGCATGAATTTAGGGGATGAAGAAAGACACACAGAAGAACATTTCTGCGCCTTTCGTGTTCGGTTAATGTTTACTCTGTACTAAACACATATCTAAAGAACAGATAATAGAAGGTGCAGAAATGATCCTAATATTAGCATTTCTGGAGGATGGCAAGCTAGAGACCACAAAGCCATCTGCAGGGGCAAGAACCCCAAAGTCAAAGCCCACCCGGAGGGCACGTGCAACTGTGGTTTGAGAAGTGGCTGTTCAGAGCCTGTGGAGAAACAGAGGCAAAGGCGAGGACAGCTCTGGGTACAACTGCGCACCCAATGTGGACAGAGAGTTGGCATCAGTCGAATGTGGAAATAAATCTCCTTCAAGTTTTATTAACCCAAAGCTGGTCCTCATGAGGGGCTGCCGCCTGACTCCAGCTCCAAGTGAGAAAGAAAGGGCGAGATTCAGAAGTGCTAACTATGCTATGACCACACAACACACGAAGCACAAAATGTTTCATACACCGAAAAATCAGAACACAGCCTACTTTGGAGACAACAGTAGGCGGTGATTATCGACTCTGGTAACTTAAGGTCACGTTTATATTATCCTAGGGAATCACTGACATCAAGGAACCACGCTGTGGCTTCCAAAGTGGAAGCAGGAAACAGAAGATGGGCAATTATTCCAAAATTAGGCACAGAATACAAAAAAGACTGGATAAATAGTCCCAGGATGCAAAACTTATAAATCTAAATATGTTGCTCATGACAATAAACACAAATGGACTCATTTTAAGAAAACATCAGGCTGAATTCCTTCTTAAAAAACAGAGCAAAGGTCGAGGATTACCTAGGACCACGTGCTCCGACATCTCCGGGTGAAGGAATTTCGCTGCAGACTAGCGCACCCGCGCTTTGCCCACTTCCAGCCAGCATCCTGCCCACTTCCGGTCCCGCGCCCTCCCACTTCCTGCCCACTTCTGGTCCCGCGCCCTGCCCACACCCTGCCCTGGCCCTGCCCATGCCCAGCCCGTGCCCTGCCCACTTTCTGCTCTCATCCTGCCCCCATCCTACCCATGCCCTGCCCATGCCCGCCCTCACCCTACCCGTGCCCTGCCCACTTCCTGCTCTCATCCTGCCCACTTCCTGCCCATGCCCGCCCTCACCCTACCCACTTCCTGCTCTCATCATACCCACTTCCTGCCCATTTCCTGCTCTCATCCTGCCCACTTCCTTCCCATGCCCTGCCCACGTCCTACCCGTGCCCTGCCCAGCTGGGTGCAGGGAGGGAGCCTGTGCGCCACGAGCAAGGGCAGCTCTGGAAGGAACCCTCATGTGGCGTCCTCTCCACGTACCTGGAGACCCAAAGTACCTGAGGGTGACTTCTTGTGTTTTCACCTGCCCGGCGGCATTTTTCGCCATGCACTGGTAAATCCCCTGGTCTGTCTCCTGTGTGTTTTGGATCATCAGGGTTCCATCATCCAGCAAGTTGAGGCGGGAATCTGTGTTCATGCTCAGCTCGTTGCTGCAAAGACACAAACCCGGCACGCTCAGACTCAGAAAGCTCCAGGAGGCCCAATCCACACCGGAAGACACCTGAGCACGTGGGGAGGCAGAGACGCCATGCCTGGCCTTTCCAGGACACTTTCCCACCCCCGACACAGTGTCCCACATCATTACCATGTCTGGGACAGGGGCGGGCCTAGTGCATCACTAATTCCTGGTTACTTTTACTATTCAGTTTCAGTCTATAAAGATTTTAAAGTTTGGGCAACTGGGTGGCGTGGTCATAGAGGGGTCCCACTCTGTCCCGATTTTGGTTCAGGTCATGATCTCAGTCTGTGGGACTGAGCCTCTAGTCAGGCTCTGTGCTGACAGCATGGAGCCTGCCTGGGATTCTCTCTCCTTCTCTCTGCTCCTCCCCAACACTCCCTCCCTGTCTCTCTCTCTCTCAAATAAAAATAAATAAAACAAAAAATATTTTTAAGTTTCAAAGCGGTCCTCTTTCCAAAGGGACACAATGAAAATAGTGGGAAAAATTCAAAAGAAACATTTTCCTTGGTTTCTGGCAAACTGACTCAAGAAAATGGGACAGAAACATTTGCTATCATTAAAGCAAATGATTACATACACTGACTGACAAAACCATCATTGTTGTGAGCATTTCCCTATGGACGCCACTCAGAAACCTACAGGCTCTCGGCTGAAGACCCGGCCAGGTGTGAGAGCCCCCTTCCCCTCCCGGCTCACACACCTCTCTCCCTGCACCAACCCACCGAAAGTGACATCCGTCCTCATCCACGGGGTTTTCTGGATGGAAGCAAGAGTCCCCCCAGGTTCCAAACGTAAGAGACTTACTGATCTGGCCCAGCTCCCTTCCATAAACATGATGAGCCAGCAAGTCGGGAAGGCAGGCCCACTGGTGAGGTGGACTAACAGGGGAGGCAGGTCAGCAGGGGAAGCGGACCCACAGGGGAGGCTGGCAGGTGGAGGCAGAGCCTAGCACCAGACGCCAGGCCTGGGGTTAATGGAAAAGGCTCAGCCGAATTCATGCCTTTCTACTTTTCAAATACACACGTACTCCTCCTGTATTAACTCAGGATTTTAAATCTTGACAACTCCAGAGCCATCCAAGAGAACACCCTCTCTGAGGACCAGGCTGGCACTGCTCACATCCTGCACGGCACTGGGCCCGGGTCATAAGGACAAACCCAGGTGTAGACGAGGCTCCCAAACTTCACAGGCAGGAAAGTGCTGCCCCTCCTGCACCCGATGGCTCTCTGATGCCAAGCTCCCCAGCTTCCTGCGCATCTTCTCTGTGAACATGGCCCAGCACTGGGAGGGACGACGGCTGGGCGGGCGTCTGAGCTCGGTCACCAGAGGGTCCTCTGCGCCCTGTTACGACTGAACGGCCAGCGAGCTCAGAGTGTAAACGCCCACAGCCAAGATCCGCAGAAAAGCCTGTCCGTGTCCTCGTGAGAATGAACACAGAAGCAATGACAGGGGGTCTCACGCTAACAATCTGTTTTCAAGGAGTCGGTTCAGAATGCACGCTGGAAAGCGTTCCACGTTAACACGAGGCCCCGGGAGCCACGTCCTCCGACACCTGTGCCCCCACACACCCCAAAATGCTTGTGGACGGAAGGGAGGACGCTCGTTTCCTGAGGCCGATCAGACGTGCAAGGAACTAACTACAAAAGTGCCCACTTGATGGGCGTCCCTGAAGACGCTGTCCCAGCAGGAAGGAGCCCTCCTCACCCAGGAGGACGGTTCCAGCTTCGAAGCCCCAGTGACTGCCCTCCCCCCAGATCCGGGCGGAGAACCAAGCCTCCCTCACGCCCCTCACCCCAGGCAGGGGGAGTAACGGACGGCCCCTTACAGCAGAAACGATGCAGAAACATTCTCCTTTAGACCCTTCCCTCCACCAGAGAGGCCGAGAGTGTCGAGGGGCCCACAGGGTGGCGGCGTGGGCACATGCCCAGTGGTGCAGACGGGGCATCTGGGTGGACAGTGAAAATCACTTACTTGTTTCGCAGCCAGATGATCTCGGGTTTGGGGTTGCCTTCTGCTCTGCATGTGAAAAACACAGTGTTCCCCGAGGTGACATCTGCATCCTGGGGCTCTGATGTGATCCGGGGCCTTTCTGTGCCAAGAAGGAAATGCAGATCTTCTTGGTTTTAAACAGTCCCGTTAGAGTCAGCAAGAACCCAAACCAGATCTCAGGTTTAAGAGAAAATCCCAAGTGTTCAAACATCCATCCCAACCACAATGTTCCCACGAAGATGACAGACGGGCATCTCCTGGGAGACAGGCTGAGTTTTACCCAGCGTTTCTGACCCTCAGATAAACCCGGCGAGACCCCTGTGCACACAGCAAACTCCAGGAACAGCTGCTTTGGGTGAATAAAGCAATAGAAAACAAAGCCTTTTAGCTAACGCACTCCTGAGAGCAGAAAGTTCTACTGTGCAAGGCAGGACAGTAGCGCGTCCTCGTCCTCTGTCCTCCCACTCCTATGGCCCTGGGACCAACGAGCTGCCTCCTCCAATCTGCTAAGGGGGGGGCTGCCCCATGTCCTCCTCCTCCACGAATACGGTGGCAGGAGGCAGACAAAACCCGTGGCCCTTGAACTGGGGTCCTGTTGGTTAAGTCAGAGGTGGCTGGGGAGCAGGACCACCCAGGGCAGCTCTGGGACACCAACCGTGTGGTGCATGGCGGTGACACACACACACACACGCGCGCGCGCGTGTAGATGTCAGGGGTCAGCCGGGCACTCTCAGCTGCGGCCTCTGGCCTCTGTCCCAGGAAAGAGCCTCGTCTGTGAGGCGCACACAGCCCAGCAGTGCTGCCTGCGTGCGGCATGGCTCCTGCTGGAGGACAGTCGCACAGGACGCACACACGTGAACAGGGCCTCTGACGCCGCACACTATTGAGGCCGGGCAGGTGCACAGACGGGTGCACACGTGTAAGGACAGTTAACAAAGGAGTGCAGACGCTGGCTGGTTACTCACAAAAGCTGCTGATTTCTAGTTTCGTTACATGTATTTTCAACACTAAAAAAACGATGATGCTTTAGAGAAATGGGCTTCAGCACCCCAAAACAGTGCTGCAATTAAAAGGCTCAGCCGCACCAGGCCTTGGGCACTGCAGGACTCTGCCCCGCC
The DNA here is from genome assembly GCF_027475565.1 of Acinonyx jubatus. Taxonomy (NCBI): domain Eukaryota; kingdom Metazoa; phylum Chordata; class Mammalia; order Carnivora; family Felidae; genus Acinonyx; species Acinonyx jubatus. The sequence goes on along the minus strand of NC_069388.1, from coordinate 137,084,154 downwards.
GTCGGAGTTTGGCCCTTCTGGTGGTCTGCGTCTCGGGGCTGTGGCCGGAGGCCCAGCCCAGTGCGCAGAGGCAGCCGGCAGCTGCAGCCTGTGTGCACGGGGGCAGGAGGGACGGGGAGGCAGGGACAGTATGACCCAGTTTGCTCATTTTGCAGGGGAGCCTGAAAACAAAAGCCAAGAAACCCCACAGGCACTGAGAGATGCTGTGTGCAGACCAGGGCTTTGCCAAGGAGCGTCCCTGTCAGTCCTACAAGGATCTGATGCAGGGACGCCGTCCCTGCAGGTGGGCAGGCCGTGCGTACCACACCCCCTGGGCGCCAGCACGGGGCTCTGGGTCCCCCTCGGCCCCTGGCCGCACTCACCACAGTCCAGCTCTTCAGGGGTGATCGTGGCCACCGAGCGCCCCTGGATACGTCGTGGGTATTCACAGGTGGCGGCTGCCTGTGCGTTGCCGGACTTGGCGTAGGTTTTCAGCAAATCCGCCAGCCACAGGATTTCACAGTCGCAGTGCAGCGCGTTGGAGTCCAGTCTCCTGGGACAGGGAAGACGGTGAGACGTGGGGACGAGCCCACCCCGGACGACCTGGACGCGTGAGCCTGTGCGGGGCCTGCCGGACACAGGCCGGCCAGGAGCGTCCAGGCCGCTGGCCAGGTCCCCACCCCGGGGACCCCGCCTGCCTGCCCGGCCCTAAGCTTGCTCTTCTGGCGACCTCCCTGCTCCCTCAACACCAAGTGCCCCTCCACCTTCGCCAGAACGCAGTCTGACTTTGGCTCGTTTCTTTGTCCAGAAGCAATCCTAATTAGCGAGGGAGGCTGTCTTATTTCACCTTATTTCGCTCTGGACCTGGGCTCATTAGCATGATCTTCCCCTTTTACTGATGTCGAGCTCCTTACGCTCGGTGACGGCCAACCACAGAGCGGCGGCCCTCCTGACCGCGGAGGAAAACACAGAAGGGCGTCAAGCAACGTTCTCGACCGGCACTAACATCCCTTCCTCTATTAAAACACACCACCCGGTACAAGAAGGGTGTTGAGAGGTCTTAGAAACCGGGGGACCAGTTTACTTAACGCCCAGCTCTGAGAACACTCAAGGGCTGGGGACAGGACACAGAGTCCTACACGGACGTGGTTCCACCACCAAACTATGCAACATGGAATTAAAAATTAATCTGAAGGATGTGAAACTGATTTTAAAACATGTCTTGTTGGCCTCTGAAGGGGTCAACCTGCTCTCGGCTGTGCCCACCGGGAGGGTTGACTGTGCCCTCCGGGTGTCCCTGTACTTTTCTGCATGTGACATACCCCGCAGCCCCTGGCACAGGACCCAGCTCAGGACCTGGCTCAGGACCCGGCCAATGGCAGGGAATCGGCTTCTGTAAAGACACACTTACAGTCTCTTCATGGATTCCAAGTGACTGAATGTTCCTGGAACCAAATGTGTGATTCGGTTGTTATGTAAAAATCTGTTGACAGAGAGAAAACCACAAACCAACTTTTAAAAACGCTTCTTACACATGTAGAAAAGAGTACAAGCAGTCAAGGAAGTGAGTTGTAAACAATACCTCAGCGACTGCGTTTATGGGATACAAATGAACTTGAGAACAATATTTACTTCAGAAAATAATTCGATTTTTTTTTCTATTTTATCACCATCTCCAAATAAAGAGAAAATTGTGAAGTCCCACTTCTGAACTGTTAGACAAGGAACAGAGATTTGCTCAGGTGTCTGGACAGGCAGAGGCCCCCTTTCCATCACAGAACCTGAGGGCACGCCAGCCCCCAGGGACCAGCGGGAAGACGGGAGGGCAAGACGAAATCAACTTACAGCCTTTCCAGCTTCGGCAAATGTTGGAATGACTCTGGGTCCAAAGTTTCTATCTGATTAAAGTGCAGGTATCTAGACAAGTTTTTAAACAAAAGGAAAAAGAGAAAGGAAACATTTGAAACAATTTTACTTTTGCTGATCTAGATTTTCTGCTCAAAAAAATGGTTCCTAAGTCATTTCAAATTCGTATGTCAATAGGTGACTCTCTAGATTTCCTACACTGTGCAGAAAACACGTGAAGTAATCACATAGTAAGATGAAATACAATTAAAAACTGGGCACAGACTGTAAGACAGACAGCAGGGACTCTGACCAAGTCCCCTTCAGGCCTGGGGCCTGGCTGCTTAGCCCGGGGACCTGCTTGCAAAGCACACGGACCTTCGCAGGAAAAAAGCCAAAATACTCTCAATTGCAGCACACGTTAAGTAGGTGCACGCCGTCATTCAAACCTTCTAGTCTGTATGTGAATTTAGGGGAGGATACGCGTGTACGTTAATGTGGGGGTGAGCATACCGTCAGCTCTGGAAAGAACTACAGGAAAAATAACACAGCACCAGGCTTAGTAAGATAATGTGCTAATTACACAGAATATCCAGCATTTATATTTCATTTAACTATGTCCCCTTAACTTTCCATAATTTACACATTTTTCACCACAACTAATTTCTCCTCATTTTCCTCAATTACTGCTTTTCTCACTTTGGAAATTGGTGTGTTTCCCCTTAAGAAAAACACCAGAAGTGGTCTTAGGACGGGGTGCTCCTGCTGCAAGCCCCCCACCCACACGAGGAGGAGGGGGGTCCCCGCCTTCACACAGGCGGACTCTGGGAGGGGATGCTGGGCCCAGCAGCTACAGGCTTCACCCCAAACCCAAACGCCAGAAAGCACTCTGGAAACGCACCCAGATCACTCGGAGACCTCCACTAACTTTGAAATTACTGTAACTTGGGTCACCAGAGTTCAGTTGTCCTCCCTTGCCCTCTGTTCCTGTCCTTGGCTCCCTGGGAGGGTGCACGGTGTCCCCCACCCCCCGCCAAGTCTCAGGTCATTGCCAGATCCACCTCCCGTGCCTCCGTGACACCCGCGGACAGGTCCCTGCCCATCGCCCCGCACACCAGGGTGGGAAGCCCACGAGCAGGGAACAGAGGGGACACGGGGAGAAAATCCACAGTCAGCGGCCATCACAGGAGGCTCCTGGAGGGGACCCCCATCGGCAGGCAGGGGGAGTCCTGGGGGAGGTGCCCAGGGAGGAGGTGGAGGAGGCAGGAGACTCCCCGGGGCTCTGGGCGGCCTGGGGGCCACCCCCCTCCCACGGCCCCAAGACGGCCGTGAGCCCCAACTCCATCTACGCTCTCTGCGTCTGGCCACACGCGTTCACCACACACGATGTGGGCCTCCCAGAAACCCGCTGGGCAGAAGCTCAGCAGACTCCGGTGGCCCCGGGCTCGTCCCAGGGGTGTGGAGGGGCTCCTGCCATGGGGACGGGACCCCAGACCGCAGCCCGGGCACACCCACCAGAACAGCCCCGTCTCCTCGCACAGAGTCCTCCTCGTGGCGGGGGGCCTGGTCCTACGTGTCTCTGGGTCTGTCACACTCTCGCCGACCTTCAGGTCATGAAGTCCCGGTGGCAGGGACCCTAACTCCCTAACCCGGGGTTTCGAAGGCATCCGGACCCAGGATCCACCGTCTCCAGCCGGTTGGTTAGAGACCCTGCTCGGGGCTCCTGGTCCAGTAAGCCTCACTTCCCCCAGACTTTGCCCCTTTCTTCCTGGAAAGTAGCTGGCCTCCCCGCCCCCCGTCATCAGAATGAGCTCCACCTGCTTCAACTTTCCAGCACATTTAAATCAGACGCGGTTTTCTAGGTGTCGGCTACGATGATCTCACTGCCCCGTCCCGGGGGGGAGTGTGTCCCTTCGTAAACTCTCCTCCACCTGGACGTTTTCCAGACACTTCCGTGTGTTTCTGCAAAGCTCTGAACTTTTTGTCCCTTTCTCTCTGAAGCGAAGATTACGCAAACACTTCCGTACGACCCCTTCCCTCCCTGACATCACAAGCCACGCGCAGTGAGCTGAGGAATGCAGGTCCCTCCCGAATCAAAAGGGCCTCGACACATGAGCACCGTGTGTGCCCTGAGGCACTGTTTTCGGGGTGCCCGCGCCCCAGTCCTGCCGGGGGTCCCCGTGCAGGCTCTGCGCCCGGCCGGCCGAGGAAACACGCACACGCGTGGGCGGCCGTGGGCAGACCCCCTGTTACAGCAACCGGCCCCGTCCGGCTGTGCGACTAAACTGCGGGCAGTTCTGGAATCCTCCAAGTTGTTCCAGCTCCACAGCTGAAAAGTCAAACAAACAAACCAGAAAGAGACTCCCGTTGCCTGGAATTCTACTTAGAAACGAACGTGCTGACTTCACAGCAATGGAGGACTTCTTGTGCGGCCACGGAAACGACATCCACACACACTAACTAGAACCACGTGAAAAAGTTTATTTTCTCCGAAATCATGACGTCATAAACGAAGGAAGCTGCACGTGCGCAGAGTCACAAAAGGAACCGGCGGGCAATAAAAACCACCTGCTGGCCCCGCGGCGCCCCGGGTGCCTCTCCCCGAAGGCCCTTCACTTGTGTGCGAGCCTGTCCCTTAACTCGGGAGCACCATGAACACAGGGGCCACTGGCTCTCGCTGATCTCTGTATCACGGGGGCTCAGCACCGGGCTGCTCTTGGGCAGAAACCAGTCCCGTCCAGGACCGGGTGGGTGGGGGTCAGACAGACAGAGGAGTAACGAGTCAACCACTGCTTTTCCAATCGGCATGCACACACGCCCTACTCCCCGTTAGTACAGACATGCATCGTGCAGACAGCAAACTTAGTTCATCTTCCCTACGAGAGGCAAGAGGGCAGGTGACATCCAAGGCAGTCAGGCGCAGGAGAGGGACACTTACAGTTGTTCTAGAGAGGCAAGTCCCTTAAACGCTTGCCTGTCAATTGACTGGATCTCATTCTTGTACAAATAGCTGAAACAAGAAACGAGGGGAGGATTAGCACACACACGAGACACCGTAACTCCAGGTGGAAAGAAGAATTACGTCGACACATGGAGAGGGTTTTAAAATTAACGACTGTATTAGAATACACACAACACATTTACACGGCAGCGTGGTTACCCTCCTGGAGGGACAGTGTCCACACACGGGACGCCGTTGACCACTGCTCTGTCTTCAGACCAGTCCCTGGTTCTGGGAGCATGGCTTGCGACTCGTTCCCAGTACACTCGCTTCAAAGCTCGAAGGGAATAAAACCATTTCCCCACAAACATGTAGTATGCGTTGATCATAAGACGCTGTAACTGCGGCATTTTGAGAGACCCGGAAACAATTTGGGGAGCGGACAGTTCGCACCCTGCATGTGCCCTGCAGACCTCCCCCACCAGGGTCCCCTGCTGGCATGTCAGAAGAGTCACAGAATTGGCTCACTGCCTGTTTTGAGATGGTCTGCAAGCTAAGAATGGGTTTTACATTTTTAACTGGTTGAAAATTTCAGAAGAACATTAACACCTCACGACACAGGAAAAGTATGTAAAGTGTGAATTTCAGAGTCCGTAAGGACACGGGACACAGCCCGGTTTTGTTAGCCTACGGCTGGTGGGGGGGCCACAAGGCAGAGGCGGGGAGCCACCACAGACGCTGGATGGCCCTTCGCAGAGTCCGCCACATCCTGAACGGACCTGCCAGGGGTGAGGACCGTCCCCAAAGGGCCCAGGTTCTGAGGACATGACTGGCCCCAGGTACCATCCTCATGAGCCCTGAAGGGCCATGGTGAATACGAGGTGATCTCAGCATCAGACAAAGAGGCTGGCGCCCTGGGTGCCTCTGCCTGCTGTGGACGCCCAGCGACCGGTCAGCACACACAGGTGCCAGCCTGGGACCGCGGTAAGGCCCTCCCTGCACATTGGTTACCTGAGGGCTAGGCTTTCGCCCTTTTGTCCCCCCAAGAACACGTTTGTCCTAACGCCTGTGACACTGTGTACTTCATCTGCAAAGGACCGTGTGTCTTACTGCACTGGGTTTCGTGGTTTTTGGTGCAGGGCTACCTCGAACCATCCAGCTAAGCGGCTCCCACTTCTCCGTCTGGGCAAATGTGCCGAGGTGACCCCAGAGACCAGGCAGAGCTCGCCCACCCGTGCAGAGCCCAGCGCCCGCCACAGAGGCCTGGCCAGCGGCCACTCTGTCAACCTCCACTCACTAGCTGTGTGGTCGTGAACGAGCTGAGCTGGCAACCTTCCTCCGCCTCAGTTTCTTCCGATGTAAATGGACACCACAGCACTTCAGGATCACTGGGAGTGAACAGATACATGGGAAGCCGACAGAAGATGGCCACACCCCCGGCCACTACGGTCCTGGCAGGCGCTACTCTCCCTTCTACTTCCGGACGGGGGTTTCTGAGCTCATTTCTTCAAAAGAAGGCGAAAACAAGCCCCCAGTGCTGGGTCACTTTGCAAGGACTGAACCAAACTACTGTGGACAAGTGTGTGTCTGTGAGGACACGTGGGCTCCACGGGAGTAAGTGGGTGCTGGTCGCCTCCAGTAACGGGCCACATACAGATGAGTCCACACAGAGTCAGAGTCGCCTGGAGCAGGAGTTCTTGCCCAACTTCATCCGGAAATATCAGTGAGGGGAGGTTTAGGCCTTACACAGGCAACTAATACTCAACGTCTGAAACCACTGACTACGTGTAAAGGCAGAAATGACCGGTTAACTTCAGAACAGCTCCCCGGTACTGAAATTGCACAGTGTCCTCAGCGGTGCCTGTGGGAGCGCACTCTCCTGCCCAGGAGGGGATCAGATGGGCAGGTGGGGTCCCTCCTCACCAGGGACCCTGCCCCAAGCCCTCCCCAGTGACTGGGGCGCCTTCTGCCAGGCCAGCCACAGAGGGGGGCGAGGCTGGAGAGCAGGTGCCTTGATGGGGAGTGAGCCAGCAGACAGGGCTCCTCAAGTGTTACTTTAAAATATCCTTGTAAGTGAGAACCAAAGTGTCCCCCAAACTGTAACACTAAATACGTCTGCAGAGTGAATGATAACTTGCTCCTAATTAATTCAATCCCAAAGCACAATATACAAAATAAAAAATAAAAGTAACACACACACATACACACACTACGGATGCTGGCCATCAGCTAACCGAACCTACTTTTGTCAGAAACCAAAACCTTCCTTCTGGAACTTGCATAGCACTTAAAATAAATAAATACATAACAGAAGGCCTTTCCCTCATTTTTAAAATGAGCGACAAGGCTTAATAATGTTCATACATTATTCTAGTCTATTCTGTCCTGTCCTGTTCTAAAAAGCAACACTTTATGCCAACTGTGATGGAAAATATTTATACCTAACACTTTTCGTTTACCTTCACTGAGGAATACGTATTTCTGTAAGCAGAGTTAATGTGATCGCTGCAGTGACGTTATCCAAAATCAAACAGGCTTCCAAATACACATCAACACCAATAATGTGACTTTGTTTTAAAAAAATCAACATAACTTCTGGATGTTTAGGTTCACTTATGATAAAAATTTCCAAAAAAAGTCAGTGATACAAATCCCTCATTAAAATAGTTCCACCTTGGGGCTCCTGGGGGGCTCAGATGGTTAAACGTCTGACTTTGGCTCAGGTCATAATATGGCAGACAGTGAGTTTGAGCCCTGCGTCGGGCTCTGTGCTGACAGCTCAGAGCCTGGAGCCTGCTTTAGATTCTGTGTCTCCCTCGCTCTCTGCCCCTCCCCCACTCACTCTCTGTCTCTCAAAACTGAATAAACATTAAAAAAAAGAGAAAAAGAAAAGACAGAAAGATGGACGCCTGGGTGGCTCAGTCAGTTGAGCGTCCGACTTCAGCTCAGGTCACGATCTCGAGGTCCGTGGGTTCAAGCCCTGCGTCGGGCTCTGTGCTGACAGCTCGGAGCCTGGAGCCTGTTTCGGATTCTGTGTCCCCCTCTCTCTCTCTGCTCCTCCCTCCCTTGCACTCTGTCTCTGTCTCTCAAAAATGAATAAACGTTAAAAAACATTTTTTTAATGCTTCTATCTGGAAATGCCATCTAAGTCTTAAAAGTAAGAATAACACGTACACGACACGTACTTTTCTCTACAACCAGGAATGCGACTGGAATGTGTCTTTAATGCCTTCCGGTCTTAACTTAAGTGCCTGCAACGTAGCAGGCCTGCACCTGCCAGTGAGGCCACTGTCTAACCTGCAAAACTGGCTTCAACAGGCAAATGTTTTAAATTCTAATAAATAAGTTACCGAAAGTCAACTCTGAAAAGTAAACTACAATTTTACTGCAGAAAACTAAGAGGTGCAATCACTTGGAGGAAGCTGGGGAAAATTAGCCGAAAACTAGTGACATTCCAATGGGATTTGTCATCTGCTTCCCACACTTGCCCACAGCTGGACAGGCAGCTTGAGACTGCTCTCCAAGCTTCTCTCTCACAGACCACCTGTCAGCCATTCACGCTGGCGAGGGACCATGAGTCACAGACAAGCAGAGTTACTGTTCCCACGGGACTCTGCAGGGCTGTGACTTTTAACCTCACTCGCGGACTTTACTCACCGAGCCTCATGCAACACAGCACTTCATACTGACAAGAGCTCATTTTAAAAATCCCACCCGAAAATTCACTACCTTCTGAAAATAAAGCCTAAGAGATGGGTGTATCTGCAATAATTCGCAAGCAGCATAACATTTCGCTCAATGATTAGTCTGTATACCGACAACATAAGCTTTCTGAAGGGTAAAGAACGGATGGTTAACTTACAGATATTTTAAATTCTCCAAGTCTTCAAATGATCCGCTGGGTATGCTCTTGATTTGATTGTTGTTGAGAAGCCTATGAAACCAAAGTTCAGGAAGAATTAAACCACCACCACTGCACCGTGCTGTGGGAAACGTTCCTTCCGCTTGCAAAGGGTCATAGCAGGACTCCGCTGCGGAGCTCGGCGCCTACACTGGCTTGACTGCTTAAGTCCATGACGAACAGCATTTCAGTCTTGCCCTCTGATCACGAGTTTCCTCAGTGCATGGGTGTCCCTGTCACGGCACGCCGTTCCTGCCCCCCCGGGCACACAGACCAAGTTCCCCTCTGGTGGAAAGGGTATCTGTCTGTCCTACTGACTGTCACACTATCCACCTCAGCCGACTGGAAGGCCAGTGTGGACGTGCAGAGTGGTCCCACCGGGGGGGGGGGGGTTGGCCGCCCCCCCAGGCTCCCATCCTGGGCCCAGCTAGCTCGGGAGAAGCACCTTCCCCTCCACCTTGTGAGGGGGGGCATGTGAATAGGGCAGGTGAAGGGGTCTGGCCCAGCCAGGGGCTGAGTCATTCATAGGAAGAGAAGGTGCCCGTGGCCGTAGGTCTGGGTCACACCCATTTATGAGGGACCCACACAGATCATGGATGTCAGACAAGACAGCACGGCCGCCGAGCACGGACCCACAGGCCTGGCGTCTCAATGTACGTGTTCTCCTCTAGGGCCCCGTGTCCACTCTCCCGATCCACACCCCCGACCACAGATCATCGGGGCTGACCGCTGTGGTTGAGCTCCACCCACAGGTGGAAGCTGAGATGATTTCCACACTTTTTCCCACGGGGTCCCAACAGAGCGTTTGGACTTACAACGTATTCAAGTTTCTCAGCCTCCTGAATGCCCCGGGCTGGATCTCCCGGATTCTGTTAAAGCGCAGATCCCTGAAAACAAACAAGAGATGTGTTTAGACACAGAAGTGCGCAGTCACCGCTAGTGATGAGCCTTCATCTCACCCAGATTCAACACTGCGACGAGGCACCTCAGGAATTAAACCTTGCAGCCCAGCTCCTTCCTTGGGCCAAGTGCCTCCTCTCTGAGGCTCAACGAATCAGTGAGTATTGATCTGAATGAGAGCGGCGCTTTCCCAGGACACAAGTTGGTTTAAACAACCATCCTGGAGAGACAAACACTTCTCTAACTAACCAGACGTCCACCTCCTGCCACTTGCTGGAAAACCTAACGTCACCAGGTCGTCCCAAACCGGAGCGGGACTGCCCTGCACGGACTCAACAGGAGTCGCTGGCCATGGGAGGGTCCAGAGCTGCAGCACCGCCTTCCGACAATTTCCGGAGCTGGAGTGCGGTGGTTTATCCGCCAAGCGCCTTCAGTGTTCTCTCGGTGAGAAGTAGAAAGTGAAACTGAGAAGCTCATCCTGAGCTGGGAGATCCATCAACCCTGCGTGTGGATCCGAACTCAATACTCCCCCCACATCTTCTCGGCACTCAGACAGTGGATCCGAACCCAGTACTCGCCCTACGTCTTCTCGGCACTCAGACAGTGGATCCGAACCCAGTACTCCCCCTACGTCTTCTCGGCACTCAGACAGTGGATCCGAACCCAGTACTCCCCCTACGTCTTCTCGGCACTCAGACAGTGGATCCGAACCCAGTACTCGCCCTACGTCTTCTCGGCACTCAGACAGTGGATCCGAACCCAGTACTCCCCCTACGTCTTCTCGGCACTCAGACAGTGCATCCGAACTCAGTACTCCCCTACGTCTTCTCGGCACTCAGACAGTGGATCCGAACCCAGTACTCCCCCTACGTCTTCTCAGCACTCAGATGTGTGTTGGGAGAGCAGTTACTGACTTTTCAGGGACAGAGGGATGACCTGGGCAGCCCAGGTGAGACCAGAGGGCAGGACCGTGGCACCCAGGACTGGAGCTGTCTGTTGCCGGTGGCCCAGTGGGGGAGGCACCGGGCAGCTGGTGGCGTGTACGCTCCGTGGACCCAGGGAGGCGCTCGGCCCGGGGCCATGAGCTCGGGGGCAAAAGGCACGCGGCAGGGTCCATTTTTACCCCTTCCCAGCCCCAATTAAAACCTATAAATTTAACGTGAATGAAAGTCACTGAGAAGCAAATGAAACATGACTTTCCTCCTCGAAGGGTCAGAAAAATCAAGATTCCTTGGGCACAGGCCCAACCCCTTGTGACTCGGTGCTGCTGGATTATCACGGGATGAGTTGGGGCCCTGCCATTAGCACCTTGAAGTCTGACTCCAGGGCCACGGAACTGACCTTATTGGGAAACAGGGTCTTTACAAAGGCGACGAGGGTGGCTCCACTCCAGCATGACTCACGTCCTCAAAGAAGAGGGAAATCTGGGCGACGGGGACAGCGCCGTGTGAAGACGGCCGTCATCCTGCCACATGTCAACCATCACCCAGGTCCACCGCGAGCCAGCAGCTGGGACACAGAGCGGACCGCCCTGGAAGGAGCGTGACCCTTGGTCGTGAAAAAGGCGCCTCCAGCTGGGAGCGTGTGGATTCCTGTCTGAGCTCTGTCTGTGCAGGCCGCCCCAGGAAAAAGACACGGGGCTCCTGGGCAGCATGTGGTCCAACTCAGGAACGATGCTCCTCTCATGACATGTACGGAGTTCTCACGTTCACGGACTTTTCAGGAATCGGGTATTTGGGGCCAATTCAATAGTTGTAATGACTTACGGAATGGGTTCTGGTTTATGCTGCAATAAAAAACTTCTCAGGAAGTATGTAAGTGGCTAAAATGAAATCTGTGCACTTAGTAGTGAACAGTGGGACACCTGCTTCCTCGCTCTGGGCGGGTTCTCGAGAAGGGGAGGCCCCGGGTGCTGGTCGCCACGGCCCTGAGCCGCCAGCCTGACCACCACCCCGTGTGCTCTCCGGATCCCGGTGTCCGCCCGCGTGCTCTCCGGGGAACGCGGCTGGCCCGAGCTGACCTGTTGCTTTGAAATACGGCAAGAATTCATCTACATCCACATTCAGAACACTGCAAGTGGTTCAGGCGCAGGGACACTGAGGCCAGGCCCTGCGGGGAGGGCAGGGAGGGAACGGGGGCCGGGGGGCGTCTCTGGGGCCGACTTCCCTGACTCCCCTCCACATCCCGGTGAAATGTGGGGCAGCGGTTAATGAGGACACCTGGCTGGTTACTGTTTAGTGTAAACACGGGTGATCTGGAAGCTCCCTCCTGGCACAGAGCAAAGGCAGGGTTTCACAGGGTTCGGACAGATGACCCTGGAGCAACACGGGGAACAGGTCCCCCCGGAATGGGGACTGCCATGGGCAAACACTGCGGCGAACCGGTGGGGACGGCCGCAGACCACGAAGCCGGCCCTCAGGTTGGCAGAAGGACAAGGGCCAGAGCCATGCAGCTTTTGAGACCGGCTCCCCTACGACGGCAGAGCAGGGTGGACAATCACTGGGGGCAAACCGCTCAGGGACCCAGGACTGGACACCCTCACGACACGGTGACGCCCGCCCGCTCAGGTTGGGGGGAGGGAGCCCCACATGACACCCTCCAGCAGGTGTGAGGCCGGTACCAGGAGCCTCAGCCGGATGGACGGACAGAGGGGCCCCCACCCAGCGGCCGCCGCGCACCCGGGTCTGAGTGCCCGAGCATGGCCGGTCCTAACAGAGGCCTAGGTCCGGGGAAGACCCGAACCAGATCTAGAGGACTCCGGGGGAAGTGGAGATCAGTGCACACTGATTATGTGTTGAAACATGAACATGTTTGTTATAGTTAATAAGCTCAGTAAAATTACCCGGTTTCTAATTTTTTTTTTAATTTTTTTCAACATTTCTTTATTTTTGAGAGACAGAGCATGAGCAGGGGAGGGGCAGAGAGGGAGACACAGAATCCAAAGCAGACTCCAGGCTCCCAGTTGTCAGCACAGAGCCCGACGCGGGGCTCGAACTCACAGACTGTGAGGCCATGGCCTGAGCCAAAGTTGGACGCTCAACCGACTGAACCACCCAGGTGCCCGTTTCTCTCTAATTTTAATGCAACTGCTAGAACATTTAAACTCACACATGTGACCACATCTTATTGCACAGCCTATTTTCCGGCAGTCAGACCAGCCACCCGTGCTCCCAGCAGACAGCTGGAGAAAAACCACATGCCCATGCAGCCAGGGAGACGGCACAGAGAGGCCCCCCCACAGGAGCAGAGGCATAAAAACAATAAAAGGAACCAAACTGAGATTCTGGAACTGGAAGTCGTAACTGCTAAAATGGGAAGTCCTTGCACAGACTTAACGGCATCCTGAATACGGCAGAAAACGGGGCGAGCTTGCGGGCAGGACACCAGAAAGCACACAGTGTGATGGAGAGAGGACAGTGTCTGTACCCTCGCACATGACGCACAGAGACTCTCGGTCAGCTTCCGAGCGGCAGGAGGAGGGACAGTCAGAGGCCGTGCAGCCCCAGCCCGGAGAGACGGGTACAGGGAACCAAGATGCCATGGGCTTCAAATACGAACCCCAAATCCAAAGTCACAACTGCAAATCAGAGGCTGTGTTTCACCTGAATCGATTCCCGCTCTGTAGGAAGTCTCAGGAGGGATTTATTAATTAGGAACGGTGAGGATTCTCTTAAACAATGTTCTCGGGGGGGGGGGTCCCCTGATCAGCAGCATCTCCTGGGAACTTGCTGGAACAGCCAATTCTGGGCCCCACCCCAAATCTACAGAATCAGAAAGTCTGGGGTGGAACCTGGTAATTCTGAGTTTTTATAATCCCCCCAGGAGACGCACGGTGAAGTTTGAGAACACTGCTCTTTGGTAATGTTGGGGAGGCAGCTGTGTGTGCATGTGTGAGTGTGTGCACGTTTGCGAGTGTGTGCGGACACACAAGCAGCATCTGTACATGCACGCGTCTGTGCACACACATGCGCACACACACGCATATGTACACACATGCACACACATACACATATGTGCACACGCATACATGCGTGTATACACATGCACACACGTGTGCAGGCACACATGCACAGTGGGTCTCTGCTCGTCCCCTCTGCTCGTCTTCCACGTCTGATCCTTTAACCCATTTGTGGTTGCTGACATAAAACTTATGTTAAATTTAAGCCAATTAAAAAGTAGTTAGAGCCAAGTGTATACTAAATGACCCCCCCCCATTTTTTAACTTGAAATAATATCTACACATGCCCAAGGAGACAAAATGTCTAACCCCACAGAATAGGACCATGGAAGGTCACTCCTGCCCTACACTGCACACTTAGCTATAGCTCAGTTATTTTACAAGTAGAATTACTATTTTTACAATCATTGTTAAGTACTTCCACAAATAATCCTAACAGGAAGCAAAAGTCCTAAACCTTAAAAATTAAACGCCACTCGGCACACGATCAAGGACGGCAGGAGACCATGTCTGTGGAAAGTGCTCCCGAGACCGTAAAGCCCTTTGTAGACGTCCAAGGAGACCATCACCCATGGTTCTGACAGATTTCCCAGACTCATCCGCTGAACGCGCTAAGTACTCATTAGGCGCCAGTCTCTGAATTAAGCAGTCCCCACGGTAGAGAGTCTCAGGGTGGTGCAAGAGAGCCTCTCACGGGCTCCTAGAAACTAGGAGTTCGGGGCAAGATCATGGACAGCACCACAGTCCATGTCCACCGCGTCTGCCACGGACAAGTTAGGGCCTGGGAATGGTGGGTGGTTTTAGGAAGGAGAATTCGCGACAGGTTAGAAGAAATCCCTGCATTTGGCAAACAAAGATTCAGAGGCAGGAAGGTCTGGCAAGGTGCCCCAAGTCGCTCGGTCGCAAGCAGCAGGGCTAGGGGTGAACTCCGAATCCGCTCAGGGTTCTGATCTGTGCCGCCAACGCTCCCGCCCCTCTCTGAGAAGGTGGAGGGGTTCACAGGATGCCCCCGCCCCACGGCACCCGCGTTCAGGAGCTCCTCAAAAGTAATGCAAAGTGCTGCCCCCTCCGGCCTCCTCGGGGGAGTGCAGGGCCGCAGAAGCCCCCTCGGTGGCAGAAGGGCCTGGAACAGCCCTGGAATTCAGTGCAATTTTGTGAGCCAGACCCTCAAAACCAGAAGTCCATTTACACTTTATAGGAAAAAGGCTAACCAAGTCTAAGTTCACAAGTGCCAAGGGCTAGGTGATTTGTTTTAATGTTTCCATTACTGCAAACTACTGATGAAGCAAAGCCCAGCAGAAAAAAACAGAAATCAGAAACTGAGCACCTAGAGGGCACGGCACACGGAGCCTTCCCCAGAGCCTACACCCAGCCCACCCCAACCCGCTCAGATGCTCCGTGAACCTACAGTTGGGCAAAACCACCTCACACACAGCACATCCCAGAACAGAGTGCTGAACAGCTCCTGTGATCTACTGAGCAAGTGACACACAGGTGGCTGTGTGGGGGCAGGGTTATCCGCTGCGGACCCCTGTCCCGCATCAGAGGGGATCCTACCCAGTACCGCCAGCCTGGGGAAAGGCCAAAATCCAAATCCCAAGTACGGTTTCTCCTGAGTGCGTACAGCTTTGGCACGATCATGAATCGGAAAACTGTGTCGAGCCATCGTGAGTCTAGCTGCACCCCCAATTCTACTCAGAACTCTAAGTGCTGGACTCTCTCCCTGAGATGGGCAGTGTGCTCCCGGGGAAGCCGGCCTGCTGCTGCAAGGAGCCGTGGGACCCGCCCACTGCTGCCTCCTGCGTCCCCAGGGAGGGGAGGGGCCGGCATCTGGATTGAGTGGACAGTGACCCCGACCAACCCGACACAGCTATTGTTTTCGGAATCTGTAGCACTGCTTTTCTTTTCTTTTAAGTTTATTTATTTAGAGAACGGGAAGACATACAGAGAGAGAGAGAGCGGGAGAGAGAGAGCAGGCTCCGTGTGTCGGCATACAGCCAGATGCAGGGTTCCATCCCATGAACCACAAGATCATGGCCTTCTGAGAGCCCTTCTGAGAGCACAAGCACAAGCATCCTCTGGGCCGTCCTCCTGGAGGACACCACCCTCCCCCAGCCCGCTCCAGCCTCCGGTCCCCCTTGGCCTCCATGAGCTGCACGCTCCAGTCCCCAAGGCAGTCCCTCATGATGACAGCTCAGCGTGCCCGGGATGTGCCTGGCTGTCAGGGTCAGGAGCCTGACCGCCCGCCCCATCAGGCCTACGGGATCACGCCCACAGGCGCCCCTCCACTGACTGTCCCTGTATTATTGTTGTCTGCTCCGGTGACCAGCTCTCTGGGGTTCCCACAGTGCTCGTGGGATGCATGGACGGCTGCTGTCTGAATCACAGCCTGTCCTTCCTGACACCAAGTTAGGAGGCACGGCCCAGAGTGCCCCATACTGCCCGGGCCCCACTTGGCCAGAATCTCCTCTCCAGGCCACCATGTTTCCCAATATGCTTCGTTAGGGTCCCCAGGTCATTAGCGAGTGCACCCTGCTCTCTGACCGGGAGCGAGCTGGCCCTTGGCTAGTGTTTGCCCATCAGAACTGACTGCCTATAAATTCCCCTGGTGATGCCAACACTGGGGCGCTGAGGCCACACTGACAATCACCCTGCCGAGGGAGGCAGGCCTGAGAAGCCGCGAGCTAGGACGCTTGCACCATACACAGTGCACGGGGTCTACGGGACAGGGGCCGCGCACGTGGAGCAGCGGGTCAGAGCTCCAGCAAGGCTGGGGAGTCGGGCTCGCCCTGGGAGGGCTTGGTCTTGAGTGGGGGGCGGGCACACTCCGTGGTTTGCTGACCGAGAGGGCAGATTCAGGGGGACGTCCGAGCTGGCCCCACGCATGCACGCGGTAAGCGCGCCGTTGCAAGGATCATCCCGGATTCTTGCAAAGGTGTTTGTGAACCAGATTCCCACGGGCGGTTCTGCTGGGACATGGGCTAACAGCTGATGTCCCTGCGCACCTGCTAAGGGCTGGTCACTTCCACCACGGCTGCCTGGCGTCACAGCCTAGCCTGTGACCTGCTGAGAGAGAGACCTGGGCACGGACTGTGCTCCCAACGTGACGCCGTGCTGCCTCGGGCCGGGCTCCAGGAGGCCAGGAGTGGGGCTCTGGCTTCTCCTGAAGTGGAGACTAGGGAGGTTTGGAGTGGAAAGAAGGCAGGATCACATGGACGTCTGAGAACGTCTGAGAACACCTCGGGCATGGGGTGGAGAGAGGGCTGAACGGCATTAGCCTGGAGACAGAACTGCCGAGGGCAACTACGTGTCCCGAACAGGAGGGGACACCAGGGGACAGGAGGGCAAGCAGTTGGCACTGTTTCTGCAGCTGACTTTAAAAAAAAAAAATTAACTCAATTCGGTATTTACAGAGTAGATTTGAAAAAACAGGAGTCACGGCTGGAAGTCACGAAACGTTTACACACAATGACAAATTCGTTTTTGTTTGTTCCCATCCTAATCTTCCTTTCTCACAGCATGAAAGTACACAAAACACAAGCCATGAACGTGCCTGAGGTCGTAGGGAAGAGGGGAGAAAGGCAGAGAAAGAACCAGGCTCAGGAGCAGAGGCTGGAGGTCAGAGGCGGGCTTGGCTCTAAGCACCCCGAAGGCAAGCAAAGCCAAGGTCAGATCTGGCACAGCATTCCCGAGCCCCAAAAAGTTCCTTAGCCAACCGTCCGGGAGAAATGAGACTTTACTGACACAAGACGAAGGCAAAATTTCTCACACAGATCCTCTCACGTGTCAGGCTCCTAAGTGTAAGTGAACAGCATCCCAAAAGGAGGCTCAGGGACAGACTCCGTGTGTCTGTCCCCTCTCCCTCACTGGGAGCCACCGGCAGGATTCTGAAGCATGACTCACAGCCAGAAGTTACACAAACTTCATCCTGTTTATTTTGGCTCATGCTTCCCGCCTCCAGAGGTCTCTCTGACCCTGGTGTGCGTTCAAGGATTTGCTAAGCCCGTGAGCACGCGCTGTCTGCATGTGTGATAGGCGCCCACTCCCTCCTTCAGCCAAGTTACTGAAGTTAGAAACGGGAAAATCGCGGGTCAGCAAAGCAACACCGGTGCCGGGTGAGGAAAAGCCAAGGAGCCTGGGTCCAAGGCCTGGCCACCCAGCCACGGGCATAGCCCCACATGGGGACCCAGCATCTCTGCCCGAGGGACAGCTAGGACTGGCACCCGCACCCGACAGGCAGGACCGGCTGCGGCCAGCTGCCACGCGGGGTCCCGGACACAATGCCTCCACCTACACAGGGCTCGTGGACACAGGACAGGGCAGGCTGTGCTGACACAGGCGCATCCTTCCGGAATGCCAGCGTGGCTGGACGCGTTTGCCCACGACAGCCTGAGACACAGCTCTCAGCCGTGTCAGTGTTGACAACCACGTTGCTTTCAAGACAGGAGCCATCACAGGAGACCTGTGAGCCGTGGCTGATGGGCTCTGCTCCTCCACGGCCTGCATGAGGTGGCCCACGGCCAGCCACGCCCAGAGGAGCGCGCTCACAGGCTCAGCCACCCTCGGGAGGGGCCAGCTCGCTGGCTCTGCCCTTTCTTCCCACCCTACCGTGGACTGACGGTTCCGTAAAACAGTAAAAGACGGTCTTGCACGTTGTTACTATGACATTGTGTTAACACTGCTGCTGACCTGCGACACGGTGGCCTGCAGGCTGGCAGCCGTCACAGGCGGCACCCAGGGCACCATGTCCTCAGGTGACGCCCCAGGCCACTTCTCGGCCCAGGAGCCTGCAGGTACAACATGAAAGGACCGTGCCCGCACCCCTGCCAGGTGGGCAGTCCCAGAGAGATGGGGACAGGCAGACAGCGAGCTCCTTGCTCACATGACCTGGCTCACCTCTCCCACGAGCCCACAGGAGAAATGGGTGATTTGACAAGGAGCCAACGCCAGGCGGCTCTGTGGCCCCAAGGGCTCTGTTTCCCACGGAGCCGCCTGTGAGCTCGGCGGCCACACATCCAGGATCACACATTCCCCAGAGAAGGCCGTTCAGACGGCGGAGGCACGTGGGCGCTGGGGTGCAATTTGTCAAACGTTCTGTTCTTTGCTGTCTCTGCCTCCTGATATGGCACCAAGCAGCCAGGACCGCCTCTCCTGGCTCACAGGTGCAGGGTGGGCAGGGGCTCTACCCAGCAGGCGGGACAGAGGGACAGACAACAGGCAGGACAGAGGGGCAGTCGGGACTCTACCCAGCAGGCGGGACAGAGAGGCAGACAGCAGGGAGGACAGAGGGGCAGCCACAGGAAGAACTCGTAAGGGCCCTGCCCGGGGTGGGCGGCCTCCAAACTGAGGAACCTTCCTTTTTGCAGGGCTGGGTCCCACTACGGGGAGGTGGAGAACCGGGGTCTCGCAAGGCCGCATCCCCTTCCTCGGGGGCCTCGACGTGTCAGCGTCCCGCGGAGCCCAGTGTCGAGGAGGGGCGGCCGGGGCAGGGCCAGAAGGCTGCCCCAACCCCTCAGGACCTCCCGGAGGCAGGATGCCCACCCAGGCCAACTCTTGGGTGACCTTCCGGCCCATTCCTTAAAAGTCTGGTTGGCAAAAATACGTAATAACGTATATGATAACAGAGAGGAAAGCAAAATATGTTTTTCTCCAACGTACAATTCAAAACAAAACCTGAGAGTAGTTCAAAGCACAAAACAGAAAACTTTAAATGAAAACCGATATTCTGAAAAAAAAATCAGGGTACTGACCCATTCCAAAGACAAACATACATACTTTCCAAGCTGGTTTTAGGTGTCAGGAGGTTATTTTATTAGTAACGTATACAGGCAGCGATGACGCTTAAATATTAGATTTCTCTGGGATTTAGTGACATTATTTCCTTTGCAGAGAAGGTGGCCCTATGGCTTAGATTTGTACCGTGAGATATTTAAATAATCATGACGTTGCAAGCCTCATTTGCCGGGTCTAAGTCTTTACAGGCAAATCGCAGGGAAGGCAGGGAGACACCTTCTGTCCAGGATCAGGTCAGAATGTTCCATGAACCCCACTAAACAGCACAACACGAGACCCGGAGGGAGGGACAGTGGGGGGAAGGAAGGGGTCCAGGGCCAGCCCCGCCTTCCCGTCCCAGGTCCTCAGGCACAAGCCAGGGTGGTGACCCCAGCTGCACCCAGAGCCGCTGCCCTCAGGAAAACAGGCAGACAGGTCGGAAGGAAGGAGTGTTGGCAGGAAAGATTTTCTCTTTTCCTTTCAGGTGCACAGACGCCTGCGGGAAGGGGCGCAGGACAGAGCCATGTTCTGGGCACCGACGGCCCATGCTGCCGCTTCCGGTCTCCCGGTCATGTCCTCAGACTGAGACCCCGCATTCGTGTTCGGCTCAGGAAGGCAGGCGTTGGCTCAGCCTGCCCAGGGGAAAGTGGGCACCCGTGTGCTGACGTGTGTGGGTGGCCAGCGAGAGCAAAGGATCCATCACCCTGAAACTGTCATCCATTCTCGACAAGCCCTGGGGATTCTGGACTGGGCTTTGCCAATAGCCCGCAGACGGCGTCCCCAACTTCCCGGCCCCAGCCGTCCGCGGCAAGGATGCCGAGAACCTTCGCACACATGCTTGACAGCCTCGTGCTGCCCCAGCTCATGTACTGTGACCTACGCATCCCCTCTGCTGGCCCTCCAGTGAGCCCTGTGCCAGGACCCCCGGGAAGGCCCTGTAGGAACCCCCACCTGGGCCCACAGCCCCCCACGCAGAGCGGGGAGACCCTGCCCGGGTCACCACAGCACGCGACCACAGACGGTACGGGGGCCCAGGCATGCCTGCTAGAGATCCCCAGCTCCTGGCACAGGGTTCGGAACCCCTCAACTGTAGCGTCAGGAAACGCTCTCGTTCAGATTTTTCTCAACCACTTAAAAGTGTAAAACACTGAGCTCACGGGCCAGACAGAAGCAGGCGGGGGCTCCTTCCGGCCCTGGGCCCTGGGCCCAGGGTCCACACCCGGTGCGGCGAAGGGAGCCTGGCACAGCCCCGGCACCCTTTGTTTCCGGCTCTGCCCTAGGTAACTCCTCCCCAGGCTTTGTGGCCGGACTGCCGTTTCGCAGGCCACACGCAGAGGCAGCCGATCCGGCAAAGCCTTCCCTCTGCCCTACAAATGAACGAAACAAATGTACGAGTTCACACACTGGTTCCTCTGGGAAAAATCCCAAACTTCTTCCACGGGTGTTTAAAAAATGAAATCAGTGTTTTCCTTACTTTCCAGACCAAAAAAAACCCAGAATTGTGCACCACGGACTTCTCCCAAGGCCGTTTTGTTCTGACCCAGAAAGCCCAGCACGCGGGGGTTAAACCGAGGACGGTTGCGTAATGACAGGGGCAGAGGACCCACACTCACCTCTTGAGCAAACCAGGAGGCGCGCCCCGGGCGGGCGGGAGGTCCGCCCCGCGTGGGCGGGCGGGAGGTCCGCGCTGTCCAACTAACCCAGGGCGTCCCTGCAAACACAGTGGGCGGACGTCGTCCTCGTTAGGGGCCACTAAGGAAACCGCAACTGAACGGGGCCTGTTCCCAGCAGGATGATGCCAACTCGATCTCGGGCCCTGAGAAGTGGGAGCCACGCGGCTTCTACTGAAAACTCCCATGCGTGGCCTTCCTGCTGTGAAAACAGGACGCAGTGGTGCGGATAAGCGAGGCTCCTCCAAGGGGAAGAGCGCCTGAGTACATGGCGGGGCATCCTCTGCGACGTCACAGACCCCAGGGAGCCAAGCAGGCTGAGGGGGAAAACAGGAGCAGACGACACACCCGACAGGGCGCTGGGACACCTCTGACCTGGGTGTCCCCACAGCAGCCTTCGGTGGTGCTCACAGGGCCCATCCCCTGCCTCTCGGGGCTCATCCATGGGAAACAAAAGTAACCAGTGCATGCGTGCGCACACTATACATATGTGCACGCATATACACACTCATGTGTGCATAATATACACACGTGCACATGCATACACCTGTATACACATGTGCACATATAAACACGCATTCGCATGCACACACGCATACGCATATACACGTATACACACGTGCACACACGCTGTCTCCAGGCCACTGCTCTGAGTAGATGTCAGTGTTCTGGTGTGACAGCCAGGAGGTGGACTGCGGCCCAGGAAGCACCAGACACACCTGAGTTACCATCCCTTCTCTGCATTTTGCTGCTGTGCCATCCTGGACAAATGTCTTAACCTCCCCGATCCTCAGTCTACAACTCTGCAGAATGAAGCAATAACATTACCGGCTCGTCCTGGGAGGACACGAAATGAGGTAGGCAGAGCAGAAATCCAGCTGGGAAGAGAGGATCAGAGCCAGGGCCCAGGCCGCCTTCTGGAATGGGGGTTGTGTGGGGTCACCCCGCAAGAGAGAGCCTACCTCCATCCCGCTTGGCACGGCACCTCTCCAGTTCACAGTCAGCGGAAAGGTTCAAAGAGGTGAGCCGACTGGCTTAAAATCACACGTCCCAGCAGGGGCCTGGGCCCCCGCATGCCGTCCCCACGTCCGAGACCCTGGTCCTCCCTGGGCACACTCCGGAGAGCCCCGTGACCAGGCGCGATGGGAACAGGCTCAGACAGCCCTCACTCACCCTCTCCCGACCTTAACTTGGGGAGGGCGCACTCTTCCAGGGACAGGCTGATGTCCCTTTAACATAAATGCTAAAACCGGTCCGAGTCACGTCCAGAAACATGGCCACGTGGACAGGCCTTCACGCGTCCCGACAGCTGAGGCACGGACGGGACAGAAAAGGGTGCACGCCGGCCGGGAATTCTCACCCTCCACCCAACGGCGCTTAATCCCCAGCGGCCACGGAAAGTCTGACGGGCGCAGATTCCACAGCAGCCGCCGCTGTTCAAGGCCTCTTTGTTCTCCTCTCGGGCGCCTGTGGACCTGGGCAAACGCTTTCGGCCCCGGGCGATCGCATGCAGGGGCCTCAGCAGCTTTTCCCGACTGGTGACCGGTAACTCTTACGGCAACAATGGAGCCCGTGCGTGAGCACACACACACACACACGCTCACACACACACACGCTCACACCAGGGACAATGGAGCCCGCGCACACACAGACACACACACACACCAGGGACAATGGAGCCCAAACACACACACACACACACACACACACACACACACACGCTCACCCACTCACACCAGGGACAATGGAGCCCACGTGCACACACACACACACCAGGGACACTGGAGCCCACACACACACACACACACACACACACCAGGGACAATGGAGCCCAAACACAGACAGACAGACACACACACACACCAGGGACAATGGAGCTTGTGCACACACAGACACACACACGCTCACACACTCACACCAGGGACAATGGAGCCCGCGCGCGCGCACACACACACACACACAGACACCAGGGACAATGGAGCCCGAGCACACAGACACACACACACACACCAGGGACAATGGAGCTTGTGCACACACAGACACACACACACTCACACCAGGGACAATGGAGCCTGTGCACACACAGACACACAGACACCAGGGACAATGGAGCCTATGCACACACACACACACACACACACACACCAGGGACAATGGAGCCCGAGCACACAGAGACACACACAGACACATACACACCAGGGACAATGGAGCCTGTGCACGCGTGCACACACACACACACCAGGGACAATGAAGCCCATGTGTGCGCACACACACACATACACACAGACTGGGGAAGGGGAAACGTTGGCAGGATATCAGATGATGTTAAGAAATCATTGCTAATTTTTAGATGCATTATTGTGGTTATTTCTGAAGGTGCCTTTATATATGGATGAAATGAAAATAAAACTATGAAATGAAAAACAAGTATTTCGTTAAAAGTACTATATTTCTCCTTTGTGAAAAAAATCCAGGTTACCAGCTAGATACACACTATCAGCGCTAAAGGCAAGCGCTGTGTTTCTTCATGTGTCCAGTGTCCATTTATTTTAAATGTGGAGGCTGACATCAGACGACTTTCTCCCGAACAAACCTTCCCCTCCCACCATCCAGGCCTCTCCTCGGTCAGCTCCTTCCCTGCAGGTTCTAGCAGCACTGCGTCCTCACGGCCTCTCCCACCGAAAACCTTCGCTGGGACCCCACAGTCAACGGCAACCACCCCCCCAACTTGGCTCCCTGCCAATCTAGACCTAGCCTCTCTCTGCCCACCGATCGGAGGCTTCCCACGCACGCTCCCCGGCCTCCAGCCTGCACGTTCTTGGGGGACTGCCCTGCTCCCCAAACACACTGCAGCGCCGACATCCGCGGAGACCTGCTCCCGGGTCCCACAGCTGGCGGGAGTCCTTCCCACACCTGACACGTCAAAACCCAGTCCTCACTAAGGTTCCAGTTGAAGAACCAGGTCCCCGTCCAGTGAGCGCGTCTCGAACTGCCCGGAACAGAAGGAATTCTGTGATGTCCTCACACAGCGTCTGGCCTCGGAGGGTCCAGTTACTGGGGAACACATCCGTCATGACCCCTGTGAGAGGCTGTGCCCTCCAAAGCCGCAGCCCACCTGCGGACCCCACCTGTGACACCCACGGTCAGGTCCAGGGCCTTGCTAATGACCAGTGGCCACCCCAAAGTGTGCTGAATTAAACGGTGGTAGACACCTATTCTCGGCCCCCAAACAGGCCATGTCCTCGTCCTCAAATAAAACAAAATGTGATTTTAAAAAAAATAATAATCTTTAAATACATGGTCAGTTCAGTTGTGTTGTTCTCGTTTCCTGTGGGGAGAGGAGCCCTCAGACACGGTCAGTCCCAGAGCTGCACCTGCAGACACTCCCCTGACCCCCCCACCGTGCCTGCGGGGACTGTCCCGGCCGGCGCTCAGGTGACCCGTGAGCCCGGGATGCGGCGAACGTCTCGTCAGTGTCCCAACCAGCAAGGCTCTCAAAACACAACTGACTGATAAGAAAAATAAGACCTTCTGGACGCGGGATCTGGGATGTGTGATTTCTGCACGCAGGAGAAGCTTCCTAAGACCACACCCCGTGTCCAGCGCAGGCGTGCGGTAACCAGGACGCCCCTCCCGCTCTGCGGGGTCAGTGTCAGCAGCAAACCCCCCGTGAGCACAGGGCTATCCCCTGTGTTCTCAGCAGGACCACCACGTGGTGGACACACAAACCCACGCGATGAGACACCCAACACTAGAGAAAATTGCTCCACAACACGAGGAAAGACGTGAGAAAAGACCACGATCATCTGAATACAAACGTCAGGTCCCACGAGCTGTCCCCGCCCCGCCTCTGAGCCACAGAAAGCAGCCCATGACTCTCAGAGCCTGCGTTGGGGACAGAGCCAAAGGGCACCAATGGGGGCCGGTCCGGACTGTGCTGACACCTGCCCGGAGGGTGGACGCGTCAGAACCGAGGAAGCCGGTCACCCCCGAGGGCCACACCTCTCAGGCCACTCACGCCTCGGGGCAGCCGCGGAGCCCCAGTCCCAGCACAGCAGCCAGCCTCTGGCGAGAGGCGCAGAGCCCAGCCCTGGCTGATCCGAGCTCCAGAACCCTGGTCCGGTCGACTCATCTACGGTGCCGATCTGTGCTGTTAATCCACCACACATGGACCGTGCCCCGGACTGGACTGGCGCACCGACCTGGTATCAGTCCACAACAATAACACCGCACTGACCTGCTATCCCAACCGCCCACATAATCGTTACTGACCTACTGTTCTACCACAATAATCGGTTACAATGATCTTCAGCTCTGATCTGCTGTGTTAACTGACCCTAATCTGCTGCGCTGACCCACTGTCCTAACCCACCGTACCCGAGTACGACACCATCGACAAAATTTAACCCACTACACCAATCTCTGTACTAACCTCCCAGGGCCGCCCAGGCCTGCTCCCTCCCTGAGCCCCCATGGCTTTGTCCCTCACTCTGATGGTGGGGAGAGGCAGGATCGTGGAGGGTGGGGCCGGGCGGGCCACCAGAAGGCACCTAAGCGGGGGTAGGGGCCGGTGTGAAAAGGGCAAAGGGGGCTCAGGAGGGGCCCAGCACCCTGGCCCCCGCGGCCCCCACGTGGCAAGAACCCCACACAAGGGGCCCATTCGGGCATGCTCTGTGCCCAGTCAGAACACACACACCCAAACCAGTCCCTGGCACACACACTCACCCAGACCCTTCGCAGCTCCGTGGCCGGCCAGGGGCAACCACGCACGGACACAGGCGCACACACTCAAAGGCACGTATGCGTTGGCGCGACCCTGACCTGCCACCAGAGGGGGCACTGTCCTCCCTGCAACCACAGTGAGCTTCCTTACCTGAAAAGCGGGGCCACCAGCAGGTGCTTTGGGGGCCTGATCACGGTCCTGCCACTGAAAATGGCCACCTTGAGGGCGGGCAGGTGAGGTCGACACACAGGGGCTGCAGATGAGCTCCTTACGGAAACTAAACCGGTAACACAAAACACACAGACGTGCCAGAGGGAAAGCGGTCTCCACACCCAGGAGTGTGGGAGCAAGGCCGCCAGTGTCTTCTCTGCGTCTTCCTCAATGAGCGGTTTGCTTCCGTGATAAGTAACTGAAAGATTACTCTCTTTCCTTTTTAGAGAAAGGGGCTCTCTTTCCTTTTTAGAGAAATGTTTTAGGGGCGCCTGGGGGGGCTCAGTCAGTTAAGCGTCCGACCTCGGCTCAGGCCACGATCTCATGGTCTGTGGGTTCGAGCCCCGCGTCGGTCTCTGTGCCGACAGCTCTGAGCCTGGAGCTGCTTTGGATTCTCTGTCTCTTTCTCTCTCTGCCCCTCCCCCACTCATGCTCTGTCTCTCAAAAATAAATAAACATTAAAAAAATGTTAATACAACACTAAAAATAAAAAAATAAAGTAATCAGGTTCCTACTATTTTGAGTTCAAGGGATTAAAAACTCATTTCACAGCTCGGGCTCCTGCACAGGAGCGGACGCTGGGTGCCCTCTCTTCCCTCCCCTCCCTCCCCTCCCCTCCCCTCCCCTCCCCTCCCCTCCCCTCCCCGCTGTGTGCAGGGGTGTGTGCCCCGGTGCCTGTCTCTGCTTCATCAGGGCTCTGGGCGTGCAAGGGGCTTTCACGGCAGCCCTGCACCCTCTCTACGGCCACAGCCTGCCAGTGTCGGTCCCCACTGCCAGCTGTTTATCCCTTAGTATTTTCTAGCTCCCGTTCCCCAGAGAGCAGTCTGTCCTTGGTCAGGGCAGGGCCGGAACATCAGCAAGTGGCCAGCATACAGACTCACTGTCCTTGGTCAGGTGCCCACCAGACCCACCCAGCTGTGGCCGGGACAACCAGGGTCACGTGACACTCGGCAGGGACAGTGCGTTGGTCAAGCTTGTCTGGAGAAACAGACCCAACAGGCGTGTGTGTGTGTGTGTGTACATATATACGAGGGGGAGTTTATTTTAGAGAGGGATTATGAAAGCTCAAGTCCAACATCTGCAGGGTGGGCCAGCAGGCTGGACACCCAGGAAACAGGTGCCGTCTGAGTCCAAAGGCCTTCTGCTGGCAGAATTCCTTTTTGCTCAGGGCACCCCAGCCTTTTTCTCCTAAGCCCTTCAACTGCTTGGATGAGGCCCACCCACACCACGGAAGGCAATCCGCTTTACTCAAAGGTTACTGACTCAAGAAAGTCTACAGTAACGTTCAACCAAACGTATGTCTACTGTGGCCCAGTCTGAAACACACAATTAGCCATCGCAGGCACCCAGGCATGCTGGGAAAGCCAACTTATTGCAACAAATATTATAATTTAAACCGTTGAACGAGTTACTTGAGGTTGTTCCTGCAGAGAGGGAGAGACAGAGCTTGCCCTTTGAGTTCAGCGAAATAACAGATAAACCATGTCATCCTACTGGGCACTCGCCCAACCTTCACCGACTGCTGAGCAGTCACATACTCTCAGCACAAACCAAGCCCAAGAAGCAACCGGTTTCAGGCCTTACCAAACAGATGCGTTTTGCTTGCTGCTTTTCTAAAAGCCTCAGATTAGGCTGTGTTTCAATTACCTACACAGAGGAAATGGATCATAAAATAGAATAAAAAAATACGGAAATCAAATAGTTACTCTCCACCCAAAAGGCTCTGAGGGCACCTCACCTACGGGGCTCCTTACATACAGAACGAAGTTCCCAGAAGACAAGAAATGCGACCCGATTAATTCTGAACAAGAAAACATTTTGGAGAGCTAAGTAAGAGTTTCATCGATGAGAAAGTATCAGAGGACAAAAGAGGCATGGGACAGATGATTAACCCCAAAAGGAACTCACAACAGATGGCTTTGGGGTCGATCACCAGCTTCTGAGGGAAGGACACACAACAAGGCAGAGAGAATAAAAAGTAACCCTGAGCCAAGGAAGGCCCTCTCCAAAGTCTCCTAGGTGGACCTTTTCACTTCAGTCAAGGCTGTTCCACGTCAACAGCCCACCCTGCCTCGCCCACAGTGGCGATGGGACGGTCTTCTTTCTTTGTCCTGATTTTCGGGGTCCGCAGCCCTGGAGTCCTTCCCCTGTGAGAAAACGTAAAGCCCTAATGCAGCACAAACCAGGTCCTCTGCACCTCCAGATGCTGCTAGCTGCACGGGATCCTCGAGGGAACAGAGAAACAACCATTCAGATAATTTTCTGCTGGATGTCATTCTCTCAGGAAACAGTAGTAAAAGGCTGTTTGACACAGAGCTCTAAGAAAGCTCAAACAATAAGAAGGCTTCTCTGTGGCTAAAGAAAATGATAAGGGAGTGGGATTTAAAAGCTGGTGTTTTCTGAGCTCCAAGAGGCCTGGATCTACAAAACAGTTCTTTCCACAACCATTTCCTTTTCTGTGTCCCTCGAGCTAAGCTTCTGATCCCATTCCTGACCAATGAGAGGGAAGGAAGGAGCAGGGACTGGGCTGTGTCAGGATAGAGGCACACGGCTATCACGCGTGGCGGGCACTTCCGGATGTAGTGGTTCCTGTCTGCTGGTACAGGGAGGCCCCTGCAACAGGACGTAATGTGTCTCAGCACCAATGCTTGACACTAGCAGGGATGCCAGGAAGGAGAGAGGGAGGGAGGGATGAACAGGAGGGCAGATGGATGGAGGGGTAGGTGATTAGGTGGATGGATAGACGGATGATAATCTGAATGGGTGGGTGGGTGGGTGGATGGATGGATGGATGGATGGAAAGACAGGCGGATGGATGGATGGATGGATGGAAAGACAGGTAGGTGGGTGGATGGGTGGATGGATGGATGGATGGATGGATGGATGGATGGATAGATGGATGGAAAGACAGGTGGGTGGATGGATGGATGGATGGATGGATGGATGGAAAGACAGGTGGGTGGGTGGATGGATGGATGGATGGATGGATGGATGGATGGATGGAAAGACAGGTGGGTGGATGGATGGATGGATGGATGGATGGAAAGACGGGTGGATGGATGGATGGAAAGACAGGTAGATAGATGGAAAGACAGGCGGATGGATGGATGGATGGATGGATGGATGGATGGATGGATGGAAAGACAGGTAGATAGAAAGACAGGCGGATAGATGGATGGATGGATGGATGGATGGATGGATGGAAAGACAGGAAGATGGATGGATGGATGTACAGGTGGGTGGATGTGTGGATGAGAGATACGTAAGTGGACAGGTGGAGGGCTAGATGGAGGAGTGTGACGATAGAAGAAAGGATGGATGGATGGATGGATGGATGGAGTGACACACACAATGATGTAAGACAGTTACACAACAAACAAATCCACAAGAAAACACAAGCTCAAGACTAATATTAGCCACTGTTGCCATGCCAACGCAAACATCCCACATGTCTGAGTAAATAACAAAGATGACTAACTGTATCCACTTTAATCGCTATTTTTAAAAGTTAAAGTGCTGTGCAGCTGAGTACAGAACATCAGAAATATTGTTCCACTCCAGGAAGTGACGAGCCTAATCTAGGTCCCCTTCCCTAACGGAAGCCATGAAGGGAAGTGAAGCCGTATCCTCTGGTGACACACACTCCCACAGGTCTGGGAAATCAGGTTTCTTTGCACAACACTTCTGAGTAAAGAAATCTTCTTGCCCAAGAGCAGTAAACGCTTTCTTCCCCCACAAAGAGAGAAAATAACAATTCAAGAGCTCCAATCACTGCAAAGGCAAAATGTAGTAATGTCAGCCTTACATTTACCAGGAGTAACTCTGAATTTCTTCTGCCCCTGTCCTCAGGCCTTAGCCAATGATTAACGCCAGTTCGCTGCCAGAGTGGCATATTACAAAAGTTGGGAAGGACGGGAACTGGCCGTCACCGAGCACTTCCTGGATCCTCGCAAGTGCTGTCCGCGTGGGGTGAGTTTCATGTTGGTAGTTTGGTCTGTTAGAGAAAACGGCACCTGAGGTGCGTGGAAAATGCATTATGCTTAGTGGTAGTTCCTGTCTGAATCACAAGTATGTGATTCAATCAAAGTCAGGGCACAGAGTGACAGCGCCATCGGTGGCCCCGCAGCCACCAGGAAGAACACGCGGCTGTCACAACATCACACCCCTCCTCCCTGGGCCTGGGGGGCCTGCCTGCCTGCCTCTGCTGGCACAGCCCCACAGTTTAATTCAGCACACTCAAACCATAAGACAAGTCTCCACGGCAGAAGCGTCTCCTGGCCAGGCCGTGTTAGCAGATGCACACGTGTGTTCTTCCTCACTCCTCAAAACGCCCCTACAGTTGGGGAAACCGAGGCCCCAGGGTGAATGAGCTCCCCTGGCAGGCGCGGGGCCAGGATCTGAGCACAGTATCACCCTGCCCTCAGACCAAGGCACCTAACCTGGGGTGCCCCACACACTGGGTTCCTTAGGACGTGTTCAAATAGCAACTAAATGTAATGACTTTGGACGCTGAAGTCGGTCGAAGTCGCTCAAAGTCGTTCAGGGCACTTTGTCCCGTGAGACGCTGGGCAGACCCAGCAGGTATTCGCAGGGGCCTGCCTTGTTCGTACGTCCCGGAACCCATGGGCTCAGAAACGAGAAGGTCGCACAGGGGCGCGTGGAGTGTGGTGGCTACACTGCGGGACACCTCCCTTGTCCCTCAGGTCACAGCGTCTCCACCCAGAATACCGACAGCACACTCAATCCTCATGATCCGGGGATTCCATATCTGCACACTTGACCCTAAAATCAATCCTCACGGAGCTTTTGCCATCACTCGAGGACCGGAGTGGCAGAGAGCCTGAGGGGCCGGACGCCCGTGTTCCTAGCGCAGAAGAGAGCCAGGTGACCCTCTGCTGTCTGGCTCCTGCTCAGGCCGTGAACAGGTGTCCTTCTTGCTGCCCACTGAGTGCTAGGCTGCCTGTGTTCCTGTGCTCTCTTCGGGTGACTTCACAGCTTAAAACTGTCCCCGAGCATGGCGCTGGAGTCCTGTCCAGTTCTGAGTTCGAGAGCCCTGACGGGCCTCAGGAGAAAACAGGTGTGTGGGATGAGCTTTACTCCGGCTGGAGCTGCACACTGTTGGCTGGGACTTCATGGCGGGTCAGCCCGGAGTCTGCATTAAATACAGTGTCTTTAAACAGAAACACACACAAAAGAAGGTCATCCACTGATGGGTTGATGACAGTGTTGTGACGAGACTCCCGGGAACAGGCCTGCATGTCCCCAGGACGGACGGTTCAGGGTCGCTGACCCGTGTCTGCAGTGACCTTAGAGAACAGGACCACTGCGAACAAGGAGGACCCACCGCAAACACGGCCTTCAGGAGCAGGATGCCAGGGGCCCAGGTGCCGATTGTGGAGCTCCTCCCAGGGCAGGTTCCGGGGTGTGAGTGCGACTGCCGCTCCAAGACAGACGGCCAACCACGAGCACAGACCAAGCCAGGAACATCTGGCCTCCAGCGGAAGCCCTAAGGGTCCGAAATAAAACAGACCCAGCCGACACACGGATCAGGTGATTGCCTGGGTTCTCAGGACAAACGCAGATGAAAGTCTTCAGAGAGAAGGCAAATCATAAGGACGAGGGTGTCCTTACCGAGTGAGGAAACAGGTACACACACCACGTTTCCAGGGTCCAGGCATCCGAGGGATGCCCCGTGCGCTGTCCTGCCCGAGAACAACGAGAAACGGCCCCGAAGGGACTAGTTCTCTCAGCGGGAAGGGACCGACTCTCAGGCGACAGAGGACGCCTGTCCCGAGACTCCCCTTGGCCTGACGGGACTAGTTCTGTCACCGGGACAGACGCTCAGCCAACGGAGGACGCCTGTCCTCAGGAAAACACCGACTGTGTCCAGGAAGGAAACAGACCTAGAAAAGCCCGCAATGTGTTGACCAGAATTCTCGGTGCAGAACAAGATGTTGCAGATTACAAAAACGTGCCCGGAAGTAACCAAAATACACACACAATGGCATTGAGAGGGTACTGTTTAAAATAGCAGAAGCGTAGACACAAAGAAATGACCCATAAAAATGGAGTTCAATAAATTTGGTGATTCTGAGCAAAGAAATGCTCCATGGCCACTAGCAGATAGTACAGACCTTTAATTATCACACAGACACAGGGGCACAATGTGCTGCGATGTGCACTACAGAGAAGGACACAAACTGTGCCTCAATTTTTACAGATGATAGAAGGGTGGATGGATGGATGGATCGATGAATGGGCAGATGGATGGGTGGGTGGGTGGACATTCAGACAGGCAGACAGACAGGCGGGCAGACGGATGGACGGATGATGGGGAAGCAGATGATACAGATAGGTGTGTGGAAGACTGGCCAAAGATACGAATGGAATAATGCAGGTGCACAGATGACAGAGACAGAGACAGAGACAGAGAAGAGGATACAGGAAAACAGACGTACCAGCATCTCCGTGTCCGTACGTACACACACGTGAATGGGCACACGTGCATCTGACAGGCAAGCCCAATCCCGTAAGAGTTTCCTCCGACGATAGGAATGCAAGTTATTTGTTTTGTTCGGTCCCTCTGTATTTTCACATTTTTGTTATGAACACGTACAGCTTGCACGAAATACTTTCAAAACACCGTAAGAAAGATAAACTGGACAGTGTGATGCGTGGGTGAGAGGGCAGTTTTGCAGCTTCCTCCCCGAAGGCTCAGCCTTCCTTCAGCAGGAAGGCCCCTGGGCACACGTGCAACTGGCCGAGGGCGTATGAGAGGTGAGCCCTGACGAGCAGCTGAGGGCCCGAGACAGAAGGCCTCGGGGCAAATGTCCAAGGATCGTACAGACTTGTGCACAACGTCAGAATCTCGGGAAGCAAACAGGAAGAGCCAGTGCCCCGCAGACAGGCACAGGCCAAGTGTGCCCCACACGTGGGCAGCTGGACAGGCACGGTTTCCATCCCGAACCTCAAAAACAGCAGATTCTGGTTCCAGAAGCTGACGATCCAAGCCGAGCACTGTTTCCTCCTGGTTTTTCTCCCTCTGCCTCCCATCACCTCCACGTTATCTCTGATCACCTAGGACAGACACCAGCCCAAATCCGTCAGCCCTCCGAGAAGTCTTTGGTTAAGCAACTGGCTTAGGAGAAATGTGGCTTTGATCCAGGAGTTACAATCCCTGAACTATCCTCCACCTACTGAAGATAACCGCACCCAGAGACTCTCTACGGGGGATAAATACACTGCCTTTAACCCCAGACAACAAAATCCTTTTGCTGGAAGGAGAGGGAGCAAGTTGTTAGCCTCCGTTTACCTGTGATGGTATTTTCTAAGCCCACGGCTGGAGTAAAGTGAACAGGGCTGGGGGTGAGGCCCCCGTTTGGTCACACCACACTGAGAAACATGGCCAGCAGCGTCCTGCCATCCAGCTGACCTGTGTCACAAGGGGCCCGGAGCTCAGAGCTGCTCTGTGCCCTGAATAGCAGTGCCTGTGGCGGACGGGACAGGAAGAGGGGCCTGACTCGGGGCACGGTCATCAGGCACCACAGTGTCCCCCACAACGGTGCAGAAACTCGAGATGCCTGAAATGCATGGCACTTCCTGGGGGCGCACTAAGTGACGTTCCGTGGGCGGGGCGGGAGACAGCACGTGAGCGCAAGCAGTGTGTCACCTGCGGCGGCCCAGGGCATAGAACCTCCCCCTCGGCGTTCGCTCACCTTCTCTGTGCCTCCAGGACAGTGTGGAGGGCAGGGTCTAAGGGCAGCAGTGCATGGCCAGAGCCCGGGTCCCCGAGTCGCTCTGACAGCAAACATTTGGTAAAGGGCCAGATTGTAACTATTTTGGCTTTTCACAGCTATGCAACTCTGCCTTTGGAGCTGGAAAGCCGCCGCAGATAAAACAGCCGAGGGGGCCCGGCACACACTCGTACAGATCAGTCTACAAGGCGGGCAGCGATCGCGCTGGCCGTGGCCACGGTGTGCGGCCCCTGGCTCACAGCAGAATCCCGGGGACGGCTGCCCAACCAGGGCCATCGCCACCGCGCCCCTGTGGGTCAGGTAAAAACTCACGTCGTTTCAATCCACCTAGACTTTGCGACCAAGCTGATACAACAGCATTCCAAAGGCAAAGGGGGAACAGCAGGGTGGCATAGTTTTTAATTCTTTTTCAGTCTAGACTTAGGCATGTGAAGCCAGTGGCTGCTTGCTTCTTCTGTTACCTTGTTTCTTTAATTTTGTTTTATGTTTACGCATTTTTGAGAGACAACACGAGCGGCAGAGAGAGGGAGACGCAGAATCCGAAGCGGGCTCCAGGCTCCGAGCTGTCAGCACTGAGCCCGACGCGGGGCCCTGAGCCGAAGTCGGACGCTTCACCGACTGAGCCACCCAGGCACCCCAACTGTTACTTACTTTTTTAATGCACTTTGTTGCAGAATAATTTAAATTTTTTTCAAATTAGAAACAAAAGCAGGTGGGGAAATCACACTTTTGAGGGACTGGACTTGCTCTCCTGTCTGAAGCGACCTAAAAGCCCACAAAAGACACAAAGCAAGTATTGCGAGGACCGTACATGTGGGTCAAGAAAGGACATGATCCCTGAGACCATACAGGCACCCCAGAGGTCACGCCCTACAGGAGGGGATGATGCTGTGCCTCTGGGGAGACCGAGGCAGCTGACTCAGGGCAGTGTGCGGAGAAGAATGCACCAGGGGGAGCAGGAAAACCCCAGGGATCCACTCGGCATAAAGCATTCGGCTGGGTGTGCAAGGGCCAGTGGAATCCGAAGTAGAAGAAAGGAAATTAACAAAACAAAAACCAGAAAAAAGGAGAAAACTCAATGAAGCCAAAAGGTAGGTTTTTGCGAAGGTCGGGACAACGGATGAGTCTCCTGCAGACTAGTCAGGTAACAGCATTTGTCACCAGAAGCCAGAGGAATGGCATCACGAACGGCC
This sequence comes from Acinonyx jubatus, assembly GCF_027475565.1. Taxonomy (NCBI): domain Eukaryota; kingdom Metazoa; phylum Chordata; class Mammalia; order Carnivora; family Felidae; genus Acinonyx; species Acinonyx jubatus. Next base: position 137,049,308 of record NC_069388.1, on the reverse strand, counting down.
CCGCAGATGTTAAGGGGTGAAAAGGAACAACTTTAGGAGGGCAAGCGCCTCGGGGACACCGTCTACCCGTGCTCATTCGGGAAGAAAATGCTGCCTTGACCGATCGGGACTCACTGTAAGCTCATCTTCCCGCGAAGAAGGGAAGCTTCCGCAGGAAGTCCTGCCAAACATTCAAGAAAAGACTCATATAAGCAGTTCTGCCCACACTCACCCAAAACGTGGAAAGGGCAGGAATGCTCCTGAACTCATCACCGGGGGCCGGGCTGACCCTGAAGTGTCCAAATCAGACCAAGACATTCCAGGAACCAGGACAAAGACCAACATCCCGCAAGCGAACACAGACCCGGTAACCTCAGTGGGGCAGGACGGGGCGAGAGGGGTCTCGCAGGCGAGGGGAGGGAGGGCCCTCACCCTGACCGTGGTGAGGGCTTCACAGGCAGGGACAGATGTCAAACTTACCACCTTCAACATGAGCACCTTTCTAAATGTCAATTGTGTCTCAATAAGGCTTTTTTTTCCTCACGTGAAAATTCGCCCAAAAGTCAAAAAAGGAACATTATCGCTGGTTCAGCACGTGCTTCAGGCCCTACTATAGAGCAGACCCGGGATGATCCCAGCGAGCTCTGTGGTCTGGGGAGACCCGAGCCCGTTCCCGCCCAGGGGTGGACTCGGAAGCAGCCTTCTCCCCGTGAACCTCGTCCACCGCCCTGGGCTGGGCCTCCAGGCTGGAAGGAGATGCTGGATCCCTATCCTCCGTGAGCCGAGTGTCCTCTGGGCATGGAGGTCTGGAACAAACCACTCTAACCAGGCCACGGTGCCCCGGGACACACGGAGGGGGGTGGATCATCGCCAGGTGAAGCTCTGTTCCCCAGGGCAATGTTGAGAAACAGTTTCCAGAACAAAGAAACCAGCCAAGAAATTAGCGAAGTGGGCACCAGGAAAAGGGGACGCCCAGAGGAACCCGTGAAGCAGCGAACACGTTCCTTCCCGACTTTCTTGCCAGGTTCCGGTTACACCGCGTGAGTTATCTTGTTGCTTTGTGATGGATCCTGCGACATCATTTCGTTGCCACGTCTGAGGATTTACCCATGAGGTTCTTGGTGGACATGTGCAAAATTAACTTCAAGACAATGTGTAAGTCATTGAAACGATCAACTTAGATTTTGAATCTATCGACGAGATTATCCCTCACGCCAACAGAGCACCCACTTACCTGCGGCAGGGACACCCGGTCTGCACAAATCGTGTATGCAGCACACAGGGGCCCAATACACAGGAGCCCATGACCATTCAGGGGCCAGCATGCAAGAGCCCAGCACGCAGGAACCCATGAGCACACGGGCCCAGCACGCAGGGGCCCATGACCATTCAGGGGCCAGCATGCAAGAGCCCAGCACGCAGGAACCCATGGGCACACGGGCCCGGCACGCAGGGGCCCATGAGCACACGGGGGCCCACCTGCTGCAGGAGCCACTGCCCCGCACAGGGAGAGGAGCCACCAGCAGTGTCCCAGCAGGCTGCTGAGGCATCATATTCGGGAAGGTTTAACTGCTTTTAAATTGCATTCACCAAAAAACGCATTTTTAAATCAACTGCATCGTCTCCTACTTTCTCACGTGGCCCCTAACACGTATGGAAACGGTCACGATTAAAATGCTGAGTACATTCGGACGCCGCGCTTCAGGAGACCTTCCTCGCTAGGCGCTGGCATTCAGAGAGCACAGGGCTTCTCCAAGTGCACACAGCACGCAGAGACGGGGCGGGGGGACCAGGCCCCTGCCTCCCAGCCCTGGGTTCTGACTGCAGAGCTCAGAGTTCGGCCACAGCCCTGCTGGGATCTACTCCAGTTTCCGCCCTGCTGTGGTGTCTCCAGTCAGAGAGAAAAAACTCCTACTGAGCCGATGGGCATCAGCCCAGTGAATGCAGGCCAGACCTCTACTGGTTTTCCAACTGATGGGAAAAAGTTCCGGAGACTGGAACTGTCTCCGTTTCTGCTGACCTTTGCAACGTTGAACCTTTCATCACTGCAGGGGACACCTGTCTGTCTGCCCGGCACTCGCTTCTTCCCTCCAGGCCACGCGCCCTCGACCGCTTCCAGCCCACGGCTCAGGCAGAACAGACTCCTCAGGGCTCCAGAAGCTGGTCTGGCCAGTGCGGAGCTCCAGAACAATTCCCAGAGCTCGAACAAGGGGCTGCCCGTGCTGTGCCCAGGCCGTCACGAGGGAAGCCTACAGTCGCCTCTACAGAGAGAAACCGAGTCACGGGACGGGCAGAGAAGGAAGCCAAGCCGAGTCAGAACCGCCTCCTGGATTCAGAGGTGCAGGGACTGACGAGCTCAAAACACACGGGAGGAAGCTAGTTCTCCAAACTCCTGAAGCCCAGCTAAGCTGCTGTGAGTTTCCAAGAGGGCCACCTGGTCACACGGCCTCCAAACACAAGCTTTCGAGGGTGGGGCTGGGGCTGTGGCCACACACACAGAGCCCCACTACCCGGTGACAAAGGTCTCAGTCACAGCTCTCCCAGGGAAGGTCCCTCCCGGAGCCTGTCCTGAGCGCTGAAGAGCGTCCTCTCCTGCCGCTCTCCAGGCTGACCGCCAGCAGCCGCCCGTCGGCGCGGACCCGAGGAGCAGCGAGCATGGGAGGACACTGGCCCATCACCCTCGCGGGAAGATAGGTTTCCACTACCTGAATATTTTAGAAATATTTTCGTGGTGCTTTTCAAGTACCTTTGAGCTAAAGACTCTGACTTCCTCATGACTGGGAACTTCAAAGGAAAATCAGAAATTGTAAGTAAGCCAAAGGCTCCAGCACCCCCCAGCGTCCTGCAAAGCCCAGCGGAGCCACCTGGCCGCCTCCACCTGGATGGACCCGGTAACCTTCAGGTCAGCCTCCCCAGGAGCCCAGGGTGTCCCCAGAGGGCACGGTCAGGACTGAGGGGCTTCCTGTGAGCCAGAGGGACGGCCCAGAAATGCCGAGAGGAGAGCCCAGCTGGAGGGCGGTGCACTGCCCACCCCCACCTTGGACACGTTTCTACGCAGCCCCCGTGAGCGAGACCCCATCACTGTGCCAGGGGGACTTGGCGGGAAATATAATCTCCCGACAGTCAGGCCTGGGAAGCTGCAAGGGAGGCTGGTGACCCAGGGGCAGAGACAACGTGAGACATGACAGACAGCCAGCGGGCATCACCATCCCCAGAGGGGCCTGGGGATGGCTGGGGACCCCACCCATGAGGCGAGAACCCCAGGGCCGCTGCAGGGCACACTGGCGGCACCCCAGGTCCACAGCGCTGCCCGCACTGAGCAGCGCCCCCTCCAGCGCGCCACAGGACCAGGTGTTCCCCGAGGTGGGACTGCACGCGGGCACAGACCGCAACACACAGTCCGATCGGGAAACAGAGGGGGCAGAACAGCAGCCTGGCGGGCAGAGCCCCTACCTACTCTGGGACCGGGCTGCGTCCCCGGGCTTCCTGTCACATGGACAGCTGTCTGGCGTGGCCTGGGCTGTCTGATGGCCATCAGTTTGGGAGTAGATTCCCATGAGCTCACAATGGAGGCCACAGGGAAAGAAAGAGGTTGGGGGAGGGTGCGGAGGGTGGAGGGCCCGTCTGCCCGAGGCCAGAAGCCCAGTGCGGACAAAGAGGCCGTGTTGAGAGGAGGGCCAGAAGGGCAGAGATGTCACACTGTTTTAGTCCTCGCTTTTTAATTACCGTGGGGACAAGCTTCTCCTGTGGTGAACAGACTAGAACATTCAAACTGGAGCAGGAACTTCTACAAACACTCCCAGGCTGAACTGCACAACAGCACCAGTAGACCAGTAGAGAGGGGGCTTGTTGAGGCTGCCCGGGAGCACGTCTGAAGAAGCACAGCGACAGAGCAGAGCAGGGAAACCGGAGCGGGAAACTGGAACCCCAGACCGGAGCCCCAGACCAGAGCCACAAACCACAGACCGGAGCCCGCAGACCGGAGCTGGAGGCTCCAGACCACAGGGGGCCAGTGCGGCTCACTCTAGAACACGCCAGATACTTCCAGTGGGCATGAGCTGGGCTCAACCCAAACCTGAATCACAGGGTGGTCACAGACCGTTATTTTTGAAGCCCTGACCACGAATCTAAACAACCCAGTGTCTGCCGGGTTTGAACACACTCCGGGAGCACTTCAGGAGATGTCAGAGTTCGGGGATTCTGAGTCAATCCTTTTTGAGGGGGTGCGGGGCGTCTTAAAAGTAAAGGGCTGACGTGGGGTCACATGGTCCAACTAACCTTGAAGCCAGGTTCTATCTTTATCTTCATATTTTTAGTGCCCAATTTCTACGAAATATTTTTAAAATAGGAAAAAAAAAAATAGTGATGCATGAGAGCAGAGAGCTGGGAGAAAAGCCACAAAGGAAAATTAAATATTTCTGCATGAGCGGAGCTTGTCATGTGATGGCACCTACCAGAGCCCGAGCGAGCCTGGCACCTCAGACCTGGCCTTCCTCCTCCTCCACAGGGTGCATGCCTTCTGGACCGTATCCTGCCTCCCAAAGCCTCCTCCCTCACCATTTGTTGCCCTGCTCCCACGACCTCGGTCCGGGGCCCAGTGACCCACACAGGGTCCCCTGCTGGAATGTGTCACCGCAGGAGTCAGCTCGGCCCTCCTCCCAGCGTCTCCGGCCCAGGCAAGTGCCCTCTTCCCGGGCCTGGGTCTGCAGGGCTGTGAAATGGGTTTGTGTCCATTTCAGCACGAATCTGTGAAAGTCTGCTTCCTTCTGGAAGGGATTTGGTCAGCAGAGTGTCCGTTCTGCCTGCCTCACAGAATCCAGCAGACCAAGCACGGGCATTTCAATACATTTTCGAAACTACAAAGAGCCGTGAAAATATATGGTAAAGTTTACGCAAAAGAACGCTTTCTGGAAATCTTTCAAGTGTTAACTATAATGTCACATTCCAGGCCTACCATCGGCTATTTGTCAAACACTCTTAAACCTCTGTGGAGAATCTTGCCATGAACAGTAAGCCGGAAGACTGCATTTCTGTTCCACAATGCTCATATTCTAAGATACTGTTCTTTTTTGGGGCGCCTGGATGGCTCAGTCGGTTTAGCGTCCAACTTCGGCTCAGGTCATGATCTCTCGGTCTGTGAGTTCGAGCGCCGCGTCGGGCTCTGGGCTGACCACTCCGAGCCTGAAGCCTGCTTCAGATTCTGTGTCTCCCCCCTCTCTGCCCCTCCCCCCGCTAGTGCTCTGTCTCTGTCTCTCTCTCTCAAAGTTAAATAAACATTTTCTAAAAAAATGTTTAATGCTGTTCTTTTTAAAAAGCAATTAAGAGTTGGAGACAAAGCACAGTACTGGCCAGATGTGAAAAGTGGTTTCGGGTCCAAGTTTCTCCCAGTGACTCAGTAAAGAAATTATCCATATCCAGAAAGCCTTCACTGTGCCCGCCATCGAGTCTGTTAGTTTACAGTGTGGTGCCCTCTGGGGCGTCCTCTGGAAGGAAGGCCGATCTCTCTGAGAGGGACAGCTTGCGGAGGGTGACTCCCGCCAAAGACCCGGAGCAAGCTGCGTTGCAGAGTCAGCGGCCGGGAGAGGTGGTCTGCCACGGACTCGGGTTAAAAGTCCCAAGGCTGAGCGCCCACTTCCTAGAGCTCACTTGAGATTTTACAACTTCTGCAGGCCCTTGGGCGGTGCCAAAGGAGTTGGGCTCAGCCAAGAAAAGTGGAAACTATTTTTGGCATCCAGAGGGGCAGCTGTAGGCCGCGGACACAGTCGGCGCCTAAAACGCATGCCTGCCTTTACAGATTTGGAGAGCTTCTAATCCGGGACGCATCCGGAAACCTCGAGGCCCGAGGCCAACTCGGAGCGCGCCAGGCCGGGGCCGCGGGCGCAGGTCGCCTCCGCAAGGCCTCCGCGGAGGGGGCACTCCAGGGAGGGCGAGGCCGGCCCGGGGGTCTGCGCACGCAGAGGCCAAGAGCCGGGCGCCCTGTACCCACTGGAGCGCCGAGCGGCGGCGAGTGTGGCACCCCCGCGAGCGGCGCGCCCGGGCGGAAATGCGCTCGGCCCCCTCCGTCTACACCCGAGCTGGCCACGGGGCTCGCTGAGCACAGGGAAAGCCAGAGGAAACGGGCGCCCCCGCGAGCAGGGGGTACCCGGGCGGGAGGTTCTAGGCGCCCGGCGTATGCGGGGACCAGGAGGCGGTGCTGCGGAACTCTGAGGACCCAAAGAGGGGACGAGGGGACCGCGGTCCTGCAGGAGGGGGAGGCGCGCGGGGGCGCACCGCGCTTGGGCAGGCAGGGTCCGACCCCCGCCGCAGAGAAGGGGGTGCGGAGGAGGAACACCGACAGGAGAGGGAACCGGGAAGGGGGCGGCGTGGAAGAGACGACGGGGCGGAGGGCGGGGGGATACGGTGCGCCCGGGCAGGGTGGGGACCGGGAGCGGCGGGAGCTGCGAGAAGGGGGCACCGAGGGGGGACGCGAGCCGACAGGGAGGGGCCTGCGGGGGCGGCGAGCGGGACTCTCCCGGGGCTGCCCCCCCAGCCCGTCCCCCCCCCCCCCGCCCCCGACCAGCCGGGGATTCCAAGCCGCCGGCTAACAAAGGAGGCTCCGGAGGCCGCGCGCCCCGGCCCAGGCGGACAAAGGCCCGCGCCCGCCCGCGCCCTCGGGCTCCCCGCCGCCCCCCGCCCTCCCGCCCGTCCGCGCCCTCGGGCTCCCCCCCTCCCGTCCGCGCCCTCGGGCTCCCCGCCGCCCCCGCGGCACTCACAGGATGGAGGTCTGCGGCGCCACGGCGGGCACGGCCTCCAGCAGCAGATGCATGCAGCGCACGGTGCTGCGGAAGCACAGGCAGCGGCTCGGGCAGCCGGCGCCCGGCTTCGGGGTCCCCGTGGCCAGCGCCCCCCAGCCGCAGCACAGCACGAGCGCCAGCAGGCAGCGGCGCGCGGGGCCCGCGGGGCCCGCGGGGCGCACGGCCATCGCCCTGGGCGCGCGGCGCTCGGGGACGCGAGACGACCGGGAGGGCCCGGCGCGACCCTGCGGGCTCCGGACTGCGCCCGCCCGCGCGGCCCACGTCCCAGCGGTGCGCGGGGGGCGGGGGGGCGCCAGCTGTGCACATGCGCGCGGCTCCTCCCACCGCACCCGCCCCGAGGGCCGGGGCGGGGCCGGGCGTGCGGCCGCGGCGCCCCGCTCTCCGCCCGGGGGCCCCCCGGGGCCAAGTCCGGGTCTGCGCGCGGGAGCTGCGGCCTGGGCCACCGCCCCGAGCCGCGTTTGCCGCTCGTGTTGTGTGAGAGCGGTGTGAGCGTGCTCGCTCTGCTCCGGACCCAGTTCCACGAGGCCTCTTCTCTCCCTCCCTCTCTCTCTCTCTCTCAATCTGCACCCCCTTCTCTAAACACACACAAGCTGCAGCAGGATTGGAACCAGGCAGACGGGCACCTGCCTGTGACCCCGCGGCCCTCTTTCTGCCGCTGCTGCCCCCAGGGCATTGTTCCGAGCACAGAAGACATTTGTGTAGGGTCCTGGGTTCAGTGCTGGGCCAGGATGTCGCTCAGTGCCCTTGCAGGTCCCTCCCTGGTGGACACACCCCCAGGAAACCCTCGGGCCCACCCCAGTGGGACATGGGTAGAACCATCAGGAGACACAGGGGGAGATGTGGGAAGGAGGGTCAGGAGGAGAGACTGAGTCACACACACACACGCATCTGCACTTTTGTTCTAGCACTGCACGTGTGATCCACTGATTCTCACAAAAACCCCATTCCTGCATTTTACAGGTAAGGACCAGGCCCAAGTGCCAGTGTCAGAGCGCAGCCCAGGTCTGGGATGTGTCCACTGTGTGACCTGGTGGCAGTCTACCCCAGGTGTGCCTGAGGGCACGTGGGGTGAGGCTGCCTAGTGGCCGGGCACTTTCCTGGTGACGGGTTAGCACACACCTCCCAGGGTCCCCACCTGGTGGCAGCTTGGCTGGGGTCTGGCTCAGGTCCTTCTGGAGGCTTGCACGCCGGTCATTGAGGTCACTGTCGCCACTGCCACGTGAAACAGCTTTCCTGGCCGCCGGGGGACCCAGCACAAGCCACCCCAGGGGCCTGCACGCTAGCCAGGCACAAAGCTTCCCCACTGCGTGCTCCTGGACTCCACACGCTTCTCCACGTGCCATCCGAGTGTCCCTGCCTGAATGCCCCACGAGAATTTCAGCACGATCATGTCAGAAACACGAAACATTCCTCTCCCTGGAAAACGCACTTTTTCTCCCGAATCACTGGTCTGCTGCTCCAAACCACCTTCTCATAACTTCAACCTGGAGCTGCCCCTACCCTGGTCCTCACCCTGCACGATGGAGTCGTGAACCACACTGCGCGTCACTGCCAGAGACCCCGTGCTCTCCCCGACCTGGCTTTCCGTGACCACCCCCAGCCTCTGGCTCAGCACGGAGGCCCCCTCCCGGGCACCCTCCTGCTGAGTCTGCCTGGCCTTCTTCCCCGCAGTGGACAGAGAAGAGGTCACAGCTCTGACCCCGCCACTTCCTGTCCAAACATCTGATTTAAGCGGGCAAAGGCCACATTTGACAAGACACCTTTCACCCACTGCCACGCCCAGGAGGCGGGGGCATCTCTGAGCAAAACACAGTGTTGCCTTCTCTTCTCAGCTCGACAGCAATGTCTACACCAGCCGTGGGGGCCCTGTCCCGTGTCCATCTGGCCGGGCTACTGACACACAGAGCTTGGGCCCAGCTCTGACCCAGGTGTTGTGCTGCAGGGGTTTGCAGATGAGACGAGCACGGGTGGATGTGTGCAGTCTGCTGACTTTAGGTAACGATGGCCTCCACAGTGTGGGTGGGCCTCACCCAATCAGTTTATGGTCTTAAGCATAAAAATTGGGCTTTTCCAGAGAATAACTTCTGCCTCAAAACCGCAGCATCAACCCCTGCCTGAGTTTCCAGTCTGTTGGGCTGCCCTGCACACAAAGGGATTGCTGGTCCCCACAGTCACATGAGCCAGTTCCTTAAAACCCATCTATCCATCCCTCCATCCTTCCTCCCTCCTCCCTTCCTTCATTCCTTCCATCATCCTCTTGTGCTGCTTCTCTGGAGACCCCTGACACACGGCCATTTGCAGGATGCTGAACGAGGAGGTATAGGGGGGAAGCCGGTGCGATCATTTGTCCATGAAGAACTCACATTTTTGCGATGAAGCTCCTTCTATCGAGCTCAATTCACCTCACTTGTCTGTTGTTCATGCTTCCCTGCTCCTGCCCTCTAGAGGCCCAGGGAAGCCTCACACCTCCAGGTTCCTGGCCTTCCCCCGGAGGGCTACAAAGCCGCTGAAGGTCTCCCTTGCTAAGGACCCAGATGAAATACTTCCATTTCCCTTCGACGACCACTTTGCAGATCTTATCATCTGCCCCGAATCCTGTCATCTCTCTGCTAATTGACAATCTTTAGTTGCTTTGATAGCCACACAAAGAAGCAAAGAATAAGGAGTGAAGAAATTCTGTCTTAACCTCAACCCTGTTTTCTGCCGACTAAGTCTTTTTCCGGAGCCTCAGGGTGGCCCCAGGGGGCACAGGATACAAGCCCCACCCACCCCCACCCCCACTCCGCTCCCTGTGGCAGGCCTTGTCAAGCCCCGTAGCCAGTGCCTGGAGAATTTAGGTTACTGGTCGAGGACCGCTGCTCAACGGAAAGATGGAGAAAGGAGCACGGTGCTGGTCCAGGTCCACGTTGTGCCAGGCACCGACGCGAGCTGCCTGTCTTGCGATGGACACTGCTGGGGACCCGCTGAGACCTTCGCTGGGCTGCGGTGCCCCACCCCAGCTCCCACCTATTCTCTGGGGCGCTGCCCGGGGCCCAGAAGTTGGGGTAAACTGTGCCCCCCCACACACAGCCACAGGCGCAGAGCTCCCTGGGCCGCCGGCCAGCCTCTCCCCTGCTCAGCCGGCTGCCCCCACTCCTGAGAGCCCTGCCTCGTCCACGGGCTCTGGTGAGAGGCCCCACCCTGGGGGTGCACCTCACCCCTGTTGCCCGCAGGGTCCCCCCAAGGTGGGCAGTTTGCACTTCACGCTGCCTCGTCGCAGTGCGGTGCGTCATCTGCCTCCCTGCCCACCTCCCTGCCACGCGGAAACTCTCCACAGATTTACACAGGAAAGAACACGGACTTTGGAGCCAGAACCGGGAGGCAGCCTCACGCTCCTGGTGACTTTCTTCCCCTCTCTGGGCCTCAGTTTCCACACCTGTGACCTGAGACCAGGTAGGGGTGAGGACCAAGGGACAAGCCATAGGAGACGCCCGCACACAGGCGTCTTCCACAAACACAGTGGGCCGCCCGCCCGGGAAGCTGCCCGGGGTCTGCGTGGGCTCCGGAGTCTGGAAGGCTAGGAGGCCAGCCGTGGGGCCATTCCCAGACGATGAGTCAGCCCCTCACAGAACCTGGCTGTGCCCGAGGGGAAGGCCTCCCTCTCCAAGGCTCTCAGCTCCTCCTGCAAATTCCTCTGTGAGCCTGTCTGCTGCAGGTGCCTGTGTGCCCAGCCCCCGTCGGCCCCCCACAGGCAGGGGACTCCACCCAGCAAGCAGTGCTGTGCAGGGTGGGGGGGGTGCCGCACCACAGACAGGCGCCCTGAGTCCTGGAGGGCAGAGGTCAGCCACCAGGGTGTCAGCAGCTGGGGTCTTCGCGAGGGTCCCGGACACAATCTGCCCCAGGCCTCTCTCCAGTTTCTGGGCACTGCCGTTGGCCTGGTGCTCCTTACCATGTAGACACCTCCCTCCGACCTCTGCCATATGGTCCTCACATGGTGCTCCCCAGTGTCTGCTCACTCGTGGTCCTTTCCTCTTCCAAGGCCCAAACTGGCTTGGAGCCCTCCCCACCATCTCCTTCTAATGTGGCCATTTATATCCACAAGGACCCTTCTTCCAGACACGGTCACATTCTGAGCTCCCAGGAAAGACGTGGGTTCTGAGGTCACGTCAAAAGGCCCGTGGTCACATCAAAGGGCCTGTGGTCATGCCAAAGGGCTTGTATTCCTCATAAGCCGTGGGTGAGGGGCTCGGGTGCAAGGACGAGGGGTGGCCTCCACCAGGGAGGCCAGGGGAGACTCAGGAAGGGGCTTGCTGTCCGGAGTTTAGCCACAGAACTTGATACAATCTTGTGCGGCCCGGGGAGGACCCCTCTTCTGTGTCTCCCTGGCCCCATCCTTCTGGCATGGCCCCAAGCACCCCAGGCCTTGCCAACGTGGGGAAGAAAAGAGAAATCTTAAAAAGCCTTTCTTGGGGGCGTCTGGGTGGCTCAGTCCATTAAGCATCCAAGTCTTGGTTTTGGCTCAGGTCATGATCTCATGGTCATGGGACCAAGCCCTGTGTCGGGCTCTGTGCTGACAACTCGGAGCCTGCTTGGGATTTTCTCTCTCTCTCTCTCTCTCTCTCTCTCTCTTTCTGTCTGACCGCGCCCCCCTCCCCCCCCCCCCCCGATCATTCTCTCTCTCTCCCTCTCTCTCAAAGTAAATAAATAGGTTTTTTAAAGAGCTTTTCTTTGGTGGTTCATATTCCCATCACTTCTCTACCTGAGGAACGTTTACATACACTCCACACGGCTCTTTGGGTAAGTTGAAGGATCATGGGGCCTTTCCTGTGCTGGCGGGAAGGGCTCTGGCAGCAGAGGACATGCCCCAGAGAGGCATCCCCGCTGAGTAGTGCTCCTCCTGACCAGGACCATGACCACGGGCACAAGCAGCGGGCACCCACCCAGCCCGCCTGTGTACACACGGTGACTGGTGCGTCTGCCTCGGGTTACCAGGAGGACACACGTGCACACGCGGAGGGCTGAGCCAGGAGAGGGGACCTGAAAAAGCCAGGGGCACGAGGGCCCGCCCCCTGCACATCTCCACCCCTTGCAGGCCTGGGAAGGCAGGGGAGGGATGGGGTGATCCGCGCCAGACCTGTCACCCACCCAGCAGGATCAGGGATCCCCGTGACCCTCGGCTTAGAGGACCAGGCCTGCGGAAGAACGGAGGGCAGCGGGTTCACGCAGTGAGTGACTGAAGCCCGTGGGCGGGTGCCGTGTGCTGAGAACCCCACAATCTGGGGGAAACACAGACCTGTACTCGAGCACTGGATGGGGGGTGGGGGGCTCTGTGGCTTGTCCACACAACAGGGAGCCGTCAGCAACTCAGAACCACAGTCTTCCTCTCTGGAGACGTCCTGTGTCACCTCCACAGCTGGGACTTCACCCCATCCTCCCTCCTGAGCCCACTCCACTCTGTGGGGACCCGCCAGTGCCCCTCCGCCACCTGACGCCCGGCTGACCTGCCCGCCAGGCAAGAACAGGCAGTGTCAGTTTGTGGTCTGAGGTTCTAACTCTGCTGGTCTGGCTGCTGCCCGCACCCCCCACCAGATGCGGGGGCCTGGATGGAGGCGTCTTCCCAGATGAAGTGGCCCTTCCTCATTTCTTCCCTCGCAGGCCCGCAGCCCTCTCCCTCCGGGGCCACCTCACATGCCTGCAGGTCCCCAGGCGGCTCTGTGCTCCTTCCTGTCGTGCTGGCTGGGCTTCATGTCCACGCTGGGCAAGTCCCTGCCCCTTGGGCCCCGACCTGTGTGCACACTCAGCACCCGGCACAGGCAGAGGCCGTGCCAG